>NC_135765.1:19061412-19103912 GCF_052425735.1 Oculina patagonica | reverse complement strand
GCTTATCCTTATCCATATAAAGTATGTGACTGCAAATATAATTTTTGTCTTCTCTCCCTGTATTTTTATTACTGTAATTAATTGAGTTTTATCGGTTGTTGGGGAGGAGCCAATGATAGTTTTGACAACTACCCTCTTGGGTTGTTTGTAGGTCACATGACCTAACAAGCCATGTGCTTGCCATTCTCTCCGATTTATTTCCTGTCGAAAGAATTGCTTCGAACTCCTTCCTCCTCCCCATGTTCCATACTCTTGTTATTGCATCATAATTGATGCAATTATGCATCATCATTATATTATTTTTCCATACGTTTTCTTATGACTTTTGATGTTTCAATAAAAGCAGCAATGGATCTTTGCCCATAGCCATATTTGTTTAATTTGTTGTGTTCAATTTTTGTCCAGTAAACAGAGCTCAGGCAAAGCAGCAATGTGTGTGTGTGTGTGCGGGGGGAGGGGGGTTCTTTTCCTGGGGCAGGCATAGAAGACATAAAATGGCCTTTAAAATCTAAATCACGTTCTTGCGAAAAGCCACATTTTTGAAGACGTGACGAAAAGTATTTTCGATCATAACAACAGCACTGCCAGGAACTGAACCTTTTTCATGGTAGACATAATCAATTGATGATTCGCTTGCAACTCGTGGATAAAAAACCGTACGCATTTTGCGTGAAGTAATATATACAAACGCCTCGAATAAAAATCGTACGATATTTTTTGCTGTGAAAAATGTCGTACGACCAATGGCTAATACCATCTACATCTACACTTGGTTCTACAATCAGATTTTGGACAACTCTCAACAAGGTAAGTAGGTAATGGTGATTCATTCGTTCATTCAGCCACGTGCTGCTGCTTAGCTGCCTAAAACATGGTCAGAAAGTGATTGTAGTCTCAAGGATACTTAAGATTACTATTAATGTAGAAATTAGACTTGCAGAATTCTTTGCAGTTAAGCTGGGTTAAGAATACTCTATAGCTAATGAAAGTGAACAATATTTGCTTGTCGTCTCCGCGACGCCAATGTTTATTTTTTCATTAAACTTTGTAATATGTCAGTACTCCTGTAATAAAAAAATTACTTTATGATAAGTTCGCTTGACATTTTTTATTAACTTGTTGTGATATCAAACTCGCTCGCTGTGTTCGCTCGTTTGTTCTGTTATTCTTCTCAATTCGTGAATAAAAATCGTACGCTCTCACTTACCATAAAGTAATCTTAATATATAATTGAATAGCGACTTTTTCCGCTCCTTATACTGTAAAGCATTGCCCTCAAGGGAAATGTCTGAGTCACAGAGACATATATCTAAAATAGAAATGGGAGCCGAAGCAACATCACAAAAACCTGCCTATTCTGCAACAAGGCCGATGATTTAGACGATTGTGTGGAGTTTATCAAGAAGACGATGGATTAAAGAAAATCGTTCCTTAAAGAAAGAAGGTTATGCTTTGCTTGTTACGAAACTGATCATGTATCAAAGGGCTGTGTGAAGAGGCGCACCTGTCAGAAGTGCAAGAAACGGCATCCAACAGCAATGCACATCGATGGCTTTACATTGTATAAGGAAAACACTGACAACCAAGCCCAAATTACCGATGCACAAGCTCAAACTACCGGCATACCGACTGTCTCGGTAAGCAATGGGCGAATCGATCTTTCTAAAACTGCGTGTAGTGCAACGAACAGTAGGGAGTCCGTAGTGTTGCATGCCATCCTTCCAGTTAGAGTAAAACAGAAACAATGGCAGTGCTGGCTGTTTTGTGACTGAGAGTATTAGGAGACAACTTGGAGTGGAAGGTGTTAGGACTGTGCTACGTCTTGCGACCATGCATGGAGAGAGCCAAATAGAAAGTACTGTTATGGACAGTCTTGTTGTTAAAAGTTTGAATGGTGATAATCCCATCGAGCTACCTCACACGTACACAAGAGATGAAATCCCAGCCGATCATCACCAAATTCCAACGCCTAATCTCATAAGCCACTGGGCACATCTCTCGGAGGTTGCTAGAAAAATTCCTGAGCTTGAGCCCCATTTGGAAACTGGATTGCTCATTGGCAGCAACTGCCCAGCTGCCTTGGAACCGCTAGAAGTGGTACCCTGCCAAGGTGATGGCCCATTCGCTCTTCGTCTTCGCCATGGCTGGACAGTTAATGGACCTTTACGAATTCAGACCAATCAAGACAGCAAGAAGATAACTGCGAATCGAATTACCGTGAGGGAAGTGGAAACGCAAAGGGAGATCATGGCTTCAAAGACATTGCTCAGAATGTTCGATATGGGCTTCAATGATCATACAGTGAGCAAAGTACCGGACGAGCGCGGGCTCTCTCAAGAAGACAGAAAGTTTCTGAATATGGCCAAAAAGGAGACAAAGGTAGTTAATGGCCATTACCAGATCCCTCCCCTTTCCGACGGAATGATGTCATCATGCCAAACAACAAGGAGCAGGCTACCAAAAGAGCTAACTGGCAAAAGAAAAAGATGCTAAAGGATTCTAAGTATTGCTCTGACTATGTTACCTTTGTCAACGATGTCATCGCCAAAGGATATGCGCAAAGGGTCCCAAGTAAATAACTCATACCGAAGTCAGGAAAGGTGTGGTACCTACCCCACCATGGGGTCTATCATCCGAAGAAACCAGAGAAAATACGCGTTGTATTTGACTGTAGTGCAAAGCTCCAAGGAGTGTCTCTCAATGACTGTTTACTTCAAGGCCCGGATCTTACAAACTCTCTCGTGGGAGTGTTAACCAGATTTCGTGAAGACCCTGTCGCCTTTATGGGAGATGTGGAATCGATGTTCCACCAAGTCACGGTGCTTCCTGAACAGTATGACTACCTTCGTTTCCTCTGGTGGCCAGATGGTAATCTAGATGCTGAGTTAGAAGAGTATCAAATGGTCGTGCATTTATTTGGGGCAGTCTCCTCACCGAGCATCGCTAACTTCGCCCTTAAGCAAACTGCAAGCGATAACGAAGAAGAGCATGGTACTTTAGTTGCTGACACACTACGCAAGAACTTCTACGTGGACGATTGTTTACGTTCTGTCAGCTCAGAAGATGCTGCAGTGGAGCTGATTGAAGGGCTGTGTCAATCTTGCCAGAAGGGTGGATTCCACCTCACCAAGCTCACTTGCAATCATCGCTCAGTCTTACTGCGTATACCAGAAGGCGAGTGGTCAAAAGAAGTCAAATCTATAGCTCTTGACTGTGACAATCTTCCTGTTGAGCGCGCCTTAGGGGTGCAATGGTGTGTACAGTCAGACACCTTTGGATTTCGAATCATCGTTAACAGCAAACCGCTCACAAGACGGGGAATCCTATCTACTGTGTCATCAATTTACGACCCACTGGGCTTCGTTGCTCCATTCACTTTGTTAGCAAAGAAGTTGTTGCAATATTTATGCCGTAACAAGGATCTTGACTGGGATGACAATATTCCGGAGGACTGCCGCAGTCAGTGGGCAAGATGGTGTGCAGAGCTTCCATTGCTAGAGCAATTTCATGTTGATCGTTGCCACAAGCCACCAGATTTTGGTCCAATCGTTTCCAGACAGCTTCACTTGTTTTCTGATGCCAGCACGATGGGTTATGGATGCGCTGCCTACTTGCGTCTACAAGAAAATGCAGAGCGCGTCCATTGTTCCTACCTAATGGGCAAGGCCCGGCTTGCACCTATTAAGGCTGTGACAGTCCCACGGTTAGAACTAACCGCTGCAACCGTTTCTGTCCGTGTGGGACAAATGCTATTTGAAGAGTTAGAGGTCAAGCCTGACATTACCGTTTATCACACCGACTCTACCACAGTTCTTCGCTACATTGGAAATGAGCAGAAGAGATTTCAAGTATTCGTTGCAAATCGTGTGTAGCTGATCAGAGACTTCACGAGTCCTGCCCAATGGAGATACATTGATACCAGCAGTAATCCAGCAGACGATGCCTCAAGGGGGTTATCCGGTGCCGCACTTCTCCAGCAGCAACGTTGGATAAAGGGTCCACAATTCTTATGGAAACCGGAAACGGAGTGGCCAGAGCTCCCTTTCCTGTTGGTGAAGTTCTGGACAACGATCCCGAGGTCAGAAAAGTTGTTTCTGCTGGTACCATGGTAACAGATAACTCAGCTGCTACAGTCAACAAGTTGATCGAATATCACTCAAGCTGGTATCGCCTGAAATTGGCAGTGGCTGTGTTTCTTAGAATCAAGACCATGTTACAAAAGCAAAAGAAGGTTGAAAGGCTTACTAGTCCTGTGTCAGATCCGGACCGCTGTCCAGCCACGAACACAAAGACATCAGGAGCCAAAACGAAAGGAGTGCCTCGTCATTGTATGCCACTTACAGTGTAAGAACTTGAAGAGGCCGAGGTTGCCATCCTCCGCTTCGTACAGTCGCAGTATTTCAGTAAGGAGTTTGATGCTCTCAGGGAAGTTAGCAGCAAAGACGACAGAGACCAACGGGGTCGGGCAAAGCAAAAGAAAATGGTGTTGAAGAAGACAAGTTCTTTAACTCGTCTGGATCCCTTTGTCCATGAAGAGCTTCTACGTGTTGGTGGCCGTCTCAGCCGGGCTAATGATCTCTCTGAAGAAACAAAGCATCCTGTCATCCTGCCTCGCAAGAGCCATGTTACGAATCTGATCATCCAGCATCTCCATGAACGCCTAGCACACGCAGGCCGCGGTCATACACTTGCTAAATTGAGGGAAAAGTACTGGATTCCTGGTGCCAATGCTGCTGTTCGTCACATAATCGCAAACTGTGTGACCTGTCGCCGTTACCGTGCCCCTGTCGTCGAACAGAAGATGGCTGACTTGCCAAAGGACAGAGTAACTTCAGCTCCCCCGTTCACGTACACTGGCGTGGATTACTTCGGCCCATACGTGATTAAGGAAGGCCGAAAGGAACTTAAACGCTATGGATGCCTTTTCACATGTTTGGCAAGTAGAGCAGTTCATATTGCCAACTCTCTCGAATCAGACTCGTTCATTCAAGCACTGAGACGGTTTATTGCTTGTCGTGGACCCGTCCGAGAGATTCGCAGCGACAACGGCTCGAATTCTGTAGGCGCCACTAATGAGTTGCAATTTGCAACAAGCAATTAATAAGATGGACAATGACCAAATCAGAATCAGGCTGCGCCAAGAGGGCACAGAATGGATTTTTAACCCGCCAAGCGCCAGCCACATGGGTGGCATCTGGGAAAGGCAAATCCGTACCACCCGCAAGGTACTCACCGTCCTGCTGCACGAGCATGGCACCCGTCTCGATGACGAGTCCTTCAGGACCTTGCTTTGTGAAGTTCAGGCCATCATAAACTCCAGACCCCTAACGTTCGCATCAAGTGATCCTGACGACTTCAACCCTTTGAGCCCTAGCAATATTCTAACGATGAAGACAAGTGTCATACTACCTGACAAGTGTCATGACTACCTGAGGCGACGCTGGCGAAGGGTACAATACTTAGCAAACCTGTTCTGGACTCGTTGGAAGAGAGAGTACCTCCTGACACTCCAACAACGCCCAAAGTGGAACAGCCCAAAGCGAAACTTAGCAGTCGGTGATGTTGTTCTTGTGAAGGACGACAACTCCCCCAGAAACATTTGGCCCATGGGTCGAGTGACCAAGACGGAAGCGGACAAGAATGGGTTTGTGCGCAGTGTCCAGCAGAAGACCCAAACCTCAGAACTACGCCGTCCAGTTGACAAGGTTGTCCTCTTGCTAGCCAAGGAGGAGCATGAACCCGGAGATGAGTAAGGAAATGGAACACTTCAAAGAACTGAACTGAGAATCACTTTTAGTGAAAGTTATTAAGGACTTGTCTCGTTAATTTTTATTTTATTTTTTCTTGAACATTGGACTTGACATGTTAAGCGTCGCTTATGGGGTCGGGAATGTTACTGCCGTTACGTTACATTGCGACTCGAGAAAGACACGCGTGATGTCACGCACGCAATGGCACTATCCCACGGTGCATTGCGACCGAGGAGTAAACCATGTGCTCGAGGAAAAGTTGAACATCTTACGGTGAAATTGTTTTGGAGCATAGTTTTCTACGGTTTATCGTGTTTTACAGCCGTTTACAGAGGACACAAACGTAAGTTCTAGTCTACCCTTATCTTCGCTAGACATTTCTTTTATTTATTGTAATTTATTTTTCGTTTTAGTTTTCGAAACCGTACAAACCGTACAAACCGTACAAATCGTACAAGTCTATCGCACAAGTTGTATCGTTCAAACCGTACAAGCTGTTATTTACTATACATCTCTTCGTACAAGTATAAAGGTCAAGTAGAGTACAAGTAGCGTCGAGATACAAGTATTAACTGTTGTACAAGCACAAGCTTATTTGCCATCGCTTAATTATCGTTCTCATCGTAAGCTTTGGTTATGGTCATCGAATTGTCAATTATGTACGCGTCTTCGAACTGTGTCGATGTGAGTAAAGCATAAAATTTGTACTGTGTCGTTTGTTGACTCCGAATCGCTTTATGCGCTCACACTGGGGTCAATGGTTTTTCTTGTCCGGCTTCCGGTTTTGGTCAAGTTGGTGTCTGCCTGTACCAAGGCATTGGGAGAAACAAAACCTTTGCTAAAAAAAAAACCTTTTTTCATGTTTGCTAACCCTGCCTTATTTGTAAAAACCTCTGGTACCCGCCATGCAATTATTTTAATCTCTTTACTGAATAGGATGGCAGAATTCAATTAAGGTGTCGTTTATAAATTATAAGCTATAAACATGAAAAAATAATTGCTTTACCTCTGTACACGTTTTTGTTTTTCAGCAATCCATAAGCGTGAGAAACGGTGAGTACAACAGTCAATATTTGATGATAACAAAACAGCAAATTACTTATAGTTAGCCTCTTTTAACCCGGGAAAACTCAGCAGCAGCTATAAATGACTATTCACAATACTGCATCGGCATATTTCAATGAGGTTTTAAACTGATTTTAAAAAAAATACAATCATATCTTCTAATTTCAGTGGTAGCAAATCCTCATCGCTGGCAGATTTGACAGATTCTATTCAAATTAAACTTAATTCAAATTTAATTTTTCTTTTAGTATAGGCTCGGGGGGAAAGCCATTCTACCAATTATTATTTCAAATTGAATTTTCGTCATTAACTTTTACTGCTTATTCCTAGACAACTGTTGTCCAGCAAGAGGCAGATGCTCAGTCAATAGAAACAAGTGAAGTTACAAGCACAACTTACGAGATTCCTAACAGCAGTGATTACATGCCGCTTCATCCTTCAACAAGAAGCTGGGAGATCAGACGAGAACAAGTCAACATCATTAAAAATATCGGGAAGGGAGCTTTCTCCCACGTTGCTAAGGTAACAGCAAAGAACTTCCATGGTAAACAAGATGTGACTGTGGCTGTGAAAATGCTAAAATGTTATCTCCTTAAAAACGTTTAGCGACACTGAGGTTTGTCAGATTCGATTGATTGATTGCAATGGTGATTGCAATGGTGTCAAGTTGGTGTGTGTGAACGACGCAACAACGACAAACAAGTTGGCCAACTTTTGGCGACAAAATAGAACTTGTCTCTATTCTCACAGACAGTTTGCCAACTTGTTACCCAACTGTTGTTGTGTCGTTCACACACAACAACTTGAGTTTGCCAACATGTGTTTGCCAACTTTAGTTTGCCGTGTGAAAACCGCTTTAGGTTTACGGTGTTTCTTTTGTACTGTAAGTGTCATATATATTCTCGCTGATATCATTGTAATGAGGTGTTATTGTAACTAGTATTGTTGTAAAAATAGTGATGCTGTAGGATTAGTGTATCTTGTAATGCGTTTTTTAATAAACGTATTTTTAAACTATTAAAAACGGAATCAGGTATGGCAATCAGGCATGTAATGTTGTTTTGTTGATGCCCTGATTTTATTAGGAAATGTTTTGTACACTTCTCGACCGCCTGCTTGAATTTAGTACTTGCATGGCAAAAGTAGCTTACCACTTCTGTTGTACACTACAACAAACAACTCGCATTGAAAGTATCCAGTCAAAAAGACAATAAAGAAACTAAACTCATATCAAGGAAACAAAATTTAACTTTAAGCTCTCTTCATCTTTGCCAACAAAATGGTCTTTAAAATGTAAGTATTGTTCCCTCGAAATTTCACATTATTCAAGACGTGACCAAAAATGTTTCCGACCATAACAACAGCACTACCTGGAGCTGAACCTTCTTCATGATAGACATGGTCAGTGCATTATTCGTTTGCAACGCGCGAATCAAACCCACTGCACTTTTTGTGAAGTAATATATGTAAACGCCTCAAAAAAAATCATACTATATTTTTCGCTAATGAAAAATGTACGAAAATCAAAAGCCTTCTACTATTTTTTCACTCGTTAAAAAATCGTCCGGATTGTCCCGTCAATTACGTTGGCAGTTTAAATCTATCATAGCTTTACAAACAGATTTTGACGAATTTTCTTAAATGTGGAGGGAAGAATGAATTCAAGACACAGATAACAACTCTCACCATGGAATGTAGGTAATGGTGATTCATTCGGTCGTTCAGTTACATAGAATATGGTCAGAGAGTGATTTCCGTGCCAAGTTTGCTGTAGATTATTTTTAATGTATAAATTTAGGCCTCACGGAACGGTATCCCTCCCCCTTGGACCCCTGATGCCCATTTTTTTGAGACATGCGTAGAGTACTTTTTTGGGGGAAAACTGCTGTTCTCGTGCATACGCGGGCTCAACTCGCTTATGTTGACATTCAAGCTCATTCAAGCAAATTATTTTAAAATTGCAACAAAATGGCGAGCAGATGGCACGAAAAAGAGTTCACGGCAGTCAGTTTTCCCGGTTAAATCAACCGTCAGTAAAGAAGAAGAAAGAAATTACCAATGGAAACGTGAAAAAAGGAGCAACAAACAGTGTCCGAGTAGATTTGAAAATCCTGTCGAGCGAGGAAAAAATCGAAAAACTCGAGCGAGACTGTAAACGCCAACAGGGTGAAAGTGTCGGTCTGAAGAGGACAATACAAACTCTACGACGAAGTATAGGTAAGTCTCTGCTCAAGTAGTCATTAAGCCGTCAATAAATTTCCTAAAAAGTGTTTATTGAAGTTTCTAAATTACCAGGCCGCTTTCCGACAAATATATTAAAAATTCGTGGCGATGTCAATGGGTCTCTGTAAAGAGCGGACCGGATGGCGGCAGATGGCGGATGGCGGACGAGAAAAGGCGGATGGAAAAAGGCGGATGACAAAATGCGGATACCAAAAAAAAATTTTTTAAAAAATATAGAAAGAACTTTTTTAATAACAAAATAACTTGATCAAGTAAATATTAGCACATTCTGTCCAGAAGATGTCTGACAAGACGAAAGAAACAGAGATAAAAAAACCCTTGACTTTCCTTTATCATAAGACCGGGGTTGTTACTAAACTGAGAATCAGCAGACCATTTTTTGTTTCCTTTTTTCCCACACAGGCCGCAGTATTGTTTGTGGATGGTTGCTCGACTTTATCACGTAAAACTGGACAGACAAAAAAGCAAACCGTAAATATATCGCACACAATAAAGGGTTTCTCCTTCGAGGTCGATCTCGAGCCTTAGCGCGAGCTTCAATTTTCCAGCCTGTGATTGGTTTAAAAATTGCAATTGACACCGCTGCACTGAGCTGGGTTTGTCACGTACGCATCAAATTCAAAACTTTTTCGATTTTTTTCAATCTCTGGCGATTTGTACAGTTCCAGCAATGTTTATTTTTTAAAACTGATTCACCTCTGGGCTACTTAATGTAAAGGCAGCTTGATGTAAGTGTTTAAAGCGTTTCTGTTTGTTTAAATTTGTTTATTCCCGGCTTGTAATTTACGGGCTCGCGCTATAAACAACACAGCATCCACCTTGTTTTAATGCCTTGAATTTTGGTTGAATAAAGTTACTTTTGGTCGAATTCTTCTCTACCATTGTCACTCAGTACTTTGGCGAACTTGCTGTACATCATTGATAGTAAAGAGACTGGACTATCCATGTGTACATACACTAAATGAATTTTGGAAGTTTCTGTCAACAATTTCAGAAGGAAAGAGTCGGCCATCAAGTATGTGTTTAAATCGCGCTACGTTGAATTCTCTTCGCGAAGTGAAAGTTATTCTTGGCGCGCCGGAGTTTGTTTTGAAAATTTGTCAATTAAACAACCGAATTCTACCAGACGTCTTTCTCTCACACATCCTTTATTGCAGTCTATTTCAGTCTATTTCATATAAGTCCTTCGCCGCCCTTTGTTTTCAGAAAAGTTTTTCGGAGATGCAATTTTATAGCGACAAAATAAGTCCCGAGAAGTGCTTTCGGGAGCTCAAGAGCTCCCGTAGAATAAAAAGTTTACGGGAAAATTGGCGTGATTTTCTCCACAGGTAACCAAAATCCCATCTCGAGATCGACCTCGAGGGATTAAGAAGATATAGAAATCCTTCATTGTGTGGGATATATTTACGGTTTGCTTGTTTGTCTGTCCAGTTTTACGTGATAAAGTCGAGCAACCATCCACGAACAATACTGCGGCCTGTGTGGGAAAAAAGGAAATAAAAATATGGTATATATCCCCAGTTTAGTAACACCCCCCGTCTGATAAAGGAAAGTCTGAGGGTTTTTATCTCTGTTTCTTTCGTCTTGTCGGACATCTCCTGGACTGAATGTGCTAATATTTACTTGATCAAGTTATTGAGTTATTAAAAAAGTTCTTTCTATATTTTTAAAAATTTTGTTTTTGGTATCCGCATTTTGTCATCCGCCTTTTTCCATCCGCCTTTTCTCATCCGCCTTTTCTCATCCGCCATCCGCCATCCGCCATCCGCTATCCGCCGCCATCCGGTCGGCCTTTTACAGAGACCCGATGTCATTGCGTGGCTATCAACATTGTCACTCTTAATTGTTAAATTCAAACTTTTGTATTGCCACTTCAAGGGGACAAGGAATACTTAAAAGGAAAATAGTTTTAAAAAGTTTGTAAAATAAAGCAAATCTAATGGTGTAGTCTTTGTGTCTAAATACCAAACTTTAAGGACTTTAAGCGGCGGTTTTGGCGATCGAGTTGGACGCCGAGTTGCGAACAGACAAAAAATTAATAACATACTCTGGACTGGATATCACCGCTTCGCAAAGAAAGGGCTCCTTTATAGCTGGGTACGTAGTAAACAAGATTTGTATCGGAGCTAAATGCTCTTTTGAAAAAGCCTTCTCGTTCGAACCATTGAAAAGTGTCCAAATTTAGATAGATATTTAGATTATTTTTAGTTTTATGTGGCCGGCCGGCTTTCGTATATTACGCCAGTACTTCGGGGTACTTTCGTAGGTTCCTGTAAAAAAAACCCAGCCTTTTAACCAAAAGCGACCGTCAAACTTTAGTCTAGACTTAAATTTTGGGAGAATGCATTTTTTTCCTAAAGGGTTTGTCTGCGTTTCGTTTTGTAAATTACTGAGCAGGTCAACAGCTCGACTCATTATAAGCGGACCGCTGAGGAAACAGACACTTTCACAAGTACACTGTATACCTTAGTTTTTCTATCCTTCAATTTAAATAACAAAATACAAGTTTGTACTTTCAAAAAACTTGTAAAGCCCTATTTATCATAGTAACGAATAGTTTTTAATAATGACATTTTCATATTTACAGTATTTTTGAGAAGAATTAACAATGACCTAAGGAAAGATGTCTTGAAGTTACAAAGTGAAGCAAAGAAGCATGCAAGAACTTTGAAGTCTACTGAATTGAAAACAAAACAAGTCGGTAACAAACTACGAGGGACAAAATCCGCTTCCACAAAGCTGAAAAGACAATTAAAGGAAAATGATGAAAATGTAAAGAAACCTAGGTATTCCCTTGTGGATACATTTTCCCATGGAACTAATGGAACTAATCATAGAACAGTAATGTTTATGGCCTGCGTGAGATACTTACAGCACGCATGTTTGCTCTCTAGTCAAAAGACGCCTATTGCACTACATCTCATTTTCAGTATTTTATTTAACTGTAGTCCCCCAACAAATGTTGTTGTCTCGCCCTCCACACTGTAAACTTACATTACGCAAAAAATTTGCAAGAAGCGAATATGATTTTCATGTGTGGAGTGATGACTCCAACAAAGGTGGAGAAGAGCGGCATATTGTAGGTGTTCACACCTGGTGCCCAGAGATGAATAAGCCAAGGGCATATGTCCTTGGCAACAGTTTGACAGCAAGTGGGTCTGGAAAACACCAGTCTGATGTAGACTATCATGTTGTTCATAATGAATATGGCATAACTAATGTTTCAGGGTTGGTTGGGGATAATGCTTCAACCCAGAAGGGAAAGGCTAATGGTTTAATAGCAAATTAAATAATTCAAGGGTTTTTGAAAAAGACATGTTCTTTGTTGGCTTTGTTGGATGTTACCCCCATGTCCTGAACATTATGCTAAGGAGGATGTGCCAAGCTGGGTTTGGGGCCAAGGGTGATATGAATAACAACCATGTATTGCAACTACTTTATAAAGTATCTTGGCTTTATCATGAACGCCCAAGTCAGTACAAATCAATGTATGTATCACTAGGAATCTTAAGTAAAGAGCCACCCCTTCCCCAGTCCTTTATTGACACAAGGTGGACGTACTACTATGAGACACTTCAATGGCACTTGAAGTATGGTAAAGCCTGTCTACAACTTGGAGAGAGTGTCCTGAAAAGAATGCCAAAGTCAGACAGCCACTAGCTATACAGTGTGGCAAAATGTTATCAAGTTGAGCTCCTGTCCAATGATTCAAGTAGAAATAAAGTTTTTGTACGAGTTTCTTGACAAGTTTCTTATTCCATCTCTCAATGCATCACAAGCCTCAGATCAAGAACTTGGCTTCTCCAGTGGATACCTGGCGCGATTATGGCCGGCAACTGTCCTTAAACATAACGAAACATTAAGTAAAATGTTGATGTCTCCATCAGCATATTTTCCTTTAACTGAGCAGCAGTTGAAGATGTCACTGAAGGATCATGCAGCCATCAACCACTTTCGTCAGGAAGTGCAGAGGCCAATGTTGCAAGAAGCACTTAAAGTTGTTAAAGACCATGGATCAGAGTGGTTGTCCTTCCCCAAATTATTTGGAATTGGAGCTGATCCAAGATATCAAAGTTCTTTCTGGTATTCTGTTTTGAAGGCTCTTGAAATTCCTGTCACGCTGTCAACTGAAAGAGAAAAAGAAATCAGGCCAGTGCAAAATGCCCTTGTACATGGACAAAACCTTCACACATTGGTTTGTAAGGACAGAGCTGGTTTAGTTAAATGGGCAGAAATCTGGAGCTTAAAGGAACCAAAACTACTGAATGATATTAAAAGAGTTGCAACATCACCACAGAGTAGTCTCATCAGCAAAGAAGCTAGCCCTCACCTTTATGCGTTCTATGCCAAACACATTTTCAGTATTCCTGTGAACAATGTTATTGCTGAAAGGCAGTTTAACCTGTCACAACTTTATCTTAATTACAGCATGTCAGAGCTGACAAAACAAGCATCGATAACATTTGTTGAAAACATTCTTCACAGTGGAAAAAACAACAACCGCACAACTGAAGCAGCAAGAGAAGTTCACGAAGAAAGAATGAAGGCATATGGAAACACCCATACCTCAGACCTTTTGCCAGAGGCAAGAAAGAAGTTAAACACAATCCAAAAATGTGAAAACCATGGGCCACTGACAGCAAAAGATGTATATCCCAAAGCTTGGGAAGCAAGGAAACTAAATAGCAACACGTCAAGCATGATCCAGTCCCTTAAAACTGAAGGCCGCAAAATTGAACTGCAGTGGAAAGCTTCCACCAAAGGCACATCACAATTGAAAAACCAGAGGTCATTCCAGCCAACTGTCATTACAGAATTCAGAACAGCTGGAAAGGTTCCATCATGCAACTTGCAGCTACTGAGGTATGGGGTTATGGACAGGAACTTTCAATACATGACTTACTAAGAGATTGTCAGTTCTTCGTACAAAACCTGCCAAACATTGTACAGTCTTTGAACATTGATCTTCCATCCCCTTTGGACATGCATACCACCCAGTTACCTGTGCATGAAGAATGAAAGTCAAATATGGGGTGGCTCTTTCTAAAATGTATTTTCCTAAAAAGATTATTTTCAATTGTAAAAATTTTATACTAAATTTAATGTGCTTCAACTATGTTCTATCTGAGATCAGATAAAGTAAATAGTTTTGTAAAATACAAATTGTTGCAGTGTAAATAATAATGATTGTAAATATCAAAATATTTCTTAGTGATTAGAATGCAATACATGATTACTGTAAAGTTGTACAGTAAAAAGTTTAGAATGAATTTGAACATACATGTACATAACACTGTCTTTCATTATCATTCATATGGGGCAGTTGTTTAAAACTAGCATGATAAGTAAGCCGCGTAATTTTCACAGTAAAAATGTCAGTATTGGTAGTTTTTAACGAAAAGTTTCCTCAAATTTACAAAAGCGTGTAGCTTGTATAAGATAAAATAACATTAAGCAGTGTACTAATGTACATAAGGTAACATGTTGCATGAGAAAAAAAAACAAGATTGAAAGAAATCAAAAGTAACTTAATAAAGTGGAATGTAAAGCAGAGCAGTGTTTATTAAAACCTGATAAAACACACTGAACTATATTCCCTCTCAAAATATCATGAAAATTTTATGGACAGCGGGATGACTAAACATTACCACCTTTATTCAGATCATTTAAAATGAATATGCCTGTTATGTTGAAAAAAATCATTACAGGAATACCAAACAGTTGTTGTGACTTACTAATCAATGCTAGCAGGGGTAAAATATTTGCATTACCTGAAACAATCGAGCATGAACTCACCTCTCGTAGCCTTGAATTTAACATCTCCAAAGCTATCTCCGTGCGCTTAGTGCATTCGATATTTATTCCACTACAATATCTTGAGCGCACGGGGAAAAAGTTGAAATAACTTCAAGAGCCATCACTCTAGGCCTCTAGACCTTCAGTAGCCAGAAACCTAGAAGGCAAATCTCGAACTTCACCGTTTCGGTTTTTCGAAATCACCGCCTCTGACCGCTGAGGACGGCAAAAAAGTAAAAGAATACGTATTTCTGCCACTTACGCGACGAAAGAGAAAAAAATAAAACGGTAGAACTTTCAGCTGTGTCACATTCTTCCTTCTTTGCATGTCTATGGGCCAAAAACTTCGCGTTTAAAGACGATATTCAGCCAAACAGTTTACAATAATTTGACTGGAGCAAGTGTTTTCGAGAAACGGTTCGACTGCGCATGTCATAAATTTTTCCCTGCTGATGTACTGCATACCATTCCGCGAGGCCTAAAATTAAACTAGCAGAATTCTTTTCACTTAAGCGGAGTATGTTTGCTTTTCGCCCCTGCGACCGTGATGTTCATTTTTTACTCATCTTTGTGAATCTCAGAAATCAGTGATTTTTCATGCTGGGAATGTTGACAGCTCATTTCCGGTTCATGCCCAGCATGAACCGGAAATGACACTTTTCCATGCCCGGAATGAAAAGGGTCATTTCAGTTTCATGCTGGGCATGAACCGGAAATGAGCTGTCAACATCTTACCCAGGCTCTCCTCTGCCGCTCGATAAAGGTCGCCGCGCGAAAAACGTGCAAGAATGGCATGAGAATTTTACACGCATGCCGCAAGAGAGGTTTTTACCAGTAACCCGGATAAAAAACTATCTTGGAACGTTTTCTTGAACAACAGGATGAAATAAAACGCTCAATGCCCAAGTAGAAGGAAACATCGGTTATAAGTAGTGCATTTCTAGTGCAATGCCAAGACGTCGTAAAAACTGCTTCAATTTATCAAAATAAACGGGAATTACTCTTCACGTGGCATGTAATCATCCCTTCAACACCTCAAAAGAGCTTTTGGTCACTAAGTTCACGACTTGGGCAAAGAAATGGCATGATATCGGTCAAAAATCAAGCCCATTTCTTTAAAAGTGTCACAAAATGACTAAATGTTTACTTTCTAACCCGTTTCGAGGCAATAGCCGAGAGCAACACTTGCTTCTTGAGTGCTCTCCAAACTTCCCAAGTGCATCCATAACTCGATATACATGTACGCACAGCTAAAAGCATGAACCAATTCTTTTATAACTTAGCTACAGCAAACTTTAGCGCGAAAACTGTTTTTTTTTTTGTGAGTTTTAAATATTGTCAATGAAAATTCACAGAATTTACTTCTTTAACTCAGTGAAAATTTAGACCAAAAAAATAAAAAAAACTATCAAGTGTTCTCAAGTTCAAACTGTTGTTGAAACATTGGCTTAGTCAAAGTCAAAGACCCGAAGTGGGGTTTTGATTGCTGAAAACGATGTTGACGTTGCCGTGCAGTTTGTGAAGACGGACTCGAGGAAACGTGAACTTCGTTCCTGGGCAAGAACCAGACTGTTGTTTTGACGTACAGTTATACCGGTTGCACAACTGGTAGAAGAAGACTCAGGAGTGGCGGACAGGGCTTCTTGATAGTCCTTCACTATAATTGCGAAGCTGGGAAGTGGATAGGCGCGTGTTGTAATGAGCAAGCCTTTGCTCATTTCTGTGCCCGGAGATCGCCATTATGTGCCTGTTTGGGATTCCAGCATTAGACCATACGGTTATGGCAGTCGCTTTGACACTGTGGTTGGTGTAGAGTTGTGGCAGGGAAGCTGCTTGACTGATATTCTCCATCATGGTGTAAAGCGAGTTTACGCCGACTGGAAGCGCTTCGTACCAGACGTTGTCTTCGGCACTCCACTCCTCAAGGCCTTGTAGCCGTCGTTTACGTCTTCTGTTTCGTACATACGGGCGTATTTTTTGGCGCTAGGAACATCTGCAACACCACCAGGATGGTTCTTGGTCGCCTCATCATGCGCCATTGTTGCGTAGTGTCGGCCGGCTGGATCGACTTCAAACTTGAAACTGGACTTTGTAAGCTGCCTCTGCCCCTCCCGACCTCTTCTGCAAAAGAAGAGAACCACATGAAACCAGACGTTTAGAAGAAGAGCGAGTGGGTTGCTCAGAGCAAGAACCGATTCATCAGATCTTCGTTTTCAATCGCCGGCTTGTGTTTGACATTTTCTTTTCCCTGGCGCTTCAAGCTGACGACTGTTGCAGTAACTTCTCGTTTGACCTCTTAAACCTGGGATCAGAAGTGAGCTTCAGACCTTTGTTTAGTGGCGGTGCATTCAAATATCTTTCAATTCCGTTGCGAAAACCAAGAAGTGTGGATTTGCTGTAAACATCTCCTGGTTTATTTCTGGCCTCTGCGTAGAATCTACGAAGGTTTGTATCCAGTTGTCCAACTGACATTTGCTGTAGCGATGTCTGTATCTTTTTCTCGTTACACTCACTCACTCAATCCTCTTTGTGCCCTTGGGCACATAAGGTCGTTACCAGATTCCGCCACTGCTGCCTGTTCTTTGCAGTCTTTCTCAGCTCCCCCCAACTGAGTCCGCTTTTCCGCATCTCTTTTTCAACTGTCCGCCGCCAGGTCTCTTTTGGTCGTCCCCTTGCTCTTTTCCCAGATGGAGTCCAGTGCAGAGCAACTCTGGGAATTGTTGATGGATCCATCCTAAGGACGTGTCCGATCCAGCACCACCTTCTCTTCTTCACCTCGGAGCTGATGTTGTTCGTTGAGGTTGCCCGGCGTAGCTCGGCGTTTGAAATGACGTTAGGCCAGAAGATGTTCAGAATGCGGCGTAGACACCGATCTTGGAATGTGTCAAGTTTGTGGAAAACGGCTTTTGTGGCCTTCCATGAATCACACCCATACAGCAACGTGGTGAGAACGCCTAAGAACGGAGTCTAGATGTTCTTGAGGGAGGCAAATGCTTGCCCTGCCTTGGAGAGCCTTGCTTTAATCTCTGGCTCTGAGTATCCATCGGTGGTCATCTTGGAGCCAAGGCACGTAAACTCGTTGACTTCTTCAACTATCTTCCCATGCAGGGTGATCGGCGCATCTGAGCAATGGTTCATTCTCATGTGTTTGGTTTTCTTGGGGCTAACCTTAAGACCAAGCACAGCAGCTGTAGATGCCAGACCTTCAGTCATGGCCTGCATGTCTGTGTGGCGGTGGGCTAAGAGGCAGATGTCGTCTGCAAAATCAAGGTCGCTGAGCACATCAGAGAGAGTCCATCGAATGCGTCTTGGATCTTGTGAAGTGTTCTTCATGACCCAGTCAATACAGAGAGAGAGAAGAAACGGTGCCAGTATGCACCCCTGCTTTACGTCGTGATATAGTATCCTGATGATATTCACTACTTTGAATGGTATTCCGTAGTGTCGAAGGATGCACCATAGCGTTTCCATGTGGATGCTATCGAAGGATTTTTCAAATTCTATGAAATTCGCAAAGACTGTGCTGTTTCATTTCTTCGCCTGCTCAAATATCTGCCTGAGAGTGAAGATGTGGTCACTGCAGGATCTCCCTTTACGGAAGCCAGCTTGCTCTTTACGAATGTTCTTCTCCAGGGCAGCAGTCATGCGCCCTAGTATGATTTTGCTGAACACTTTGCTTGTGAGACTCAGGAGTGTTACACCCCTCCAGTTGTTACAATCAGATAAGTCTCCTTTTTTGGCAAGCCTTACGATCAAGCCAGTCTTCCAATCTTCAGGCATGTTCTCGGAAATCCAGATTTCTTGGAAGATCTTCTGAAGGATGGTGGATATCAGAGTTTCTTCCGCTTTTAGCAGTTCAGCACAGATTCCGTCTGCTCCAGGCGCTTTGCCGTTTTTCATCTCCTTGATGGCCTTCTTGATTTCTTGGATTGAGGGGGGGGGGGGGGTCAGTGTTGATGTCAACGTCTTGAGTGGCTTGGGTATTGAGGCTGCGTTTTCAGGGTCTGGTCGATTGAGGATACTGTGGAAATGCTCTTGCTATCTCTTCAAGTTGTCATCTACTCGAGATAGAACCCTGCCATTCTTATCCTTACCGGGCCTGTTTCCACTTCTGTATCCACCCCGGAGTGTCTTCGAGATTGTATATAACGTTTTCAGGTCTTGCCGTGCTGCAGCCTCTTCTGCTTCCTCAGCCAGGTTCTCGACGTAGTCCTTCTTGCCCCTCTTGGCCATCCTTTTCACCTCCTTATCCAGTTCTTGGTATTTCTTTCTGCAGCGGTCCTTCACTCTCTCTGATCTTGTTGAATTTATCTTCTCCTTCATCTGTTTCCTTTCATTGATCTTGTCCCATGTTCCTTGCTGTCTCCATTCTTCTTTCTTCCTTCTTCTGATTCCCAGAATCGCCTCTCCTGCTTCTCTCATTGTCTGGTGAAAATTGCTGAGGTTATGTTCGCCCGGTTCTTCTTCAAGGGCTTCAAAGCGGTTTCTGAGTTCCAGCTGAAATGCTGTCATTATTTCTGGAACTTTAAGTTTAGCGGCATCGATCCTCGTTGCGCTTACTTTTCCCCTCTTGGTTTTGCGCAACTTGATAGCCAGCGTTGCCATCAGCAGCTGGTGGTCATTCTCAACATCTGCTCCTCTTCGTGCCTTCACATCTAAAAGCGAGTTCTTCCCTTTGCTGTTGATTATGACGTGATCAATCTACGTATGTGTCTTGCCGTTTGGGGATGTCCATGTCATCTTGTGGATCTCTCTGTGCGGGAATAGGGTTCCACCAATAGCCAAGTTGTTCTCCACGCACAGGTCACAGAGTCTGCGTCCATTGTCGTTGATGTTACCACACCCGTTCTTCCCCATGATCTTCTCACGGCCTTCATTGTCGTTTCCAACGTGAGCGTTGAAATCTCCAATCACACACAGCACATCGTGTGATGGTACCTCTTGAACAGCTTGCTGAAGCTGGTCGTAGAAAACATCTTTCTGCGCCTCCTCTGCATCTTCTATGGGTGCGTAGCAGATGATGACAGATAAATCGAACGAAATGCCGTATATGCAGTCTTTTTGGTTCGAAACACATAAACTGGAGTACCAACGTTCAACGTGGGCTAAAACTAGCCCTTAT
Source organism: Oculina patagonica (assembly GCF_052425735.1). Lineage (NCBI taxonomy): Eukaryota > Metazoa > Cnidaria > Anthozoa > Scleractinia > Oculinidae > Oculina > Oculina patagonica. Next base: position 19,083,935 of record NC_135765.1, on the reverse strand, counting down.
TTAACGCTCCTTACAAAAATATGGTTCAGAACTATAGTGGCGTGTCCAAATTCAGTACACACCTTTTGTTAAATCAAGTCAGTTGATATATGCATGAATTAACAACTAGCGTGACCTGTTAAAAATCGGCTTAAGCTAGTCACGTGAACATTTCAGTTTTGCGAATTGCCGGATGAGCGAGTGTTGTACGATACAAAACTAAACTTCGAAAACCAATTCTAATCTACGTGTTTGATAGCTCCTGTTTAATCTCATAGCAGTTTATAAAGACCTTGTCTTTATCATCGGTAAGATGTGTCTTGTGAAGTCGGCACGATTACCAACAGACTTCTGTATCCTTGCATTGCTGTTACTTCAGCCTGCAGGTATGTTTCATTCCGTCATTAATCCTTCTTTTGTGTTCTCTCAGTCATATAAGTCGTCTTTGTCATTTTTTGTCTTCCGATCAATCGGTGTAAGTTTCTTGGCGAAAATAAATTGCACCTCTCTTTAAGACAGGCTTGACGAACTTCGACTACTTCCTTTGCTCGATCTGACAAGAAAACGTTGACTCGCGCTATCGGTGATTTCAGCTTAAAAGCAACACCGGCCACTTCAAAAGGTAAACCTCTCATCATTGATTACATGTTAAACTTGACTTCAGCAATTGACGTCTTGTACATGTTCAACGCTTGGACTGTGTCTAAAGTTCTTTCCTGTATCGGATCACTTGTGTTTCGTTTTATGTAGCATCGCTGTGATGTGCTAGATCGAGCTGAAGGTCACTATTGTGGGGTTTAATTTTCTAAGCAAATGCATTTTTGTTCTTATGAGTCCACTTATGAGATAAAACTAGCATTATGTCTTTAGATTACACTATTTTAATTCAAGTTACCTTTCTTGCACCGTGCTTATATCAGCAAAATATACTTTTAACATCGGCTTTCAATAAATCAATACGTTCAATACGTTACGTTACGGTTATGCGTATCCAAGCCCCCTCTGAAGGTATCTCAAGCGTGTCAAAAGTGTTGCGTGACGTCTATTCACATTTCACCACAATGTGTTGACCATTCGATATATTCGCAGATGTCTATTTAGTAAATAAACCCCTTCAGGCGGCTGGTGTATTGGAGGATAATGCCCGAGGCTGAAACATTGAGAAAGTTGGCCGAGAAGCGAAGCCTCGAGGGCAACTGTAAATTTTCGAGAATGCACAATCAGGATGAATATTTACAGATAGGAATTTAACCTTATGTTGAGGTGACTTAGCATAATATCGCTAACCGACTAGCACTCTTTCGACAGTTCAGGTTAAGTTTGTGAGCCTTCTTGATCAGTTTTAACAGTTCTTCCTGTATTTTAGTTCGACACTGGTATCCTTCAAGCCTGCAGGTCACTTTTAAGCTCTAGAGCCTTGCAGCTTTTAGGATTTTGCTGGTTTTCCGCAGACCCAGCCGTAACTTTTATTGTGTATCTTTGTTTTTTCGAGCGAACCCCCCCCCCCCCCACGCATTGTCATTCATGTTCAGAGATTCCTCGCCCCAGGTCCCGTCAGGAAATTAGAATAGGGCCTGAATGTTTTCCAAAGTAACACGAAATACAATGCTTTGTAATCGCGATAATTAAAAAAATATTTATATTTCTTTGAGGCGTTACAATTTATTTCATTGACACGGTTCTTTTCAGAAGGTCAGATTAGTTTCACTTCAAAGTATGACGGTCAAACTGTGACAGGATTGGTTGGCTCGTCTGTCAACTTCACCTGGAGCTTATCTGGTGATATTGACCTTGTTAACTGGGGATTGAAGGAAGATGGAGTGAGTGATTTAGAGACTGGTGGAATTCTGGTAACTATAAAGCGGAATGGTGAAGTGTCAGTACCAGCCCCTTCAGCATACAGTGGACGTGTCAGTGGAGTTGGTGACGTATCCTCTGGTCAGGTCATCTTCACTCTAAGCTCAATCAGGAAGAGTGATGAAAGATATTATGGCTGTACAATAGACAAGACTACTGATTTTGATCCGCCAACATTTGACTCTGTGTACCTAGCAGTTAGAGGTGAGTATATCCTAGCAACCCAAGCATTTTAAGGCCAGGGTTAGGAATTCAAAGGCACATTTTGTTTGAGCAGGTACATCTCTAGCTACATGTAGATTTGTTTTGTCAAGCTGCAGTTTACCCTGATAGCTAGTAGTTACTTGGAGTAGCCTTGAGTATTTTTTTAAAAATTGAAACGCACGTGAATTATCCACAAAATCGTATAGGTGGTTTTCACCGTCACGCCACTGTCACGCCGCAAAAAATAAATCCAAAATAAGAATATTACAGGTTATAGAAATCTACTATATAAACTACTCGTCCAAGTCTCAGGTCTGTACAATATTCCGTACTCGATTTATCCGTCAAAATGTTTCACGCAAATTTAGAGAGCAAAGTATGGAAACGCCATGTTGGAGCCCAACTGCTTGGGCTCCAACATGGCGGCCGGAAATCAATGGAAACATCTGGCATTCACTTCTGCTACAAAAAGCGGCCATATCACCCTCTTGAACAAGTAAACATTCAACTAAACACTTCTTGCAAAGCCTCAACTGTTCAGATTGCATGACAGCCTTCCGGCGGCCATCTTTGATCTCGTGTGGCGTGAAACCCCGAAACTCAAAATGCTCTATCTTAAAGACGGCGAATGCTATCGAGCAAAACAACCTTCAATAAGATATAAATTGAGGACGTCTAATAGCTGGTGAAGGATAAAAACTCGAGGGTCTTGCTATTTTGGATTTTAAAATTTTGATGACGTCAAGTGAAAAGCAAGAATAGGGGAGTCAAAAACAAACCGTTTTTTACATACGATTAATTTTACAGTGCCAGATAAGACAATTACAATTGAGAACGCGCTTTTTAACATGTTAATATTACAATGAAATGAGAAAAATATATTTTATTCTGCTTCCTCTTTCCATGCCCTATACACACGCGACTAGTAAGCGCGAAATGTTTTCCTGTCCGAAAGCGCCTCCTGGGACTTACAGGAATCTCCTGTATCTTACTGGCTGGTTTATGCCCAGTAGGCGCTTGCAGTATACACAGTGTTGACATATGGCGCAGCAAAGGCGGGTAAGAAGCGATACGATTAATTGGTTTACATCGGTTTGCGAACGAAAATTTCGGCTTTCCAGTGGGAAAATCTCAGTACGTATATAAACTAGTAATTATCATAGATTAGCAGAGTGCGTTCGAGTCAATTTCTTGTTCCCGCTTTACGCGACTGCGGATGACATACATAATTTGCTTTGCATCAATCTCGAGCCCACAGTCCGTCCATGTAGGTCAGCGGTATGGGACAGACTCTGGGAAACTGGAATTGATCGGATCAATTTCAGGTCGATTTCAAGTAGAACCTTGGTCTTCCGGTTTTTATTGCGCATTCTCTAAGGTCTAAGCGGAAGTAAATTTCCCAGAACGGAAGTAAACCAAGAAAGTTAAACTATTTCTAACACAGTATCGACAGAACTGGTGTTTATCGAAGCAACAAAAGTAACAAAAACGTTCTGGAGTTAACAAAAGAGAGATTAACAGAAGAGCGTCTGGTGTTTTGATTTCCTTTAGTTGAGCATGCTGCTATATTTGTTTTAAATCAAGGGTCTTGTTAGCCTTCCAGGAATCCGTCTGTGGGACTGCGTGCGTGTGTCCGTTGTTGCTTAGCAGACGACGGACGCACGGATAAGCTGTTGTTCTGTTGATAAAAATTTTTGTTTGGCAACTTCCGTATATTTCAGAGGCTTCTCGCTGACAGCGCATCTTTTCAGGATAGATTGTATGTTTGCGAGCAAATAATTTTTTCCTCGTCGAGTTATTCCTCATCCTCGTCGGTAATATTAATAAAGAGGTTAAAGGCCACACCGGTCAACGCTATTCAAAAGGCGTAATTAGCATTTCGGCGACTCAGCACGTGCACACAATTCACGTGCACATAATTGTACAATTCTTTTTCTTCAGCAAAACAACAACACGTTATGTTCAAATTCTGCGTCATTATTTATTATTTTGAATCGAGCACTTTCCAGGGTTTCCGGTTTGGTTTACTTCCGGGGAAGATTTTCAGACTTCCGTGTTGATTTCTATTGTTCTGCGAGGACCAATAGAAAAAATAAATTAATTCAGTTTCCCAGAGTGAGTCCTGGCGACCCTACCGCTGATCAACCGCTGATGGACCGAGGAGCCGGGGGTCACTCTGGGCTCGAGATTGGCTTTGCATGTGTCAGAATCACACCACAGGCAGACCACCCTATGTGTTCGTTACACAACGCTGTCATCACTACTAAACAAGCATGCCCCGGTACAATCACGAAAAATAAGAAATAGGCCCAGGCCGCCTTGGTTTGATGATGAGATTATGCAGGCAAGGCGTGACAGACGGAAAGCTGAGGAACGGTGGAGGAGAACTGGACTGGCCTCGGACCTTCAAGCGTTTATATCCAAGAGAAATTATGTAATATATGTTATGAACAACGCAATAAGAACATATTATAGTCAATTTATTGAGGAAAACAGCTCAAATCAGTCAAAGCTATTTCGGGAGAGCAAGCGTCTATTGAATATTCAAGCTGATAAAACTCTCCCACCTCACACTTTGTTCATAAGATCACTGCAATAAGATCCAAGCTGGCGGGCAGCACTCAATCCCCTTCCAGTGCTTCCCAAGAATCTGATTATACTACCACCTTGGAAATGATTGGCTCTTCTTTCTCTGAATTCGCGCTACTCACTGAGGAGGATTTAAAGAATTTAGCACTAGCCTGTAAGAAATCGTGTGACCTTGATCCACTTCCATCTTCTATACTGTCTATGTAGCTGGATCATCTACTCCCTGTCATCACGAAGATGATTAATTTATCACTTAAAACTGGTCGGTTCGCTGATGAGTGGAAAAATGCCTTGGTGCATCCATTGCTCAAGAAATCTGGACTCGAACTGGTAAACAAGAACTTTCGCCCAACAAGCAACTTACAGTTTACTTCTAAGCTTACAGAGAAAGCGGTTGCTATTCAGATACAGACGCACATGCTGACCAATGACTTGTGGAAATGCAGAGTGCGTATCGGGAGCATCACTCTACTAAGACGGCGTTACCGAAAGTTAAGAATGATATTCTTATGAATATGAACATGGGTCATGTGACACTCCTAGCGCCGCCTTTGATACTGTGAACCATGACGTTCTAATACATAGACTTCAGTCACTGCTCGGCGTACGTGGGTCAGCTCTTCAATGGTTTTGATCCTATCTGAGAGGTCGATTGCAGCAGGTTACAATTAATGGTGTGCTATCCAAAAAGTTTGGCCTAGAATGTGGGGTGCCTCAGGGTTTATGCCTTGGTCCCCTGCTTTTTACCATCTATGCTAGCAAACTTTTCAGTATTATTAAATCTCACCTGCCGTCTACACACTCGTACGCAGATGATATTCAATTTTATACCATGCCATAGAAAATACAGCCAATCAGAATACAGGAAAGCCGTTTTATATTCGACGGTATTCAACCCAACCTTCCCATAGTGCGCTGCGACTGTATTCTCGACGAAATTTAGTAAGCGTATTTCTATGACATGGTATAAAATAGTTACAAACACTTTTCTGGTATACTATGGAATATCCCACTTTCACTTGTATTTTCTTGGCATACACACTCGCCTAAAGGCTCGTGTGTATACCGAGAAAATACAATGACTCGTGGGATATTCCATAGTATACCACTCAAAGCGTTGCATAACTAGTATATACTTGTCGTTTCGCCCATAAGAGAGTACGTGTGAAGCTGAGGCGCTAGATGCTATGGAGAAATGCATCGCTGATGTTCGTTCATGGACGATTAATGATAAGTTGATGTTGAACGATGAAAAGACTGAGTTTCTGGTGATCGGCACGAGCAAGCAGCTATCTAAAGTGTCTGTTAGCAGTATTAGGGTTGGCGATGTTGATGTAATTCCCGTATATTCGGCGAAAAATCTGGGCTCCTGGTTGGACTCGCACATGGATATGGCAACGCATATAACAAAGACCTGTGGTAGTGCATTCTTTTATCTGTATAATATCCGACACATACGGAAATACCTTACCAGTGAATGTACTGAGAAACTGATTCATGCATTTATAACCAGTAGGTTAGACTATTCCAACAGTTTACTCTATGGAGTTCCCGACCATCACATGAAAAAACTCCAACGTGTCATGAATGCCAGTGCGCGATTGATCTTCTGCGCACCTAACCACAGTCATATTACGCCGCTCCTTAAACAACTTCACTGGTTGCCTACCGTATTTACTCGAATAAGCGCCGCCCCCGAATAAACGCCGCAGTACCGATGCGGCGCTTATTCGAGGAATTCCGTTAAACTAAAAAAACAGCACTAGAAAGCAACTCTGAAGCAAACTTAGACATTTCTTTCCTTCAAAAACGATGATTTGCAGTTCAGAGAGATCGTTTTACCGCTCGCCCACATTTTTTTTTTATCCAGCATTTTAACAATAGGGGGGAGAAAAAAAAAAAAAAGAAAAAAAAAAAAAAAAGGGGGCGGAAAAAAAAAAAAAAAAGAAAAAAGGGAAACAGGGCGAAGAGAGGCCGCGAGAGGCCGTTAAGAGAGCTTCGACTGTATGTGGTTTTGTAAATGTTGTGAAGGCCACGAACTTTGCCAGGACAGCTACCGCCACTTTTCTCTTCAGCAAGAGACGAATACTGACAATCAAAAGACGCTATTTTTAATTACTGTTAAAGATTGCATTCTTTGAGGTGTCCAAATTTTAATTAAGCGCCGCTCTCGAATAAGCGCCGCACTTGAAAGGCGAAAAATTTAATAAGCGCCACGGCGCTTATTCGAGTAAAAACGGTATCCGCCTACGTATCGAGTTTAAAATCCTTTTGATCACCTTTAAAGTACTCCAGGGCTCAGCCCCTAAATATCGCATCGATTTAATTTCTGTTTTACCGCCATCCCGCTATGATTTACGGCGAAATAACAAGGAATTCTTCTGAGCACCCCAAAGCGTTTCACAAAAGCTACCATGGGGGATTGATCATTCCTGGCGGCAGCGCCACGGCTTTGGAACAGTCTTCCCATAAGCATTGGATCTGCCTGCACTAAAAGTGATTTTAAACAGAAACTTAAGACATTTTTATTTAGCAAGGCATTTTGTTAGTTTATATTAAGATTTTTTAATTGTTTTTTTCTGCAAATTATTTTTCTTATAGCCAATTGTAAATAGTGTAGGTTTCGTTTTTAATTTTCTAAAGATTGTAATATGTTCTTATTTTTGTATCTATTGTAATGTTTGTAATGCGCATTTGATTATTGTATAGAAAATGCGCAATATAAATATTAAATATTATTATTATTAATTATTATTGTTGACGTGACACTGAAATAAATCTCTGGAAATTACATATCTAAACTACATTTCGCTCTAAATATCTCAATAAAGTTCAATGAAACGTTAATTGACTCATGTTAATTAATAGTTAAGTAGACCCACATCAGCTGTTTTCAGCTGCCTGACCATCAGACCAATTGACCAACACATTCAGCGTTAACAACGGGAATGCTGGAAATTGTCATGATTAGCGATAATTTCCCGTCAGAACTAGAACAAAGGGGCAATACCATGGCATCAACTGAAGTATGTTATCTCGTCAGCCATAGAGATAGCGACACACCCATTCATATCAGCTTCTTTGACAAAAGAAAAGAATTCGCGTTCCAGATTGTAAACATCTTCATATAGACAGCAACACCCCAGCCGATCTAGCGTATGGTGTTTATTAATATCTCAATTGGTGAGATATGCAAGAATTTGCACATCCAAACTGGACTCTACAGACGCTGCAGCCTTAAACAACAAACGATAAAAACAAACAATACAATGTTTAATGTGGTCATTACACTTACGGGAACGCACCAGCTAGTTTACAGGTAAGCCACAATAAAGAAAATCATCTTCCCTTAATCAATTTATCGTCCCTTAATTTAATTAATTCAAGTCCCTTAATCTACGTCTTTTTAAAAATTGTTTAAAAAATCATCAAACGCCACGGTGCTATCATTGATAAATATCATGCAACCATCGCTGTTTCCTCTGCTTGTTAGTTGTCTTTATATGGTCTTGTTACCCCTAGTCACTGACAGTTTACGCACTGCTTCCTTTCAGGTTAAATGCAGGTGCGCGCGTTACTTTTCTTCATGCGCGTGTTTTGCTTATATTAATTAACGTGTGCCCTTATTTCGTACTTTATCGGAAAACGGGTTCTAGCGATCCTAATGATCTTTTCGAGCAGTAATTTTGCTCAAATTGTCCTGCGTGTAGTTCCCTTGCACTAACCAGGTTTTCAATATTACACAAGCAAAGAAGGTTCCTGCGGTTTAAATAACTAAAAACCAGTACTTTCTTATACTTTATCTGTGGCGAATAAGTCTGAGATATGCATCGTGCGTAAAAAGATAAGAATATTTTGAATTCGTACTTTTAGATTTTACTAGGCTGTTGACAAAGTCATTAATACACCGACAAAGTTGACCTTTGATAAATCTTGTGTGGGCTTATAAGCGGAGGGGCTTATATCCAGGAGGGTTTATAAGCGGAATAAAAAACTGTTTTGAAACGGGCCACGGGAGTGTTGATCGATATACGTTTTTAAGTCAAAAACGCATAATAAAGCAACATTTAGCCCTGTTCAGTACTGTAGATGGCCTATAACCGGGGGGGGGGGGGCTTAAAAGCGGAGGGCTTATAACCGGATTTTACGGTATACGGAAGTTTAAAGCCATTTGAACAAAAACATTGTTCTTCGTTTGCCGTCTTCAAGGCAAAGTGTGTCGTGTTCTGTCAGAACCAGTCACGCTCGATCATCTGTCCATCTGCCAACGATGAAATTCTACTTTTCCTTACTTTTTCATGACGTACGTTGCACAGGCTATCGTTTGTTCTATAAAGCCTAAAAACATAAATAAAAGCTGTATGTTATTTTTTTTAAATAAAGATACCACATTTTATGTGTCGAAAGGACCCTTCCCTAAAACGTTCCGTTTCACTTATACGGCAGTGGTTATTATCCATCCGCACTGATAAAACATATTAAGAAACGAAATGAGTAATGACTGCCGGCTCGTTATACTCTAGACATTGTCATTGGACAAGACAAAGGTCTCAGTGATTATTAAGGAAACGTATATAAATAGAAATATTTTCTATTCTTGTAATATTTCTTATTGAAAACGACGGTATGCAAAAGCAACCATTTTCATGCCTTCTTATTCGCGGACATTATCTATTCTTGGAAGCGAATAGTTTACCTCGAACTGCGCTCTAAGTAAACTGTCATCTCCAGGAAAAATGCGATGTGAAGGCGCAAGATAACGCTTAACATCAACGCCGTTCTGTTGGCTTTTAAAAATATTGCTTATCTGTTAAAATACTTTGTACTATATTAACCTTAAGTGCCCGACTATTATAGAAAACAGCATAAATTTGCTCTCGGCAAACTTGCGAAACGTGATATTTCGAAGCATGTCTAGTACTCGTCTCTCGGGTGACTCGTCCCTGGCTGTACGCGTTTCAGAATACAGATTTCTCACAAGAGATGTCTTGGGACAAGTCAGTTGCTGATGCGTGACTCAAGCTACTGAAGTGTGACTCTATGCAAATAAAGAACGTATTGGTTGAGTACGTTTGTTAACTGCATTATAAAAGCAGCGGCAATAAACTGCTTCCTCGAGTGGACCTGACAACACCTAGGCAAGCCAGAGATTTTGTCACAGACTGGTAATGGGGGAAAACGTCATTTCGTTAGGCTGCCTCTTACATGTAATCGTGTTTATACTTCCGCATGCAGGTACGTTTAAGATATTCTGAGTCTAGTTCATTTTTTTTAAAAGGTCGCGTAGTGCAAAAGGTAATTACAGTCTTAAATGACAGTAAGAGTAGCGTCCAGTAAGATGAAGATCATAGGCAAATAACTGCAAAGCAATCACAACCAACATTGTAGAGATTTATTATGAGACAGTCCAACACAGTTCACTGAAGTGCATTCGATATTAGACTGAGTTAAATCACACTGTGGTTAATTTGCATCAGTTTGCTCAATTTTTATCGAGCACCAAAACTTCCATTTGCACTTCTTCCAACTACTAACAAAGTAACCACAAAACGATGAGTGTGAGAAATTGACGAATGGCTCTGAAAACGCGAGCGACCTAAATGCGCAATAGTAAGAGTGCTTAACAGTCATGGCAAATAACCTGAGCCGTACGTCATATATACGCAAATTAAGAAAGGTTAATTTTCCAAAGGAGATACCACCGGGACTGCAGGCTCACGATAAGGATTTGTATGTTTACACATATGAAAATTATCAACAATCAATGAATTGAATGAGCTGATATTTATATTATCCTTAATAAAAACAAAACCAAAACAAATTATCATTAACAGCGTTCTTAAACGTCTTGAGCTACAAGGTACAATGAGCGTCAAAAGTAGTTGAGACAGTTAATTTCGATATCGCATTTTTTCCACATCGAATCCAGTGTAGGTTGTCAACCCCATTCCCCCCATCCCCTATGTGCATGCAAGTTTCTCAACGATTGAAGTGTTTTTTAATTTTCTCTTGTTTGCTTTAATCGGTTTCATAGAGGGAGCAATCAGTTTCACAAAAGAACCAGACAATCCAAGTTACGTTACAAAAGGAAACAATGTTACACTTGTGTGGGACTACGCTGTTACTGATAGGAAGGCTGAGCTCAAGGCCATCACCTGGGGAGTATACATCAGTAATATGTTTAAACTGTTGATAGCAGAGTTGAAGAATGGTGACAGAGTAGTGAAGTCTGATATGCCGCCAGCTTACACTGAGCGAGTAGACATTGAAGGAAGAGCTTCTCTGGTAATTGAAAATATCACCGATCAAGATAACACATTCTTCCAGTGCACTCTGAGAGCAGAACCAACTTCAGGTCTTCAAATTCGAACCAGCACCGTCAAGCTCATTGTAAGAGGTATGCAGTTTGACATTATATTGTTAGATTATACCCTATGGGCTATCGCAACGAAATTAATTACAAAACAATCATGTCAAGAATGCTTATAAAGATAGAAAACATGTTGTCTGGCATGTGGCATACCATAAAAGAGGGAGGGAGGAAGGTAGAGATAAAGAAATTGCTTTGATTAACAATCCGAAATGCTGTCCTGCCTGGATTATTGTGTGATTATGATGGTCTACTGTGCATGTTAAAAAGCTGCATCAAATTTGCAGAGTCAGATGATTTGACGTGATCGGAAAGGGTGAAGAAGGTGGCTCTACTTAAAAATGTTTGCTCTTGAAATATACGCGTCGCAAACAAGAGTCACTGTATGCCTTTCAGTAACCCATTAAACTTAGATTTTTTGTCAAGTGTATGCACTATGTGGAAATTGAGCAACCAACTTTTGATACGAGGGAGTCACCAAAGTGTCGGTTGGTGTATGGACTGAGACCTCAGTAATGCACGACTAACATCGCCCGTTCCTAGCACCAAAACTGCCAGAGTGCTGTACAAGTTAGCCGGAACGTCACGTGCTACTTGGCCATGAAGATGAACTACGTTATTGTAGCCTTTCAAACCAGTGGAACTTCCCGTCTCTAAGATCTTTGACTTTCCACGTATTTTCAAGCAAACAAATGACATCGCAAGGGGCTTCTGCAGAGTCTTCAATCAGTCGTTTCAGCAAACAGAAAATAAAAAAAAATCCAAATCTTACGCTTTGACAAAAAAACAAATGTTTCAATTGTGCAATGGTTATTATCTTTATCAACTACCGATTGCTCACATCTATTTCTACGTCGCTTATGGCAAGACCAGGCTAGAACTTTTATTTTTTTTTTTAACCTCTCGGCTTCAGAGCCTCAGTGTTCTTGCTGATTTATTACTCGCGTGACCACAGCCAAATAAAGGATTGTGTGTTGTGTGACGTGTCTCCCTGATTAATTACTTTCCCAGAAATTAAACATAGCGACGTTGATGACTAATGTAAGATCACAGCCTCAAACACATCTTCAAGATGACTTGAATGTCTGCGACAATAATATTTGAGACACATTGAAAGTTTATTGTGAACTGATAATGGCGGGAAACGTTTTTTTTGTCAAGACGCTTCGTCTACTTTATCTTGCTTCAGATACTTCCGCAAGCAGGTACGTTAACGGGATTTAGTTCAGTTCGCAACTGCTACATTTGCTTATCAGTTTGTCGCTTGTCACCTAAGCTATTAAGCTGGAAATCCATGTCGTAACTTAAAATGGGTGGCAAATGAGTGTACACCGCTGTGCAGGGCTCACAAAACAGCTGAAGACAGGCTTAGAAACAATATACTTCAAGGTGGTCGCCGTGTCGGTAAAACATGCAAATTAAGTAAAGACAAGTTAATATATATTTATGATACGCTTTATATACTGCAAATTCACTCTCCGATTAGCAACAATAGTGGGGTCAAATTTGCTTTAAAAACCATATCGTTGTTGTGGCTGTAGCATTAGTGGGAGGTATATATATCTTATATCACTGTAGCTGGACTTCAAAGTTCCAAACCATATTTTTTTTCTTATTTTTCTGAACAATTACTGCCCAGACAATAAAAAATGTATGTAATGTTTCGGTTACGTTTAACCTGAGTTAGCCATGCGTGGCTGTGGCATTCCTACAAGGGAATGTGCAGCGTGGTTTTTGAACTTATCAGCTTAAAAGCTCAACTTGAAACGAGTCCAAAGTACACAGGTAACCGAAGTTTAAAGAATGACATTGTGTTTTTAAGTAATGTATTGCTATGCCGTGAAATGAAAGCAAAAGTTTAATTCAAAGCAGTACACGTAATACAATAGTTAAACAACAAGAACGTTGTTTATTATATACAGTAAGTCAGCTGCAATTTATTTCGCCCTATAATGGGAACAAGGTGACTGCAACTCTTGGTTCATCTGCTAACTTCACTTGGATCTTCAGCGGAGAAAACGTAAAACTTGTTCAGTGGGGAACAAAAAAGAATGGTGCCCTCAGCTTTCAAAATCTCTTGGTTTCCATTGACAAGGTCACGACAGTTACCACAATTAAAAATTCTCCATACAGTGGACGTGTGAGCGCAGTTTGGAACGGTAGTAGCCCTGGACTGGTCACCTTTACACTGGATTCGATTCAAATGGCAGATGAAAGGTTGTATATTTGTAGACTTGGACCTGATAGGCTTGACGTAGCATCTGTTTATGATACTGTGCAGTGACTTGTTTTGGGTAAGTGACCAAATATTTAGTCTCTCCTCCCTGGTTTAACTACCAGTTCGTACCAGTACTTTGTCTTTATTTCAATTCCGGGTTAAAATTAAAACATAATAGTGACGTTTCGACTTACCTCGACGAAGAAATGCATATCCTAAAAATTACCATTACGAATCTCCCCACATGTGGAGTCCTTTCTTAAGTATCAGGAACAAACGGCGCCTTTAAGTAACAATGCATCTCTGGGACTAGGCAATAGTATATCATTTCGGTAGAAGACTATTTACCATTATTAAAATTTTCAACCTCGGATATTGCAATTCTAGCTTTCTGATTGGTTCACTATATCCCGGTTATCAGCTCGTATACCTATGTTTGACCTTATATAGGAAATGAGTGCGGCAAGTGCCGCTCAGAGAAAAAAAAATTATGCGGGAAGCGACAGTTCCATCAGAAAAATGGTTGAAAACAGCAATTTTGGCGAGCTTCATGAACAAGAAATAATTAGCAGTGCCTAAAAAGCCAAAAAAAATGCCATAGTAAAATTAACTAAAAAAAAGGATTGATGCGAAAAGTTTAATTAATAATACTTGTAAACGCACAACAAGAGCGAGTAAATAAAGTAGAAAAGCAGCAAATAATTTAGAAAAGAACGGCAAACTGACACAGTTTCATTCATTGTAAGTAAAGTAAAGTCTGTGTCCGAGCCATGAGGCTCATACAGCCGGAGCTTATCCCGGTGTCCGTAGCATTAAGCGACTAGGAGTATTGCTACTCCCCCCTGGATGAAATGCTATTCCATCACAGGGTTACCTCCCAGCAGTAAATTCGCCGGTACCCATTTGTACACCTGGGTGGAGAGAGGCACTGTGAGAGTAAAGTGTCTTGCCCAAGAACACAACGCAGCGCCCCGGCCAGGCCTCGAACCAGGGCCGTTCGACTCGGAGTCGAGCGCGCTAACCAATAGGCCACCGCGCCTCCCTCCCCCTTTCTTTCATTGTACGTCATAAAATCAGGCTCAGCACTTCTGTAAAGTTTGTTACCTTTAATCTTGGTCTTGTCATTTTATACTTCAATAAACCTGTTCTACTTTGAGCTCAATTTCGCTTTCGAGCCGTAAATTACAAGTACAATGTAAAAACTTGCTTCGTTCTACTTGCACAAGACGGGTAGTTTCCAGAAAAGCTTTTGCTTTGGATCATCCCCCCAATCTTAACTGTTGTCACAATTTCCAGGATATATAGACGACTTTAGAGGAGATTACTGGATGAAAATCCTGGGAAGAAAACTTGCTCGCTCGTTCTCCTTGCCTGTGTTTCATTCAACTAAAGAAGTGAACACCACGCCACAAATTTTCCCTCCTCGTACTATCACTTCGTTTACATCAAACTGAAATGTCCAGTCGATTTAAACTTAAATAAGAATTTAATAAAACAATTATTCTATTCGCCCTTGTTGGATACGAGTCGTTATAGCCAACTCTCGTTGGCTATTTACCACCTCGTATCCAACGTGGGCTCATAGAATAATTGTTAACTGTACCAGTCGTTTGAATGTATACAGTGATGCAACGCTTTCTACTTATTTCAACTTATTGGAGTTTCGTCTCTTCGATACGGCACGCAGCGATCTGTCAATGGCTCTTATGCAAGTTTACGTAATTATGCATAAGGCCCATCAGTTTGGGCCGTCGTCATCACATTGGCCTGTCAAAGCTTAGTACCCACTAAATACTCAACTAGGGTGTGTAATTAAGATAAAACAGGATGGATTGTAAAGATTAAAAAACATTCATATAAGACGGAAAGGAAACAAAAAAAAAAAAAATAATAATAAAGCGTGAAAGGCGCGAAACTTAACTATTTATTTATCCTGGGAAAGCACTATATTTTAAGCACAAATGGAGACCAAGACGAACTGTTTTTCCGAACGTTTCGTCTTCGACTTCACGACAATTGCAAATTGCAAATACTTAGAGAGAGTGCAATCGCAAGTAAATGCTTACACAAATTCCAGCGTACGTTGGCTTTCCTTTTGTAATACTTCTTTTATAACATTTTAAATCCGTACTGTTATATACAAAACATCTTAGTATTGTAGGTAATGTAGGCGGGGAATTTGTAAATTCTGTATTGTTTTGTATTGTTACTAGTGTGTACGCTTGTATTATAAAGCAAATGATGCACAAAAAAAGGAAAAGGCCAAAATCGCCGACAGTCTTTCATCTGCACGCATCAATCGTGTATCAGGTGTACACTTCGCAAGTAAGAACCGCGCTTATTTTTTAATGAATTTCAGTTAATTTGCTACACAAACTTACAAAATGAAAAAGTTGAAATGATTTTATTTTATATTCATAAAATATTGGGAATGGGGCAAATAGAAAAGTTAGAGCATATCTGATAAGGCTTCCCTGATTTTGTCAGTTGATATTATATAAATTTTCAAATACATAGCATTTTCCTGTTTTGATGATTTGGTACAATATTAAAGGTGATTAAGCGAATTTTACACCTAACTTTGGTAAAACACAGATAACAGCTAAATGTTCGTTTTTCAGAAGGGTAGACAATGCAATTGAGCGCTTCTTGTATCGCATGGTGGATTTCTTTTGTTTAGAGGAAATATCAGTTAGATCTCTCAGATAGTGTGCGAGCTGTTTTGGTCAATTTTACGTATTTCAGGCCGTATTCTACAATACGGCCCAAGGAATTTGATTATTAATAAGAGGTATGCATGTACATTACACCTGATCCGACTCAACATACCCACTCCAGGTACCAGGTTTGCCAAAAAATATTTTGCAAAAGAGCTTCGTCTAAGACGACACCTAGACACATATTCTAACATGAGATTAATATGATTTTCTGAACACTGTCACAGAGCTGAGCCTAGGTGCACTCCCAAATAACACACTCTACCCTGACCAAGTATTGTTCCTTGGGGTACTCCCAATGATAACTGGCTTGCGGCTGTTCTTTTTCAATGGTGACTTGCTCAGCACGATTCCTTCAACATGCTCAATAGCCTTTAAGCAGTTTTAAAACTTTCACGATCCACGATGTCAATGGCTTGTCGTAAAGCAATAAAAAACACTCCAGTAACGAGTCTCTGCTGCATTCTCCGTCTCATCAGATCTGTAAAAGATATTGCAGTCGACTAAGTAAAGTGGTTTTTTGAAAGCTACCCTGATAAAAGATTGGTATTTGGTATTTACTGAGAAATTGATACATTTGTTGATGCACTTCCCTGGGCAACCGGCAAAACAAAAAATAAGACGATAGTTATCCTCGATTATCTGGCGTATCCTTAGTACGATTACATTCGTCGCAGACATCTCCCATCGTCTTGGAACTGCTTATGATGATTTTGGTCAGCAGCTGAGCAGTTGTTCGCGAAAGGTGAGGTCTGCTTACGAGCCAAGTGGCCCATCAGGCGGAGATTACCCTTTTTTTCTGTAGCATGAAGTGACTAGGAGTATTTCTACTCCCCCTAGATGGGATGCTAGTCCATCTCAGGGTTATCATCAGCATCGCCGGTACCCATATATACACCAGGGTGTAGAGGCACGGTGAGTTGTCTTGCCCAAGCACACAAAGCAGCGCCCCGGCCAGAGCTCAAACCCGTAATCGTAAAATGTTGTGTTATTAATTTGAATTATGAAATTGGCAGGTTCTTATTGCCTCCCAGAAATGGCCCTGATTGGCTAACGAAAGGCCCTTTACGTGTCCAAATTCCCACAGAAAACATTGAATTGTTCCGGTAACCTCGGTAAAGAATCCATTAAACCATCAACTATCAACCTCTTTGTCCATACATGCATCTCAATAGCCTAGAAGGATCTCGCTAACCTCCCAAGTTGACACGTCTGAGTATAAAACACATTACAGCTCCACTTGCGAAAGTTATGCCACTTTTGCTTTAGCCAAATATATCTGAAGGCCAACCTTGTGCTGTAAAAATTAGTACTTTCCACTTCAGTTGAATATCACCATTATAAGTGCATAAACCTTTTAAACATCATTCGTACCAAATACCTAAAACATATAAACTTGGCGTCATCATTGACTTCCATCGATAGTTCCCCATATTAAAAAACCAACACCATTAACTGCAGGAAACAAAACAAAACAGGAAAACCAGCATATAACTGAATTACACTGCTTGTTTAAAGTCTCAGAATAACCACCACAATGGCAACGATTGAAGAATACAAATAAAAACAAAAACAAAACAAACAAAAAATTATCGTCGTCATTACTATCACCATCATAATCATTATCTGGTTGTTGTTTTTGGTGTTATTATTATTGTTGCTGTTATTGTTGCTGTTATCTCTCGTGGATAGTCGGTATTTGCTACAAAATAACAAAGAAAATAGATGTTAAGTTAAAAGAAGCGATTATTTTAGGGAATTAGTTTAGATGTATCAATTTTATTGTATGACTGATAGGACGCAACCGAGGCTGTGAACGTTATCAACTCATCAGCTGTAATTCTTTTCTACGCTGCTCAAAAATAGTTATCCTATTGCAGAGCTACCAGTTATCAGCCCACCATCAATAAACGGAAGTTACATTGAGGGATCCTCAGTCAATATCAGTTGTGCAGCGACTGGGAAACCAGACCCGGAAGTATCATGGATGCGAAATGGACAAATCAAAAGTTCCGGAAAGAAGATAGCATATTTGAACTTCGACAGAATTAAAAGGACAGATGATGGACTGTACACATGCCGAGCTAACAACTTAGCAGGAACAAAAACTCACAAAGAAATCCTGGTGGTTCGCTGTGAGTCTGACGTTTTTCAAATCCTAATCTATATATAAACTAGGAGTTGCTGATAGTAAGTAAAGTGCTGCGAAATGAGCTATAAGAATAATATATAGATTTAGGCAAGCCTAAAAGCGGAGCTCCCCATTTATTTAATTTTCACTGGAGCTTACAATGTTTACATTCTAGTGAATAAGCGGCCAAAGTACTAATGTTTCTGGCGGTTTATAGGTGCGACACAAATTTAAATAGCTCACGGTTATACTGAATGTCAGCAGTACGACAAAAATAATAATCTTAAAGCGGGGCAAAATCATTACTCATGGCACGAAAAATTACTCTAGAGTACAGTAAATTATCTGCTTTCTAGCAATAGAAAATAGTTTCGCGATCCTGTTATAGTTTCGCAGCAGCTTAGTAGACTCCATTGATATTGATATAGGATATATTCAACGTATATTGCAGAGTCTGTCGGATTAGCTCAATCGGTAAGGTGCCAGTCTACAGCTCCGGAGGTCGCGAGTTCAAATCCCAGAGGGCCAACTTTTTTTTTTCTTTTTTCCTTTTTTTTTTTACCCCGTAGCAATAAAATGGTTTGTTCATTTATTATATCAACCCGATTTAGCTTTTGAATGCTCCTTCATGTACGATGCTGGCTTTACAGATAGACACAAAAGTCATCGATCGATTATGGCTCTCAATGTCCACTTTTTTTGGCGGTCGATTACTTTCTACACGTAATTTTCAGCCACATTTCGTTTCATTGTTTCTTGTTATTCTTTTCAAACCTCTTTAAATTTTACAGGCCGCCTTTATACGGCCTTCTTGCTTCACTATTTCTACCATCAAACTACGGCGGCCATGTTGCGCGACTCCGTACGGACGCGCCCGCGAACCATGCCGCTATCCATGTTGACCATGAAAACTCGTTTCGATAGTGTTCCTTCTTTCATGAGTATGGGGCTCTGCTCTGCGGCCCTGCGGGCCGCTGTAGAGCTCCGCTAATAATAATAGTAGTAGAAGCGGAACGGAAGGTCGTAGGAATTTTACATGCCGCTGATCATACGTACTGCATGTACTCAAAATCATCGCAAGTCTAAAATCGAGTGTTTCGGATTTTAACATTTTCAGATGTGAAAGATATAATCTTCAATTTCTTAGCGTGTGAAATGCTAGTGACATTGAGAAAAGGAAGCAATGTAACATAACAAAGTACGTGCAATTCGATCGCAAAGCCATCAGAAACACCAATTTATGACGTCAAAAAGCTCAAAGCTCGTTCCATTCTAGCGCGCGTTTATTATGAAAACGTTGTCATGGAGCCTTCGCAAATAATCTTCTTAGTTTTTGTTGTACATATTTCGCGCTCAAAGCACAGAAAGTAATTTTTTCCCTTAAATTAACTTAGTAATGGATAATTATAAAAGCGAATTATAAGAAGGCATCGTAAATTCGTTATTCATCAGAGCTGGCGCGTAAAGGATGAAAAGACCGTTTCCCCGGCACTATACTTGACCACCTTGCACAAGAGAGGTTTCTTGGGAAGCATTTACAAAGTACTGAACAGAAGCGCAAGCGGCAGCGCTTTAAAATTTAACTTCTTGCTCCTTAGCGAAAAGGATATCGCAAACGACAAACGCAGCTTCCACATTTTACATGCCGCTGATAATACGTACTGCATGTACTTAAAAACATCGCCAGTGAAAAAGTCAAATCGAGTGTGTCGCCCAGACCCCGCGCGGACAGTCAAAAATAGTTCTGCTGCTACGCTAAGGCTTCGCAGCAACAAAGCAATATACATGTAATACAAATTAGTCATTGACTTCAATCTAAAACAACAAAAGAGGCGCTTCTTTTTACGTTTACGTTTTCATCGCCCTTTCTTTTATCAACGAATAACTTAACGATTTTTTATATGTTTCTTTCTTTTTAAGATCCAGCAAAAATATTGAGTGTTACTTCATCAGCTGCCAATTCTTGGATTGGTCAAACAGTGACGTTGAAGTGTGTGTCAGATGGTGTTCCTACACCAACACTCACCTGGTACAAACCTGATGGAAATGAAATAAACACAGTCACAGCTAAAGAAAGCATATTGCAGGTGACATTAGATGACGAGCAAGATTTTGGTCAATACAAGTGTGTCGCTTACAATGGTCTTGATCCCTTCAACAACGTCTCAATACTCTTACGACAGATAAGTATGTGCATCAAAACATTGTTTATTAAAAAAAGAGATGATTTAGACAAAAGAGACGTGGTCTCAACTATTATAGTTAGAACTTAGACAGCTCATTCTATAAAATCTAATCTTCTAAATAAGTTATAATAGCTGACATTCCAATCACAACGCAATCACTTAAAAAAAACCTTTTACAGTAGAATGAAATAGTCCTTCAAACGTTTTACAGAATTTAAATCCAGTAACTGCGGATTCTGATCTATACTGTTAACCCGAGACATAACCAGGTATTGATCAGAGCAAAGTTTGTGTGCTCTTGAAGGCGCAGTAATGAAATACAGCTACAATACAATGATAGAAATCAATTTTCTTCTTTTTGTAATCAGAAAAACCAGGCTCCCCGGCCATCATATCTTCAGCTTCAGACATTCAAGCCACTTCACTGACAGTAAAATGGACTGCACCAGCTGATGATGGAGGCAGTCCTATCACAGCATACCGAGTGGTCATTTTAAAGGGTGACACTGAGATAAAGAATAAGAATGTTACTTACCCTGGTACAACAAGTCTGTCTGTTGGAAGTCTGGAAAGAGATACCGAGTACAGTGTGAAGGTGTTTGCCAGGAATGATGTGTTTGAGAGTACAGCTGCGCAAAGGACAATCAGGACAAAGATTGAAGGTAAGATTTCCAGCGGCTTTTATTAACTGAATGTCCAACCAAAAGGAAAACAGCTGCTAACATGACGAAATTTGCTAATTTATACAATGTCACTTTAATTCGATAATTTTGCTACAGTGTTGTCCATTGTTCTATTATTTTACAGAGAGTGGTGTAACATTATTGTCACTCAATTGTCATTAAACGCAAGACGTTTTTCAAACAACAGCAAAAAATATATATATATTCCGTCAACATGGCGGATCAACAAGCAGCCTATTTTGTGCCTGCGAGGGAACAAAATAGGTGCAAAAATAGTGGCGCTAAGCTTAAGTAATGTGACAATTATGCGCTCGTGAAGTTCCCTTTATCCGTCTAACAGGACATTTTTTTTTATCATTTTATTAATCAGGAATTCCCGACACACCAGAGATTATAAACATGCCTGCGGAGGTACAGAGTGATGACGTGGCCTTGAAATGGACAAATCCAGTCAGCAATGGTGCAGACATCACACAATACACTGTATATATACGGAACGTTAGTAGTAACGGTACCGTGGGAGACTGGAGAACACTTCAGGTCATTTATGATGTCTCTGTTCGTGAATACGTCATCACACTTAAAAAGGGTCAGCGGTATGAGTTTGTTGTGACTGCGACTAACAAATATGGAGAGAGTTTTAAAGAAAAGAAAAATATAAAAAGAATCCTAGTTTTAGGAGGTAACGTAATGGAACATTTACTCTTTTTGTTGTAGATTATTTCACCAACTAATGTTTTTTTTCTGATAGTTCTGCTTGTCGCAAAAGGAAATGAATTCTGCTATTGTAATGCCTAAAGGAGTTTTAGTTATTTTGTCCTTGATTACTGTTTAATTTAACTAACTTGTATACGAATTCTTCCAAACTAATATCATGAACATTTTCGGGTTCTTTTAAGGGTCCACTAAGTCGACTACAAACCAGAATGAAACAGGTAATTAAAGAATTCAGTGTCTACATTTTTTTACTGACTCAACTAGGAAGACTGCTTATTGGTAAACAGTGTAACTAAAAAAAATAAAATTTCTATCTTTAAAATAAAAAAAAATATAGGATTAGACTTACTAATATAAATGAATCCTTGTAGTCGTCATCCAATTACAGTAGAACCCCGATAACTCGAACTCTGTAGGGGAACGAAAAACAGTTCGAGTTATCGAGGTCGACTAAATATTCAATTTGCCATGTTAATAATAAATTGTTTACTGATTTTTCTGCACTTCGGTGCACAGTACAGTGCAAATTAAACTTATCTCATCAGGAACTCTCACTTTTATGTTAAGAGTGGAAAATGACTGTCAAAAACGCAATCTGTTTGTTGCTCAATTTAAATTTAATGCTGCAGTGTTCATTTTAGCGTTTAAATCCAAATATACGGCAAGAAGAGCTGATGGAATATTTCAATGGGCATCCGTGGCGAGTTGATAGAACCAGAATTCGAGTTATTGGGGTAAATTTGACCCACATTTTGATCAGGGCAAACGAAATTTGGTTCGAGTTAGCGGGGTTTTCGAATTATCCGAGATCGAGTTATTACCGAGTAAAAATGACTGAAAAGTGGGGTCAAATCCAAGGTAAATGGAAGTTT
>NC_135765.1:19041412-19056412 GCF_052425735.1 Oculina patagonica | reverse complement strand
GTACGAGATTCTTACCATAGGTAGGTTCAGATACAAATCATTTATATAATGAAATTAACCATACATCATCACAAAGCGTTCACTTTACTTTCGATGTTCTCATCTTAGACGTATCGAACAATCTTTAATAGTATTTTTTAAGTGTTTTAAAAAAAATGGCCCACGCTATATCAACAACTTGTTCAAGCCCCGGGTCACGCCATATACAATCTGAGAAGCAGCGGGCTAAATGTAGAACAATGCCCCTACAATAGTAGATTCCTCCACGGCTCGTATTCGTATATCATCTCCAGAATTTGGAATCAGTTACCGCCGGCAGCAAAAAATGCAGAAAACGTTCCGGCTTTTATCAATCATCTCAATACAACAAACTTTGGTGGCTACCAATGCAGTTCTTGTTATAAATGATTCTGTTATAGACATGTTGTATTTTTATCGTTTTTAACATTGTATTTTTAACGCATATTTTTAAGATTTTAATAGTATAATAATATTGCATTTTTTTAATATATAGTTTTTAAATCTTTTTTAACATGTATGTCAAACACTTTTATCATGAGCCTCTGGCTCGGGAGACTGGGCAACCACTCCCCGTGCTTTTGACGTTAAATAAATTACCTTTACCTTTTTTATCTAGGTGGATCTCCATATCCGGGAATTAACGCTCGCCAAATCGCCATGAAACTTCAAGAAGGATTCAGAATGCCAAAGCCAAAACATGTGGATAGCAAAATGTAAATACACTGTAGTTTTTGTCGTTGTTGTTGCTGTTGCAATTCTTAATTTCATTGATAAAAACACTTTTAACCTGTACCACTTTCTTACTTCAAAAATAATTTCTTTTGCGATTTCTTTCCGGGCTATGACAAAAAATGAAAACAATTTAGAACTCGTTGTCTTGTTCTTACTACACTTTAAAATCAAAGTGTGTATAAATGGGTACCGGCGAATTCAATGCTGGGGTAACCTTGCAATGGACGAGCATTTCATACAGAGGAGAGTAAATTAAAAATACTCCCGTCGCTTTATGGTTTGGAAACTGGGATAAGCTCCGGCCTTTTATGTTATACATGTTTATACCAACGTTCTGGGTTTCCGATGTCTTGTTAGGATGCATATTTTCGTATTTGATTATTTATGAACTGAGTGCAGCTCTCTAATATCGTTTTAAAATAGCGCAACTATGCTTTTTACATAATGCTTTTTTGGTTGTTTTTAATTATATTTCTGTTGATTAGATATCAGACTATGCTTAATTGTTGGGAACAAAACCCAAGTGATCGACCAACCTTTCCTAAACTAAAAGAAACGATGAAGGACATCGAGCGAAACCACAAGGTAAACACTACAGAATTCGGCGTATTTTACCAATAATGCAAATTTTAACTATAAAAAAATGTTCTATTTCACTACATGTTAGTTGGGGAACAGCGCGAAGAAGAACGCGTAGAGTATAGTATTAAACAGGGGAAGGTTCTCGACCTTTTCTTTTGCACCTGGAACACTCGACACAAAAATAATGTGGACTGAAATTTTCAATATAAGTCGTAATCAGATTCACCTTTTTATATATCCACTTAGATTTCCTAGTTGCGTACAACATCCTTGGCTTAATGAGAAGAAAAAGAATCTTAGTTCCAGTGGCTAACTTAATTTATTTCAGTTCCCAAGATGGCGCAGTCATAAAATTAGCAAAGTAGAAAAAATAACAAACGATTGGTGCGGAAGCATTAATTATCTTCGCTGCTAATTTATCTTTGTATCGCTTACGCCACGAGCTAAGAAGAACTTAGGCTGTCAGCCAACAAAAATCACTGAAAGGTTATTACACAACTAACCTGCGATATATTTTTCTGTTTCAGACATACATCAACCTTGGAGAGTATGACGACAGCTTGTACGCCAACATGGAGGATCTTACGGCCGAATAACAAGTTGTGCAAGACACGATCAGAAGCTTATTATACTTTTACTCGGGTGTAAAACTCAATCAGAAAAATCTCTATTAAAAACAGAAATAGCAGCAACCTTTAAGTCCGGGGTATAAGCCCTCTAATTTTCAGGCACATTTGTCTGCCAACAGACAACAAACAGTATTCCATGGCCGAGGCGAGTAAGCGTCCCCGTTCATCCAAGCCAACAACGTAACAAAAAATATACTTGTAATAAAATGTAGCCACTAAATAAGTGTTCAAGTAGAGCACATATCAAAACGTTTAATCACACTGGTATTTTGATTAATAACATATCACTTTTCAAAGTCTCCATACATGTCGGGTCTCTAGGTAACCAGTGTTAGCTGGTATGTTAGCGGTTATTTTACACTGTCTGTGAGAACGATGGATATAAGATTTCCAATTTAAAGTCTTTACGGAGCTGAGCTGCCTTAGGGTTTTACGGCATTTCTTTTATATGGTACTGTCAAATATATTCTCGCTAATATTATTGTAATAAGGTATTATTGTAAGTAGTACAGTAAAAACCCGCGTGTAAGAACCTAGAAATTAAGAACCTCCTGGCAGAAATTTGCTTCCTTAATACCCCAAAAGGTTCTTATATGTGGGGTTAAACTATTTTATTTATAATACAATAACTGTATTTTATCGAAAAGGATGTCTTTAGAGATCAAGAATTGCACAGGGAAGCTAAAAAATGCCAGTAAGTACCCCAAAATATAAGAACCTGTTTTGCCAAACTCTAAAAAAGCAGGTTCTTACACGCGGGTTTTTACTGTATTGTTGTTAAGATAGTGTTCCTGTAGACGTAGTGCATCTTGTAATGTGTTTTAATGAATTGAAATATACTAATGCTTAAAATATTAAACACATAATAAGTTATAGCAATCAGACACGTAATGTTGTTTTGTTGATGCACCGATTTGATCAGGAAACGTTTTGCACACTTCTCGATCGCTGCTTGATTTTAGTACTTGAATCTTGTTTTGTTTTTGCAAAAGTAAAGCTACTTCTGATGTACGCTACAATAAAAAAACTCGCATTAAAAGTAGTCAGTTTATTTTGACGACAAGTGAACTAAACTACATAACTAATTACTTAAAGAAAACAGAATATCAAGCTTATTCTTATCCATATAAAGTATGTGACTGCAAATAGAATTTTTGTCTTCTCTCCCTGTATTTTTATTACTGTAATAAATTGAGTTTTATCGGTTCTTGGGGAGGAGCCAATGATAGTTTTAACAACTACCCTCTTGGGTTGTTTGTAGGTCACATGACCTAACAAGCCATGTGCTTGCCATTCTCCCCGATTTATTTCCTGTCGAAAGAATTGCTTCGAACTCCTTCCTCCTCCCCATGTTCCGTACTCTTGTTATTGCATCATTAATTATATTATTTTTCCATACGTTTTCTTATGACTTTTGATGTTTCAATAAAAGCAGCAATGGACCTTTGCCCATAGCCATATTTGTCTAATTTGTTGTGTTCAATTTTTGTCCAGTAAACAGAGCTCAGGCAAAGCAGCAATGTGTGTGGGTGTGCGGTGGGGGGGGGGGGGGGGGGGGGGGTTCCTGGGGCAGGCATAGAAGACATAAAATGGCCTTTGAAATCTAAATCACGTTCTTGCGAAAAGCCACATTTTTGAAGACGTGACGAAAAGTATTTTCGATCATAACAACAGCACTGCCAGGAACTGAACCTTCTTCATGGTAGACATAATCAATTAATGATTCGCTTGCAGCTCGTGGATAAAAAAACCGTACGCACTTTGCGTGAAGTAATATATACAAACGCCTCGAATAAAAATCGTACGATATTTTTTGCTGTGAAAAATGTCGTACGACCAATGGCTAATACCATCTACATCTACACTTGGTTTTACAATCAGATTTTGGACAAATCTCAACAAGGAAAGTAGGTAATGGTGATTCATTCGTTTATTCAGCCACGTGCTGCTGCTTAGCTGCGTAAAACATGGTCAGGAAGTGATTGTAGTCTCAAGGATGCTAAAGATTACTATTAATGTAGAAATCAGACCTGCAGAATTCTTTGCAGTTAAGCTGGGTTAAGAATACTCCATAGCTAGTGATGATAGTGAACAATTTTTGCTTGTCGTCTCCGCAACGCCGATGTTTATTTTTTCATTCAACTTTGTAATATGTCAGTACTCATGTAATAAACAAATTACTTTATGATAAGTTCGCTTGCACAATTTTTTATTAACTCGTTGTGATAATATAACAAACTCGCTCGCTGTGTTCGCTCGTTTATTCTGTTATTGTTCCAATTCGTGAATAAAAATCGTAAAAATATATAATTGAATAGCGACTTTTTCCGCTCCTTATACTGTAAAGCATTGCCCTCAAGGGAAATGTCTGAGTCACAGAGACATATATCTAAAATAGAAATCAATGTATCCGTTTTCATGCTTTATTTCCATAGACAGAAGTAAAGAACAAAACTCTAAAGCAATATTAAACCGAACATTTAAATTAAAAAATAGCCTGCATTGTGTGTATCTAAAATAGAAATATTTCCTATTGTAATATTCCTATTTTAAACAACGCTTTATGGATGAATGCAAACGTATCCGTTTTAATGCCTTATTGCCTTGGACATAACTGAAAATAGACGAAAGTAATATTAAAGCGAACATTTACATAAACATTGACCTGCATTTTGCGCAAACAAAAAATGCATGGACTTTATCTGCGGACTTTATCTGTTCCGAGAAGCGATTAGTTGACCTGGAACTTCACCCTTCGAAAACTGTCCGCTCTTGGAAATATGCGACGTTCAACGAAAAGAGAATGTTAAACATGAAAGCAATTGTGTTGGCAATATTGCTTATCTGTTCAATGTTTAGCACAATATTGATGTACAGTGCCAGACTACTATCAAAAAACAACTTAAATTTCATATCAACAAACAAACTGAACGTAATATTCCTGAGCACTCATCGCTGAGGCTGACTCGTCCCTAGTTGTCTCTTACGACAAACTTATAATCCCGCGCCAAGAAAAATCCTGGGACGATTCAGTTGCTTATGCGTGACTTGAGAGTGACTCAAGCTACTGAAGTGTGACTATATTGAAATAAAGAACGTATTGGTTGAGTACTTTTGAGACCTGCATTTAATGCTCCCAACCCATGACATGAAAACAAGACAACAAGTTCAGTGGGAGAAAAGGGGTAAGGGGTGAAGTGCTCGAGTTGCCAATAGGAATCATGCAGAGTATTACAGGTAAGTTGGTTGGCAACGAGAGGTTGGGGACAAACACAACAACATTCCCTGGTTCCCAAGCAACTGGGGTCCTAAGACCCTTGGGAACAAACACAACAACACTCCCTGGTTCCCAAGCAACTGGGGTCCAAAGACCCTTGGGAACAAACACAACCACATTTCTGGTTCCCAAGCAACTGGGGTCCTAAGACCCTTGGGAACAAACACAACCACATTCCCTGGTTCCCAAGCAACTGGGGTCCTAAGACCCTTGGGAACAAACGCAACCGCATTCCCCGGTTCCCAAGAAACTGGGGTCCTAAGACCCTTGGGAACAAACACAACCACATTCCCTGGTTCCCAAGAAACTGGGGTCCTAATCTCCAGGACCCTTGGGAACAAACACAACAGCCAACAACAGCAACACTGGGGGCCCACTCTACAGGGAAAGCTGACCCTGTGAGGCTATGGGGCAAAAGGGCGAATTGTATGGAGCACTTCACCCCTTCCCGTGGTTTATTTACTTTAACAAAAAACAACACTTAGCTAAGATGTTCTAAACCTATCGAAGAAGATCATAAATAAAAGTCAGTAAACGAATAACAGAATGGTTGAGTTAGTATGTGCCAGCTAGACACTTAATGGAACAGTTATATCAATGTCTCGAAAAGAAGAGATATTGCTCAAGGCCAACAGCTGTAAGCTTGAGTTGGCACACAAAATGTTAACAATAGTAACATCTTAATAAGCAGACATGCTGCTTCAGTCCATAAGCTCTAAGCCTGAGTTAGCATTCAAAATGGTAACAATATAAAACCAATGTCTCTATAAGCAGACATGCTGCTTCAGTCCATAAGCTCTAAGCCTGAGTTAGCACACAAAATGGTAACAATATAAAACCAATGTCTCTATAAGCAGACATGCTGCTTCAGTCCATAAGCTCTAAGCCTGAGTTAGCATACAAAATGGTAACAATATAAAACCAATGTCTCTATAAGCAGACATGCTGCTTCAGTCCATAAGCTCTAAGCCTGAGTTAGCATACAAAATGGTAACAATAAAAAACCAATGTCTCTATAAGCAGACATGCTGCTTCAGTCCATAAGCTCTAAGCCTGAGTTAGCACACAAAATGGTAACAATATAAAACCAATGTCTCTATAAGCAGACATGCTACTTCAGTCCATAAGCTCTGTGCCTGAGTTAGCATACAAAATGGTAACAATATAAAACCAATGTCTCTATAAGCAGACATGCTGCTTCAGTCCATAAGCTCTAAGCCTAAGTTAGCATACAAAATGGTAACAATATAAAAACAATGTCTCTATAAGCAGGCATGCTGCTTAAGTCCATTAGTTCTACTGAAACAAGTAGCATGCGAAAAGGTAACAATTATGATAGTGTCTATATAAGCAGACTTTCTGCTTTAGTATATTGGCTCTGGCTAATGTGTGAAAATAATAATAATCATAATCATAATAAAGGACAACCTCTACATGGCAGTATTTGTGTGTAGAATTTTAACATTGCCTAAATGTCTACAAGTACTATGCTAGAAGAAAACCAAAGAGGGTTGGGTGGGTGGGAATTATTGTCAGAACCATTCTAGAGCTCAGAGAATTTGAAGTAAAATTAATGATGTCTAGATGAAACCGCATGGTCTTGATTGACATGATAGAATAGGGGCAATATGATTGGCCAGCCCGAAATTGCAGTACATACTGGTACAGAAGCGACTTTGACCTTTGAATGTAACGCAAGAGTGTTAGTCTTGCAGCCTATTGCGTGACAGATCTGTATATTTGACTGGGGTGCTCTTTTTACTTCTCTGATCTCACATTCATGGTTGTGGCATTAACTTAAATTTATATTACACATAAATTGGCATTAATATTCCATATAAATTCGCTTTAATGCTCCCAACCCATGACATGAAAACAAGACAACAAGTTCAGTGGGAGAAAAGGGGTAAGGGGTGAAGTGCTCGAGTTGCCAATAGGAATCATGCAGAGTATTACAGGTAAGTTGGTTGGCAACGAGAGGTTGGGGACAAACACAACAACATTCCCTGGTTCCCAAGCAACTGGGGTCCTAAGACCCTTGGGAACAAACACAACAACACTCCCTGGTTCCCAAGCAACTGGGGTCCAAAGACCCTTGGGAACAAACACAACCACATTTCTGGTTCCCAAGCAACTGGGGTCCTAAGACCCTTGGGAACAAACACAACCACATTCCCTGGTTCCCAAGCAACTGGGGTCCTAAGACCCTTGGGAACAAACGCAACCGCATTCCCCGGTTCCCAAGAAACTGGGGTCCTAAGACCCTTGGGAACAAACACAACCACATTCCCTGGTTCCCAAGAAACTGGGGTCCTAATCTCCAGGACCCTTGGGAACAAACACAACAGCCAACAACAGCAACACTGGGGGCCCACTCTACAGGGAAAGCTGACCCTGTGAGGCTATGGGGCAAAAGGGCGAATTGTATGGAGCACTTCACCCCACAAATACACGAAGTGTATTCCCCATAGACGAACAGCATGCAATATAAAATAGGTTTATATCTTTACGTCTATACAAGTATATGAGTAGATATGTAAATACAAGACTATTCAATTATCATAATCATTCCTTTTGAATGACTTGGCAAGAATTCAAAGAGTGCTGATTTCCAATTGAGAAGTTCAGATGCCTAGGAGTGACCAGAGTGTAGAAAAATTTAAGGTATTCCTGGAGGCTAAAGTGACCCTTAACAAATTGGTTCAATATTAAGCAACTTGAAATATTGTTATACCACAAAACAACAAAACAGATATGTTAATTTGTACCTTTCTCTTATTTAATACCGGTACCATAGCAAGTGTACTGAAATATATTGTTTGCACGAAGGCAGAGCAATGCAATCCGGGCCATGTGACATCAAAAAATGCCAGCCATGGTCTGATGTTATCACATACAACTTCTTCTTACAGGCTGCAGAAATTTTAATCTTGTCCATCGCAAATTACGCTCAGAGTTCACAAATATATGTGGAAGCTTCATTTCATCATTTAAAACCATGGTTCCTATCTATTTTGCAGAAAAAACAGATATTTGCAACATGAATAAAATTATTTATATATATAAATATATTGACCTTGCACTCCAGGACATCTGTTGCCAAGGAAAGGTACCATTGTTTATGCTGGTATTTCTGATTGGTTTCGCAGGTAAATGGACTCTCTTTTAAGGGACGAAATACCTTATATAGAGCAAAATTTTGTTATTTACTGCTGGAATTGCACATTGCTGGCTTGAAAAAACATGGCGGTAAGGCAGCCGGAACTCACGCAAGAATCAATCAGGGAAGAAGTTGCAAAAAAATATGGCGTATTTCAATAATTTGGATGCTTGTGACTCTAGGATGCATTCATTGTAGATACATGTAGAAATATAGCTCCTTATGATGTATCCTTCTGCTACTAGACTCGGCAGGCTTCAAATAGGTGTTATTAGGAGTACGTCATGATATGTTCGATGTTCCTTGCGTGACAAAGTAATGTATTCACTACAAATCAAGCTTTGATCTTAAAATCATCACTTTTTACTTACTATGACGTACTCTCGTAAGAAATTTTGTTCTTGTATTTTATGTCTAGGATCAAATCCTGGCTACAATTGTTCAAATCCACTTTCAATTATAACCTATTTTTGTTAAAATGCCAGTCATATTGGCATCCTTAAATACCTCGAATTCCTTGTATTAAATGAAACTGTTTACTTTTTCAGAATCCTCATTAAATGGGTCTAAATATTCTTTAAGCTGAAAAGCTTCCTTAGCTTTGAATTAAGCTTAAATTTGTCCTATTTTGACCTCAGTAACAAGGGACGAAAAAACACCACCCCAGCCTCCAGGAAAGCTAATTTTAGGTCACTCTTCCTCAACTTTGAGCAGCCAAATTATCAAAGATGTCTCGTCTACTCAGGTATTAAGACATGACTTCGATAATTCCACCGACATCTTGTAATTTCCAGCCCTTTTACGATGGTTAGTGGAAACGGCAGCCTGCAAAATGCTCGACGTTTCGTTTGTTTCCCTATTGAAAAACTCATTTATCGCCGGTCTAAGATAATGTACAATAAAATCGGCGTATACATATTTATACTTAGCTTTTAGCAAGCTCCTCGATTCTACTTGGCCAAAGGTAAACTCTGGAGAAATCCGGAGCACTTGTCAAAGTTTTCACTGACCACTTTCGGCGGGAAAGAAGGCGCTAGACGAGGCTTGAAAGACATTCGCGACGGCTTTGACTCTTGTTGACTTTTCTCCGGCTTGACAAGAGAGTAGCATTTTCCAGTTGAGAAAATTGTCTTGTCTTTAATGATCACATAGTCTCGGGTAAACGGAGGCACGGTGTCTCCCAACACCATAGTGTTTTTCCTGTACTGTCGACAGTTTTAGCCGCGGTTTGGAGACCACAGGACCTTGAAGCCGATTCGAGAGAGTGACAATATTCCGGCAGAGGCAATCTCTTTTTTGTGCATAAGTTCCTCGGTTGCTGGACCGGATACCTGTTATTACTGGATATCGCCGGTTGAATTCATAGCTATTCATCAACACGAAGCCTTCGACAACGCATCAGCGGCATATTTATCGTCGAACAGCGGAATAAAATGTGTAAAACTGGAACGTAGTTCGTGGCAGAAACCAGGATAACTTTCAAAGTACTGATGATCGATGTTGAAGCAAAAACAATCGAAGTGTATCACAGCGACTAATTATTGTCAGAACCATTCTAGAGCTCAGAGAATTTGAAGTAAAATTAATGATGTCTAGATGAAACCGCATGGTCTTGATTGACATGATAGAATAGGGGCAATATGATTGGCCAGCCCGAAATTGCAGTACATACTGGTACAGAAGCGACTTTGACCTTTGAATGTAACGCAAGAGTGTTAGTCTTGCAGCCTATTGCGTGACAGATCTGTATATTTGACTGGGGTGCTCTTTTTACTTCTCTGATCTCACATTCATGGTTGTGGCATTAACTTAAATTTATATTACACATAAATTGGCATTAATATTCCATATAAATTCGCTTAAAAAAGCAGCGGCAGAACTTGTTCCTCGAGTGGACCTGACAACAACATTTACGAGTAGGCAATGACTTTTTTTCACAAACTGATGATGGGTGAAAACTTCCTTTCGTTATGCTACCTCTTACATGTAATCGTGTTGATGCTTCCGCATTCAGGTACGTTTAAGAGATTTCAGTTTCGTTCTGAGTGGGAAAGTTATTTTACAATTTTAGATAAGAGTAACAGTAGCGTCCTTTATGTTTAAAATCATGAGCAAGGCCTTCAAGATAATTACAAAATAAACAGAGGCAACATTGTAGGGATTTATAGCAAGACAGGGCAACACGCCTCACTGAGGAGTTTGACTAAGATTGAATAATTTACGACAGTTGCCTCAGTGTTTATCGAGCACAAAGACCTATTTGAGGGACGTTCACATTATACTTCTTAGATCGACAAAAAAACTCAAAACGGAACGATAAGTGGAGGAAACGGACGTTCAGTTGTGAAAATATGAATGACAGACATGATTGCGTGATATTACGACTGCTGTACGGTTACAGCAAATAACCTCAGCCATACTTGTTATGCATCAAAATTTGGCATTAAATTTTACTACGAAAGTCGACATCATAAGGATCGCAGGCTCACAGCGTGACTAATTGTTGGTAAATATAAGAATTTGTATGGACCTTTATGTATACCTAGAATGGTTGAGCCGAATTTCCACTAGTTTTACTTTTGGTTCACCTTTACTTTAATACTGAAATGAAGAACTTTGCTACCAGGGTGGTAGTATATTCGACATGCAACTTGAAACTCGTTGACATAAGACTCGTTCACATTAATTTTTTTGACTAAAAAAACAATGAGCCTATAGTTATATTCTTTTAAGCGCATGCTATCAAAACAATTCAAAGCCATCAATATAGAAGCTAGGCAGCTGAACAGCCAATCAAAATGCCTATGGAATTGCATGTTTCTTCCTTGGCTTGAAGAAGGCAGTTAATTTTGTAAGAGTTGTCAGGCAACGTATCGAACACATAGGCTACAGGGCCGGCAAGGAGGGGAAGAAGCGCTTGCTTTGTTAAGTAGCAGAAGCAGCATGTTTTACATGTTAAAAAACAAGGATGTTGTATCCAAGGAGCAGTGAGAAAATACTATTTGGTCTTAAACCATTTAGACCATGCTGCCCATGAGTAGTTGAGCTGGCCAAAAAACGAGCCTAAGCGGGAAGTACTAAGAAAGTCGTTTGGACAGTAGAAACCGCGGAATTTGTTTGTTGTTGATGTCCCATTGCTCGTAACCAGTATTTTAATACCTTTTAAGGCATTAAAAAAGGTCGATTTCGGGCATCCTCGTCGCCAATTTGATATCATAATAATATAGTTAATTATATTATTCAATGTTGTTCTATCCATTGTCTAATTGCAAGTCGCCATTGAAACTGTAAATGGCACCAATGGCTATTTCGTGACATCTTTTCACGACGTCAATACGTGCATGTGATGTCATAAATTGGAAATATTTTAAAGCGCCTGACATGCTCGACTGATCATTTTGTGCGACTTTCCGAGAATATTATCAAAATCTATTGACCTTAAATTAACAAAATGCAAACAATATCAGATATATATATTATGTATACGGTACATTGAATCAGGACCCTAACTAGCAAGAGGCAAGACGAGGCACTTGCCTCGTCTTGTTTTTAACCCAAAATTAAAAACAAAATACGTTTAGTTGGGAAAATAATCCCTGGACAGTGGAACAACATTGATTATTTTTCAAGAAATACTTTATGAAAATTGTTTAAAAAGAGTATCAGAGCTTCTAGTTCTCCAAATTTCCTGGAGGCCATGCCTCCAGAACCCTCTAGCATGATCTTGCCTCGTCTATGCCAAAATGACTTGTGATTGGACTGCTCTGAAGCCGTCCTACCGACATCTACCCTCGCGTATATAGAAAATGAGAAACGCTTTAATGGTTTCATGTTGCCTTTCTATCCGGCCATTTCTAGAAGGAGTTATAAAGTTCAACTTGGAGCCTTCTGATCCAAGTTATGCTAGGAAGGGAAGCAATGCCAGACTTGTGTGGGACTACAATGTGGATGATAAACAAAAGGAGCTACTGGGCATTGGTTTTTATGTGCTAGTCTCTAATCGTCCGTTTCTTGGGATGCTAGTACAATTTAAAAATGGTACTGTTGCAGAACGTTCAAAATTACCTGCTGCTTACAGAGGAAGAGTAAGGATGGAAGGAAATGCTTCTCTTATCATTGAGAATGTATCTGCTCAAGACAACACCAGATTTATGTGCAGGCTATATGCCGAGCTTGGTGCAGACCACGAGAGCGTAGTTCAACTGATTGTAACAGGTACATATTCTACAATATACATAAATGAAAATGGGTTTTCAACCAGAAATAAATGTTTTGTTTCTTTGTCTAAACAGGATAACAAAAGTACAGTTGTTGGTTGTTTAATTAAAATATTTACAACTATAGATAAAATATGTTGTTAGAAATACTTAATAAATCAACCAGTGAAAACCATTGATTTTCTTACTTAAACCCTTGAGTTCCGATTGTAACATAGGTTGTCCACGAGAGATCTCCATCTTCCCCTGTCCCTGTCCATTTCTACTTGGTTCCAGCTCAGTCCAGCTTGTTGTACTTCAGCCTCCCTTGATATTGTTCATTTTGTTTTCGGTTTTCTTTGGTTCCTTTATCTCTGAGGTGCCTTCGAAAATCATGCCTGGTCACACAGCTGGCAGTGGGCTTTCTCAGCATATGACCTAGCCAGTGCCATTTCCGTTTTCTGACTTACAGGTGGAAATTTGTTCTTCTTCGGACTTCCATAGACATCTTTCAGAGATTTCTCGGTTTTTCCTGCTATGGAATTCGGAGAATATGCCGAAGACAATGATTGACGAATCTTATTGTTGGCAGCTTTGGTCGCAATCCTGATCTCACATGCAGGCAGAAGAACACTCTTCACATAAGTAGTGATGATTCTAAGCTTGTCTTCACTAAGAATGCACGTGATTTCCAAATTTTCCTTATGATATGGAATGCAGTTATGGTCTTCCCGATTCTTGTTTCCATGTCCCCCTTCACTTGAGACAATGTTGAAAGATAGATGACCGTTTGATGTCTTGGATTTCTTCTTTTTTTAATGGTGAAGCCAAATCCGTCGTTTTCCTGGTTCAATCTCAAGCTCTTCGTCTTTTGGATGTTATTCTTTAACTTAATTATTGCAGACATCTATCTTATGCTTTTGAGCTTCTGCATAATATCACAGTGCCGTTGAAACAGTAGTGTTAGGTCATGTGAGAAATCAATGTTCTCGAGGTGCTTTGACAATAACCAGTGAATATGATGCGTCTACCTTGACATTTTTCCCTTCAGGATCCAGTTCATGGCTAACAGAAATAACAAGGGGGCATCCATCCGTAGGCATCCCTGTTGTACTTAAACAGTACTGGGAATGGGTTTATTAGCTGTACAAGCTACTCTGAAATTCGAGGATAAAAAAATGATGATGACGATGATGAATGTATTACCACGGGTGACGTGGCATGTTGATGGCTCGAAGGCCAGTCAGATCATTCTGATTCCGATTTAATTATCTTATAACTTTCGAGAACGAGACAAGTTTGGACCATGATTCGCCAAAAGCCCGTTGATTTGAGATCTCAACCAATGACATGGTCATTTTAGCTGTTTGCCTCTTACATAAGTAAACGAACAAAAGAGCCTAAGCCAAACCATAAACCTTTCTAAGCGCTAGTCAGGACGTTCATTTTATTGCAGAAGTACCAGTCTTCAGCCCATCGTCAATAAACGGAAGTTACATTGAGGGATCCTAAGTCAATATCAGTTGTACAGCGACTGGAAAGCCCGACCCGGAAGTATCAAGGATACGAAATGGACAAATTAAAAAATTCGGACGGAAAACAGCAAATTTGAACTTCGACAGAATTACCAGGACCGACGATGGAATGTATACCTGCACGGCGAACAACTCAGCAGGGACGAAAACTCTTATTGAAACGCTGGTAGTTCGTTGTGAGTGTGAAATCATTTAATTCCCATTTGTAATAGATCAGCATTACTCAGCAAACATATTTAAGCACATTCTTAAACGTGCCTTCCTTTTCAGACATTCGATACAAGAAAAATCAATGAGGGAGACGTCACCTTTTGTCATTATGCCTCCCTTTTTTTTCTTGAATACGCGGTACGTCGTCACACTCAAGAAGGGCCAACATTATAAGTTTAGTCATTAAAACTAACAAATATGGAGAAAAACTCTTACCATAAGTTTTGCGTTTCATTTTAATTAGACAATTAATACAAGCAAAATCAGTGATAAACGAAGAGAGCGTTTCCTTTTTTCCATTACGTTTTTACTAAACGAATTTAAGCAAATGTAAACGAATATTCATCTTTCCATTCATAGACCCGGCAAAAATACTTAACATTACTTTATCAGCTGCTAGTTCTTTGATTGGTCAGACAGTGACGTTGAAGTGTGTGTCAGATGGTGTTCCTACACTAACACTCACCTGGTATACAAACCTGATAGAAATGAACTAAACACAGTCACAGCTAAAGAAAGCACAATAGACGTGACGATAAATTCTAAGCAAGATTTTGGTGAATACAAGTGTGTCGCTAACAATGGCCTTGATCCTTTAAACGACGCTTCCGTATTCCAGCGACAGATAGGTATGTGTATCAAAATATTGTTGATTGGT
>NC_135765.1:19025907-19040912 GCF_052425735.1 Oculina patagonica | reverse complement strand
TTCAACTTTTTCATTTTGTAAGTTTGTGTAGCAAATTAACTGAAATTCATTAAAAAATAAGCGAAGTGTACACCTGATACACGATTGATGCGTGCAGATGAAAGACTGTCGGCGATTTTGCGCCTTTCACTTTTTTGTGCATTATTTGCTTTATAATACAAGCGTACACACTAGTAACAATACAAAACAATACAGAATTTACAAATTTCCCGCCTACATTACCTACAATACTAAGATGTTTCGTATATACAGTACGGATTTAAAATGTTATAAAAGAAGTATTACAAAAGGAAAGCCCACGTACGCTGGAATTTGTGTAAGCATTTACTTGCGATTGCGATCTCTAAGTATTTGCAATTTGCAATTGTCGTGAAGTCGAAGACGAAACGTTCGGAAAAACAGTTCGTCTTGGTCTCCATTTGTGCTGAAAATATAGTGCTTTCCCAGGATAATTGAATAGTTAAGTTTCGCGCCTTTCACGCTTTATTTATTTTTTTGTTTCCTTTCCGTCTTATATGAACGTTTTTTAATCTTTACAATCTATCCTGTTTTATCTTAATTACACAACCTGGTTGAGTATTTAGTGGGTACTAAACTTTCACAGGCCAAAGTGATGGCGACGGCCCAAACTGATGGGCCTTATGCATGATTACGTAAACGTGCATAAGAGCTATTGACAGATCGCTGGGTGCAGTATCGAAGAGACGAAACTCGAATAAAGTTGAAATAAGTAGAAAGCGTTGCATCACTGTATACATTCAAACGACTGGTACAGTTAACAATTATTCTATGAGCCCGCGTTGGATACGAGGTGGTAAATAGCCAACAAGGTGCGGAGAGCCGAGTTGGCTATAACGACTCGTATCCAACAAGTGGCGAGTAGAATAATTGTTTTATTAAATTCTTATTTAAGTTTAAATCGACTGGACATTTCAGTTTGATGTAAACGAAGTGATAGTATGAGGCGGGAAAATTTGTGGCGTGGTGTTCACTTCTTTAGTTGAATGAAACACACAAGGAAAACGAGCGAGCAAGTTTTCTTCCCAAGATTTTCATCCAGTAATCTCCTCTAAAGTCGTCTATATATCCTGGAAATTGTGACAACAGTTAAGATTTACGGGATGATCCAAAGCAAAAGCTTTTCTGGAAACTACCCGTCTTGTGCAAGTAGAACGAAGCAAGTGTTTACATTGTACTTGTAATTTACGGCTCCACGGCTGTCATCAAGACTGCTATATTAGTTTGAAGCGAAATTGAGCTCAAAGTGGAACAGGTTTATTGAAGTATAAAAGGACAAGACCAAGATTAAAAGGTAACAATCTTTACAGAAGTGCTGAGCCTAATTTTATGACGTACAATGAATGAAACTGTGTCAGTTTGCCGTTCTTTCCTAAATTATTTGCTGCTTTTCTACTTTATTTACTCGCTCTTGTTGTGCGTTTACAAGTATTGTTAATTAAACTTTTCGCATCAATTCTTTTGTTTTGCGTAGTTAATTTTACTATGGCATTTCTGTGGTTTTTGTAGGCACCGCTGATTATTTCTTGTTCATAAAGCTCGCCAAATGTGCTGTTTTCAACCATTTTTCTGATGGAACTGTCGCTTCCCGCAGAAAAATTTTACTCTGAGCGGCACTTGCCGCACTCATTTCCCATATAAGGTCAAACATAGGTATACGAGTTGATAACCGGGATTCAGTGAACCAATCAGAAAGCTAGAATTGCAATATCCGAGGTTGAGAATTTAATAATGGTAAATAGTCTTCTACCGAAATGATATACTATTGCCTAGTCCCAGAGATGGATTGTTACTTAAAGGCGCCGTTTGTTCCTGATACTTAAGAAAGGACTCTACATGCGGGGAGATTCGTAATGGTAATTTTTAGGATATACATTTCTTCGTCCAGGTAAGTCGAAACGTCACTATTATGTTTTAGTTTTAACCCGGAATTGAAATAAAGACAAAGTTTGGGTACGAACTGGTAGTTAAACCAGGGAGGAGAGACTAAATATTTGGTCACTTACCCAAAACAAGTAACTGCACAGTATCATAAACAGATGCTACGTCAAGCCTATCAGGTTCAAGTCTACAAATATACCACCTTTCATCTGCCATTTGAATAGAATCCAGTGTAAAGGTGACCAGTCCAGGGCTACTACCGTTCCAAACTGCGCTCACACGTCCACTGTATGGAGAATTTGTAATTGTGGTAACTGTCGTGAGCTTGTCAATGGAAACCAAAACATTTTGAAAGCTGAGGGCACCATTCTTTTTTGTTCCCCACTGAACAAGTTTTACGTTTTCTCCGCTGAAGACCCAAGTGAAGTTAGCAGATGAACCAAGAGTTGCAGTCACCTTGTTCCCATTATAGGGCGAAATAAATTGCAGCTGACTTACTGTATATAATAAACAACGTTCTTGTTGTTAAACTATTGTATTACTGCTTTTTAAATTAAACTTTTGCTTTCATTACACGGCATAGCAATACATTACTTAAAAACACAATGTCGTTCTTTAAACTTCGGTTACCTGTGAACTTTGGACTCGTTTCAAGTTTAGCTTTTAAGCTGATAAGTTCAAAAACCACGCTGCACATTCCCTTGTAGGAATGCCACAGCCACGCATGGCTAATTCAGGTTAAACGTAACCGAAACACTACATACATTTTTTTATTGTCTGGGCAATAATTGTTCAGAAAAATAAGAAAAAAATATGGTTTAGGACTTTGAAGTCCAGCTACAGTGATATAAGATATATGTACCTCCCACTAATGCTACAGCCACAACAACGAAATGGTTTTTAAAGCAAATTTGACCCCATTATTGTTGCTAATCGGAGAGTGAATTTGCAGTATATAAAGCGTATCATAAATATATATTAACTTGTCTGTACTTAATTTGCATATTGGATAATTAAACCTTTTTACCGACAGGGCGACCACCTTGAAGTATATTGTTTCTAAGCCTGTCTTCAGCTGTTTAATGAGTCCTGCACAGCGGTGTACACTCATTTGCCACCCATTTTAAGTTAAGTCATGGATTTCCAGCTTAATAGGTACAGGTAAGAAGCGACAAACTGATAAGCAAATGTAGCAGTTGCGAACTGAACTGAATCACGTAAACGTACCTGCTTGCGGAAGTATCTGAAGCAAGATAAAGTAGACGAAGCGTCTTGACAAAAGAACGTTTCCCGCCATCATCAGTTCACGATAAACTTTCAACGTGTCTCAAATATTATTGTCGCCGACATTCAAGTCATCTTGAAGATGTGTTTTGAGGCTGCGAACTAACATTAGTCATCAACGTCGCCATGTTTAATTTCTGGGAAAGTAATTAATCAGGGAGACACGTCACACGATCCTTTATTTGGCTGTGGTCACGCGAGTCACGCATCAGCAAGAATACTGAGGCTCTGAAGCCGAGAGGTTAAAAAAAAAATAAAAGTTCTAGCCTGGTCTTGCCATAAGCGACGTAAAAAATAGTTGTGAGCAATCAGTAGTTGATAAAGATAATAACCCATGCACAATTGAAATATTTGTTTATTCTTGTCACAGCGTAAGATTTGGATTTTTTTTTTTATTTCCTGTTTGCTGAAACGACTGATTGAAGACTCTGCAGAAGCCCCTTGCGATGTCATTTGTTTGCTTGAAAATACGTGGGGAGGAGGGCTGGGGGGGGGGGGAAGGAACAGTTTTCGCCTAATACGTTTCTGTACTGGTCTACTTGTTCCCTTACGTTAAAACGAATAAAAGGTCGATCTCCAAACCTCTTTACCTCATTCTGTCTGTTTGTTCACGATGGAAAGTCAAAGATCTTAGAGACGGGAAGTTCCACTCGTTTAAAAGGCTACAATAACGTAGTTCATCTTCATGGCCAAGTAGCACAAGACGTTCCGGCTGTTGGTAACTTGTACAGCACTCTGGCAGTTTTGGTGCTAGGAACGGGCGATGTTAGTCGTGCATTACTGAGGTCTCAGTCCATACACCAACCGACACTTTGGTGACTCCCTCGTATCAAAAGTTGGTTGGTCAATTTCCACATAGTGCATACACTTGACAAAAAATCTAAGTTTAATGGGTTACTGAAAGGCATACAGTGACTCTCTTGTTTGCGATGCGTATATTTCACGAGCAAACATTTTTTAAGTAGAGCCACCTTCTTCACCCTTTCCTCTCACGTCGAATCATCTGGCTCTGCAAATTTGATGCAGCTTTTTACATGCACAGTAGATCATCATAATCACACAATAAACCAGGCAGGACAGCATTTCGTGCGTTTTTTAATCAAAGCAATTTCTTTATCTCTACCTTCCTCCCTCCCTCTTTCCATGTTTTCTATCTTTATAAGCATTCTTGACATGATTGTTTTGCAATTAATTTTGTTGCGATAGCTCATAGGGATATAACATAACAACGTCAAACTGCATACCTCTTACAATGAGCTTGACGGTGCTGATTTGACTTTGAAGACCTGAAGTTGGTTCTGCTCTCAGAGTGCACTGGAAGAATGTGTTATCTTGATCGGTGATATTTTCAATTACCAGAGAAGCTCTTCATTCAATGTCTACTCGCCCAGTGTAAGCTGGTGGTATATCAGACTTCACTACTCTGTCACCATTCTTTAACTTTACTATCAACAGTTTAAACATATTACTGATGTATACTTCCCAGGTGATGGCCTTGAGCTCAGCCTGCCTATCAGTAACAGCGTAGTCCCACACAACTGTAACATTGTTTCCTTTTGTAACGTAACTTGGATTGTCTGGTTCTTTTGTGAAACTCATTGCTCCCTCTTTAAAACCGATTAAAACAAATAAGAGACAATTAAAAAACACTTCAATCGTTGAGAAACTTGCATGCACATAGGGGATGGGGGGAATGGGGTTGACAACCTACACTGGATTCGAAGTGGAAAAAATGCGATATCGAAATTAACTGTCTCAACTACTTTTGACGCTCATTGTAACTTGTAGCTCAAGACGTTGAAGAACGCTGTTAATGATAATCTGTTTTGGTTTTGTTTTTATTAAGGAGAATATAAATAACAGCTCATTTATTGATTGTTGATAATTTTCCCATGTGTAGACATACAAATCCTTATCGTGAGCCTGCAGTCCCTGTGGCATGGTATCGCCTTTGGCAAATTTATCTTTCTTAATTTGCATATATATGACGTACGGCTCAGGTTATTTGCCATGACTGTTAAGCGGTCTTAATATTGCGCAATCAGGTCGCTCATGTTTTCAGAGCTATTCGTCAATTTCTTACACTCATCGTTTTGTGGTTACTTTGTTAGTAGTTGGAAGAAGTGCAGCGCGAAGTTTTGGTGCTCGATAAAAATTGAGCAAACTGATGTAAATTAACCACAGTGTAATTTAACCCAACCTAATATCGAATGCACTTCAATGAACTGTGCTGGACTGTCTTATTATAAATCTCTACAATGTTGGTTGTGATTGCTTTGCAGTTATCTGCCTATGATCTTCATTTTACTCAGGACGCTACCCTTACTGTCATTTAAGACTGTAATTACCTTTTCCACTACGCGACCTTTTAAAATAAAATGAACTAGACAGAATATCTTAAAGATGATTTCCAGCCCGTACTGCGCAATCTCCGCCTGCAATGTTTGTGAGCCTCACAAACAGAAGAATGTTTACTAGCAAAAATAAAAATTCCGGGACAAAACTTACCCTTTTTCTTCATTATTAACGCCAGATATCCTTGCAAAACAATAATAACGAGTAAAAGAAGCTCGACGGTATTTCAAACGGACGTTTTAGCTCATCGTGAATTCTTGAACGAAACGATCCGTAATGGCGAACTAAAAAACGTCATGTACGCTATCACCAAAGTGTAACGTTTCAACGAATTCAAAACAAAAATGAAAACAAACCCTGAGTCTGCGCAGTACGGACTGGAAATCATCTTTAAACGTACCTGCATGCGGAAGTATAAACACGATTACATGTAAGAGGCAGCCAAACGAAATTACGTTTTCACCCATTACCAGTCTGTGACAGAACCTCGGGATTGCCTAGGTGTTGTTATCGTGTCCACTCAAGAAAGCAATTTCTGTCGCCGCTTTTATAATGTAGGTTAGCAAACGTACTCAACCAATACGTTGTTCATTTGCATAGAGTCACACTTCAGTACCTTGAGTCACGCATAAGCAATTGACTCGTCCCAGGACATCTCTTGTGCGAAAACTGTATTCTGAAACTCGTACAGCCGGGAACGAGTAACCTGAGAGACGAGTGCTTAGACATGCTTAGAAATATCACGTTTTGCAAGTTTGCCGAGAGCAAATTTATGCTGTTTTCTATAATAGTCGGGCAATTAAAGTTAATAATTTTATAGTACAAAGTATTTTTAACAGATAAGCAATATTTTTAAAAGTCAACAGAATGACGTTGATGTTTAGCATTATCGGGCGCCTTGAACATCACAGTTTTCCTGGGGATGACAGTTTACTGAGAGCGAAGTTCGAGGAATACAATTCGCTTCCAAGAACAGATAATGTCCGCGGATAAGAAGGCATGCAAATTGTTTCATTTGCATACCATCGTTTTCAATAAGAAATATTACAACAATAGAAAATGTTACTATTTATATACGTTTCCTTAATAATCACTGAGACATTTGTCTTGTCCCATGACAATGTCTACAGTGTAACGAGCCGGCAGTCATTACTCATTTTCGTTTCTTGGTGTGTTTTACAATTCAGTGTGGATTCAGTGCGAATTCAATTGGATGTTAAGGTCCTTTCGACGCATAAAATGTGGTCTCTTTATTTAAAAAAACATACAGCTCTGATCAATGATGGCCGATGGCCTGTGCAACGTACGTCATGAAAAAGTAAGAAAAAGTAGAATTTCATCGTTGGCAGGTGGACAGATGATCGAGCGTGACTGGTTCTGACAAAAAACAACAATGTTGTGTTCAAATGGCTTTAAACTTCCGTATACCGTAAAATTCCGGTTATAAGCCCCCCCCCCCCCCCCGGTTATAGGCCCATCTGGAAACAAAAAATACATCCGTTTATAATCCCCCCTCTACCGGATGACAGCACTGAACAGGGCTAAATGTTGCTTTATTATGCGTTTTAACTTAAAAACGTTTATCGATCAACACTCCCGTGGCTCTTTTCAAAACGGCTTTTTTATTCCGCTTTTAAGCCCTCCCGGATATAAGCCCCTCCGCTTATAAGCCCACACAAAACTTCTCACGAAGTTGTATAAGCCCAGGGGCTTATAACCGGAATTTTACGGTATCATATTTTGAATTGAGCAAGTACACATGTAACCGCGGTATAAAATCACGAAGTTTTACTGGTATTGAACTGGCATCAGTTCGAATTTTGTCACGCTTAAACCCCCTAAACTAACA
This sequence comes from Oculina patagonica, assembly GCF_052425735.1. NCBI lineage: Eukaryota > Metazoa > Cnidaria > Anthozoa > Scleractinia > Oculinidae > Oculina > Oculina patagonica. The sequence goes on along the minus strand of NC_135765.1, from coordinate 19,033,525 downwards.
AGATTTATCGAAGGTCAACTTTGTCGTCGGTGTATTTTGATTCCGTCAACAGCCTAGTAAAATGTAAAAGTACAAATTCAAAATATTCCTATCTTTTTACGCACGATGCATATCTCAGACTTACTCGGCACAAATAAAGCATAAAAAAGTACTGGTTTTTAGTTGTTCAAACCGCAGGTACCTTCTTTGTTTGTTTAATATTAAAAACCTGTTTAGTGCAAGGGAACAACACGCGGGACAATTTGAGCAAAATTATTGCTTGAAAAGATTATTAGGATTGCTAGAACCCGTTTTCCGATAAAGTACGAACTAAGGGCACACGTTAATTAAAATAAGCGAAACACGCACATGAAGAAAACTAACGCGCGCACCTGCATTCAACCTGAAAGGAAGCAGTGCGTAAACTGTCAGTGACTAGGGGTAACAAGACGGTATAAGCACTACTAACAAGCAGAGGAAACGGCGATGGTTGCATAATATTTATCAATGATAGCACCGTGGCGTTTGATGAGCGACGTAGATTAAAGGCCTTGGCAATGAAGATGTAAACAAGGCTGTTGCGTCAGTAGAGTCCAGTTTGTATGTGCAAATTCTTGCATTTGTCACCAATTGAGATATTTATAAACACATTATACACTAGATCGGCTGGGATGTTGCTGTCCATATGAGGGCGTTTACAATCTGGAATGCCAATTCTATTCTTTTGTCATAGACGCTGATATGAATGGGTGTGTCGCTATCTCTAGGGCTGACGAGATAACATACTTCGGTTGGTGCCATGGTATTGCCCCTTCGTTCTAGTTCTGACGGGAAATTATCGCTAATCATGACAATTTCCACCATTCCCGTTGTTAACGCTGAATGAGTTGGTCTGTAGTCAGGCAGCTGAAAACAGCTGATGTGGACCTACGTAACTATTAAAAATATTTACGAAAGGTGTAGTTAAATGTGACGGCCTTTGACGTGCCTTGTTTCATAGTATTGAGCATTAAAAACATACTAGAAAAGGTAGAGAAACAAAGAAAGCGATACCGATCGTCCGGTACAACACTAATATCAGCAGAGGTATTCTTTCCTCAAAACCGCTGACATCAACATCAGCCTCTAATCAGCCGAGTTACCCTGAAACCTGACCGAAACCTACGAAGAGATGGCAGCAGACTTAGGTGCGACTAAAAGACTGATCGGGGGTCAAAGTCTTAATGTTTGACAGCAACAGAAATCAAACACTAGCTGATCGAGGATTATTTCGAACACATTCTAAACAAAACCCGTTATAGTCGAAATCAGCTTCAATTGATAGTTTTAAAGTGCATATCAAAGCTTATGAAATTTACTTGAAGACGCCGCTAAAACCGAAGGAAAAAAGGATGACGACAGTGATGGGCGATAATAAGGATCACGCCGATCTTTTGTTACAAGCAAAGCAACTTGTTGCTCGAAAATAGAAATAATCAAGGATCGAATGGAATTCAGGCTCAGACGAGAAAGTGTGAAATTTTATATTGACCTGGAGCAACTGCTGGAGTAGAAGATGTTGCAAGGTCGACATTGAACAACGAAACTTACAAATTGAGGCACGTCCGTTTTCTTACAACATGCGTTTGAGTATCTCCGACACCTGTTGGCAGTAACTGGGGAGGTGGACAAGGCTCCTTCTTCAATGTTACACATACAAAAGGTCTGCAATCACAGCGCTGACCGGTGTTCCCATCACGCAGCAAAATACTTGGTGGTAATGCATTCCCTCCTAAGTGATCAATCAGTTCACTCGACTTACATCCTTTAAAATTTGAGAATTTTCATTATTATTATCCGGATTTTCACAGTAGTTAAATTTTGTCAAAACTTTCTTGTCGTTTTCAAAAATCGGATCTCTCTCGCCTTTTTATAATACCATACACGTATTGTGGTACTCACCAATAACAGCCAAAAAACAGTGTCAATAACTATGCTGTCAGCAAGGTTGATTGGGTAAGGGGGGTTGATGTGACAGCCAAACAGACTGTCATCCTCTATCTTGATAGAACTCAGTTTGAAGATAACCTGACCAGGAGATGTCTGTCCATCCCAGCTGCCATTCACGTGTCCTGAATACGAGGAAGGTACTGATACTGCAACCGATCCATCACGTCCGTCTACTATCACCAGTACATTGGCAGGAGGTATTTGACCCTGATCAACTGATGACACAAATCCCCACTTTATGAATCGAAAACTGCCACTGAATGTCCAGGAAAAGTTCACAGATGAGCCACGGATAGCCTTTATACTTTTTCCAGCAAAGCGTGTGGTGAAACTTATTTGACTTGCTGCAAAAAGTCAATGCTGGTTTTCAACAGGCGTAAGCATAAGCACAAGCGTAGGCATGAGTTCATAGGAAGAACGAACACACTCATTCTTCTTACGCTGTCATAAACAAAGCCTATGCACAAGAATGACTTATGTTTATGCTTATGCGTACGCATATGCCACGGCAGTTCCTGGTGACGACAATAAAAGAAGGAATCGTCGTGGCATAAGCATAGTCACCAAGCGTGTAGGTTTCGGTATTTTCTTGTACTTCTTAGGGGTTTCTGGTTTCCCGGAACTTTCGGAGAGGGGAAACCATGTGCCCTCCTTGAAAGAACGACGATACATGTTTTTCTAAAACACTTATGTGTATAACCTGGTAGTTTATCTTCGTTTGTTAGTTTCGCGTGAACTTTTAGAAAACCGCGGTTGTTATAAACTCTACAGGAAGTGCGTTTTAGGAAAAGGTAGTGGAATCGTTCAATAATCTTGACCAACGTCAAGGTTTAACATCACTTGCCTCTGCCTCGTAAATTTAAACAAAAAACAACAACAACAACCATGTCATCCCAGTAGAGGATCGCCAGCACATCCCTCTAAGACCGATAAACAGTTGCATTAGGGACCCAACATACCCGTTTTTCAGATACTGATTTGCCAAAGAGGCAACTACAAAGGGATGGCCAGCATACTGTAAAAAACTCCACTAAATTTGCTAAGTTAGTCCTTAGAAAAAGAATACATGAGGACGAGGGGCTTGCATTCTTTGACGTGATTTCCCTCGGCTCACGTCCATCTCGGTTAACGTAGCTATGAAAGTAGTAAATGAAAACCTCACTGACATTCGGCGTGGAAGGAAATCACCAATATCGCAAAAGAACAAGTCGTGGAAGTACACTATTACCAGATCTTTGGTTATGCTATGGGCTCTTCAGTTACTGCTGTTATTGTTGACCTTGTCATGATGTATGTCAAGAAATTAGCATTGTCCACCTCCCCCGTTAGTCCTCGTTGCAGGAGAAGATTACTGGAGAACGATTCAAACGTATGTCTAAATACAAATTGGATGTGGATGTCTTTTAACAACATCTCGATCCACACCATTAATTCAAAAATCCAGCCCTTCTGGACACGCGGGTAACAGTGCTTTCTGACGGCTCGCTGGAGGTCGATGTCTTTAGAAAGAAAATACATCCTTATAAGTAAATTGACTTCAATCCCCTCAAACACAAAGAAGCAGTGGTGGAAATGCTACTCAATAGAGCGAACGTTTTTCCATCAAATCCAAGTCTGAAAGGTGCAGAGGCGGTCCGTGTGACGAAAGCTCTAAGCGCTGATGGATATCCAGACAGGCTTCTACAAAAATGTCTCGCAGTCAACTCTAAATTTGAATGTACGCAAGAAAGTCCAGTGAAGTTCAATATCATACCATACCTAAGGGGTGCTCGGACAGGTTATCTTCTACTGTGTTATTTGGTTTTATCAAGATCTATATAGGTTACGTTTTTTTATTCTTATATGTTTTAAACGTCGTGGTTCGTGCCCAGAAAATTGGACTAAAGGAGTCCAACCTTCCACACTTTTATGAGCACGATTCAGCAAAAATGCTTGCGCCAACATAAAACGATTTACTCTACAGTACTGAAACTTTCAGTAGCTGTTTATCATCCTTTGCCGAAATTTTGATATGTCAACCATGTGTCCATGATATTTGACGTTGCCATGGCAACGTCATAAATACAGGCGGGTGTTGCCAAAAATCGTCATTTTTAACATTTTTCTTTATTTTTTCCATTTTTTTTTTTAACAGAATTGCATGATTTGTTTATTTTAACATTCCATAAGCATTCGGACTTGATTTTGCATCAATTTCCGTTATTTTGTGACTTTCTAAGAAAATGTTGAAATCCAAGATGGCGGATCCAAGATGGCGGCTCTAATGACGTCACAGCCAATTAAAATTATGCCATCTTGCAGAGTAAGCTACGGGCTTTCTTTTGAGAGCAAAATAATTTCGCTACGCCTTAATATAACGAAAACTCCGGGGAGGGGTTCCATCCACCCCCCCCCCCCCTTGTACGATGGTGGGGGTATGAGTCTGCTTGTACGTCCGAGGGTTAATGAAAGGAAAATGGACAAAAATAAATTAAGCGTATGACCCCAACCGTCTCCCTTATTAGCTCCTCAAGGTATCAATACACCAGCATTAAAAAAGATGGTCTGGTTTGATACGAATCAATGCAATATACGCAAATTATGTACATTACAATGAACCATTCTTGTATATAGTTCCAACCAACTGTTGGAAGGTCTGTCTAATAGGTAAATTAAGGAAATAAAGCTAATAGATTTGGAACGTAACCTACCATATCAGCCCCCCCCCCCCCCCCCATATCAGGCCACGACCTACAATACCAGGCCCCGACCTACAATATCAGGCCCCTGTCACATGAGGCAAATTAGTACTTTGTATACTTAAGTATTAAACAGTTTTATGAATTATTTGCTATCTAGTAGTCGGACAAAGGTTTTCTAACACGTCATTCACGTTAAACTTACTCCTGAGTCTATAAATGCCGGCGAATAAGAACTAGCCGAGAGAGTCACGCAACACGTTCTTTAAATCGGATCCCTGCAGTAGTGTTTGCCCGTGGACAACACGGGTTTATTTATATGTTATTTTAATTAGTTTGTTCTGTTAGCAAGCAAGCTAAATATTCGCCTTTAAAATCTAAACGCTTTTCTTTGTGATATCTTGTTTGGCCTTAAAGTCTAACGAACTGTTCGTCTTAATTTTCGCTCATGCAAAATGAATAGTAATATTACACCGGAAATATATACGAAAAGTCCACTCTCGCCTTGCGGACACCCCGCTATTAATTACGGACAATCTAGATTCTAGGTGAAAGGTTTAGAGCTTTTTAGAGGTTTGACTCAAAGTGACTCCCGCTATAACAGAATTACGGACACATTCGAGGTAGTTTTATCACTGTTGAGAAGCTCGTTATTGTCTATAATATTAATTTCCCTCACACCTCGCTATTACGGATTCCCTCCGTTACGGACTCTCGCTTTTATTTATTAAGCCTGGTTTTCACTAGCGACGCAAGCATAAGCGCAAGCACAAGCACGATCACGCAAAAAAGGACAAATTTTGATCCTTGTGCTTTCCGCAAACACAAGCACAAGCATCCAAATGCCGAAGAAATTTACGGCCTCAAAACCCCATAAAAACACAAATGATCACACAAAAGATGAAAGGTAAGTGAACTTTATTTATCTAGCTTACAGTAGATCAAAGTTTGGGATGAAAAGATGCGAAATTCAGTATTTCTGGTATTTCATGGAGCATTTCTTACGATCAGTTGACTCAAGCGGAAGTCAATCGTTACAAATTACAGCGAACGTAGCGCATACCGTGACGCTTATGCCACGCGGCCTCAAACACAGAGACTTGTCTGCCTGTGGTGAAAAACGACGCCCGATCGTGTCCACTATAACGAGAGTTGGCTGCAGTTGGTGGTACCCGGCTCTGTCATGGGTAAATTCCGACAGGCGACATGGCTGTAAAACGCGTCTTAGCAACTTCAGATTTTTAAATTTCAGATTTAGCAACTTCAGATTTTTAATTTTTTAATAGGGGAACCTAACAGGGCAGCATTTAGTGCACTATAATACTCTCCTTAGACGAAACGGTAATGCGAAGGACTCCACATATCAACCACATTCATTATGAATTCATGTAAAAGCTGCGTTATGAAATTGGATTGTCTTTCTTTCAACCCGAGAGGTTTTACCAGGGTTTTACCAATCCGGTTTATTGCGATGAATTTTTGAAAAGATATATACCCGGGGGGTTTGGTCTCACTACATTTAAAGTGTTCCGAGCAAAACGCCAATATTTTCGAAATATTTGTAGCCAAAATGGTCTCGTCTAGGCTTTGCAAAAACTAATGCAAGAAGCATAGCCTTTACAACTTACACAGAATGTCTCTCTGAAACCAACTTTTAGCTTTTTCATAGTAAAGCTGAAACAGTGACTCTGGCGAAGCCGGACCAAGATAATCCGTGATAAGACAATACATATTGCAACAGTTGATTAAAATGCCGGGCCCGGCATCAATAACATGCAAGTAGTTTACATTTTCACGGAACATTTCAGATCTTGTCCTTCCAGGGCGAACATTTTTAAAAACTTAAAGCATATCTTGCAAATAGAATTGAGCCAAAACAAACTAAACTAGCACAACATGTGGCAGAGTACAGATTTAGAGGTGTCATTCAACTCTACAAATGGAAACCACGCAGCGCGGACTAATGACTTCTATAAACAATTCCTTGGCCACAATCTTACGGCTCTATTCAATACATCACATCTCCAAACGAAACAATGCCCTCAGAAAGAAGTCAGAAGCAAATAAAGGCCGAAAGACCGAATTTAACATAGAACGGCAAATGTACAAATGTCACGAACGTAGGAGTCGTGTAGGCCCGTCACCTTTATTGCGGGCCCAAGAGAGGCCCGCAGCCCTTATCTTGACAGTGACCAGCGGATTGCGTATTACGCGTGCGCGCCACGTTTATAAAGGCTTTCTGAAAACCGGAAGTTGAAAATTTTGTTCTTCCACTAAGAACGATCGGAATGCAAAAAATGTGTCAATCACGACAGTTTGTCGTAACACCGGAAGAGAAAAATCTTGTCTCCAAGAGCGATAAGAATGCGAAAAATCAACAGTTTGTCACATTAGATCGAGGCTTCTGTCTTGCAGACATTACGTTTTGCAGACGTTGTTTTATAGGTGTTGCTTTTGAGAAGATCTGCTGTGATTGTATCACAGATAAACTACGGCAAAGCGAATGATTCCAACAACGGTTATTCTCGAGAAATTCCTTATAACACTGACAACAAAGCGAGTTTGCCGACGGAGGAAAATCACATCTCAATTCACACCGCGTGCTCGACTACACTTCGCAAAACTGTCAATCAAAAAAACAACTCTGATTGGTTCGCGGCAATAGGAAACGATAAAAAACATTCGTGACTTAAGCGTGACGCGTTACTCGACCTGACTCGGAATAATTTTCTTTTGTCCAGTGATTTATCGACACTGTCTGAAACACTTCCCTCCCAGTACCTTCTCTTAACTGCATCGAGGCCCGCACTTTCTAACCTGTGGTTACCACTAGTTTACCATGTTATGTATAGTTCGGGGCCTGATATCGTATGTTGTCGTTCGGGGCCTGATATCGTATGTTGTCGTTCGGGGCTTGATATTGTATGTTATGTATAGTTTGGGGCCTGATATCGTATGTTGTCGTCGGGACT
>NC_135765.1:18995397-19025407 GCF_052425735.1 Oculina patagonica | reverse complement strand
CACGTCCACTGTATGGAGAATTTGTGATTGGGGTAACTTTCATGAACTTATCTACATTAACCAAGACATCTTTAATGCTAAGGATACCATCCTGTTTTGTTCCCCACTGAACTAGATCTACGTTTCCTCCATGAAAGGCCCAAGTGAAGTTAGCAGACGAACCAAGGTTTGCCGTCACCTTGTTCCCATTGTAGGGCGAAATAAATTGTAGCTGACACGCTGTATATAATAAACAACGTACTTGTTGTTACACTAGTACATTACTAACAATTTTCTAACAAATTGCTTGGCTACCGTCGCAAGTAGCTAAAGCTCAAGAATCGACTCGAAATTAATAACATTATCTTAAATTATTAAATGTTTTTTATTCATACCTTCCTAACTGCATTTCCGTCTAAGCTTTGTATTCTTTTTATATCTTTATTAATTGGAAGGCATGCTGTGGGCATTAATAGTTTGGAACTCCAGACAATGCGAGCCCTGGACAATTGTCGGTTCAATTTGCATATTGGATGATGAAACCTTTTTACCGATTCGGCGACCATCTTGAAATATATTGTTTCGAAGCCTGTCTTCAGCTGTTTAATGAGTCCTGCACAGTGGCACATGTACACTCATTTGCCACCTATTTTAAGTTAAGACATGGGTTTCCAGCGTAATAGGTAAGGTAACAAGCGACAAACTGATAAGCAAATGAAGCAGTTGCGAAATGAACTGAATCACGTAAACGTACCTGCTTGCGGAAGTATCTGAAACAAGATAAAGTAGAAGAAGTGTCTTGACAAAAGAACGTTTCCTGCCATCATCAGTTCACGATAAACTTTCAATGTGTCTCAAATATCATTGCCGCCGACATTCAAGTCACCTTGGAGATGTGTTTTAAGGCTGCCATCTAACATTAGTCATCGACGTCGCCATGTTTAATTTCTAGGAAAGTAATTAATCAGGGAGACACGTCACACGATCCTTTATTTGGCTGTGGTCACGCGAGTCACGCACCGCAAAAATACTGAGGCTCTGAAGCCGAGAGGTTAAAACAAATAAGGATCCTGGTCTTTCCATAAGCGACGTAAAAATAGTTGTGAGCAATCGGTAGTTGATAAAGATAATATCCCACGACACAATTTAAATATTTGTTTATACGTGTCACAACGTAAGTTTTGGAATTTTTTTATTTCCTGTTTGCTGAAACGACTGATTGAAGACTCTGCAGAAGCCCCTTGCGATGTCATTTGTTTGCTTGAAAATACGCGAAGCTAAGGGCTGGGGGGAAGGAACACATGTACAAACGAAAACCTTCAAGAGAGTTCAGCTTTATAAAGCTTAAGGAGAAGCCAGTACTGTAAACATATTTAAATTAACTACACACGAAAGATATATTATTTGAAGTAACAAAGCAGGCACCATTAATACATGATCAATGTTTTCGCCTAATACGTTTCTATACAGGTCTTCCTGTTTCCTTACGTTAAAACTAACAGAGTACATGCATTCATTGTTCTCATAAAAGGTCGATCTCCAAACCTCTTTTCCTCATTCTGTCTGTTTGTTCACGATGGAAAGTCAAAGATCTTAGAGACGGGAAGTTCCACTGGTTTGAAAGGCTACAATAACGTAGTTCATCTTCATGGCCAAGTAGCACGATACGTTCCGGCTGTAGGTAACCTGTACGGTTCTCTGGGAGTTTTGGTGCCGGGGAACTGGCGATGTAAGTCGTGTATTACTGAGGTCTCAGTCCATACACCAACCGGTACTTTGGTGACTCCCTCGTATCAAAAGTTGGTTGGTCACCTTCCATATAGTGCATACACTTGACAAAAAACCTAAGGTTAATGGGTTACTGGAAGGCCTACAGTGACTCTCTTGTTTGCGACGCGTATATTTCAAGCGCAAACATTTACAAGTAGAGCCACCTTCTTCACCCTTTCATGTCACGAGTTTTAAAAACAGTATTGGGAGAAAAGACCTCACCCGTCTTATACAAACTGAGTGTAAATGTGACATATGCAGCTAGCCGATATACACTTTTAAATTTTTAATTTTTAACTCTTAACTGCTATTTTTATCTTTCACCTACCTTTATAATAAAATTTTATATTCTATTGTAATTTATTTATTTATTCATTTATTTATTTATTTATTCTTAGAATTTAAGTGTAAATATTTCAACTTTAAATAGCTTAGATATATAATAATGTAAATAGTGTCCACAATTAGTTTTTTTTAAGCTAAATACTTCAGACACTTTAATAAAGTATTTCATTCATGATTGTTTTGCGCAGCTCATAGGGATCTAATATAACAATGTCAAACTGCATACCTCTTACAATGAGCTTGACGGTGCTGATTTGAATTCGAAGACCTGAAGTTGGTTCTGCTCTCAGAGTGCACTGGAAGAATGTGTTGTCTTGATCGGTGATATTTTCAATTACCAGAGAAGCTCTTCCTTCAATGTCTACTCGCCCAGTGTAAGCTGGCGGCATATCAGACTTAACTACTCTGTCACCATTCTTTAACTCTACTATCAACAGTTTATACATATTACTGATGTATACTCCCCAGGTGATGCCCTTGAGCTCAGCCTTCCTATCAGTAACAGCGTAGTCCCACACAAGTGTAACATTGTTTCCTTTTGTAACGTAACTTGGATTGTCTGGTTCTTTAGTGAAACTCATTGCTCCCTCTTTAAAACCGATTAAAACAAACAAGAGAAAATTAAAAAGCACTTCAATCTTTGAGAAACTTGTATGCACACAGGGGGTGGGGGAATGGGGTTGACAACCAACAATTCAAAGTGGAAAAACGCGATATCGAAATTAACTGTCTCAACTACTTTTGACGCTCATTGTACCCTGTAGTCAGTTCAAGACGTTGAAGAACGCTATTAATGATAATTTGTTTTGGTTTTGTTTTTGTTGTGGATAATATAAATATCAGCTCATTCACTGATTGTTGATAATTTTCCCATGTGTAGACATACAAATCCTTATCGTGAGCCTGCAGTCATTTGCCATGACTGTTAAGCGGTCTTACTATTGCGCAATCAGGTCGCTCATGTTTTCAGAGCTATTCGTCAATTTCTTACACTCATCGTTTTGTGGTTACTTTGTTAGTAGTTGGAAGAAGTGCAGCGCGAAGTTTTGGTGCTCGATAAAAATTGAGCAAACTGATGTAAATTAACCACAGTGTAATTTAACCCAACCTAATATCGAATGCACTTCAGTGAACTGTGTTGGACTGTCTTATTATAAATCTCTACAATGTTGGTTGTGATTGCTTTGCAGTTATCTGCCTATGATCTTCATCTTACTGGACGCTACTCTTACTGTCATTTAAGACTGTAATTTCCTTTTCCACTACGCGACCTTTTAAAATAAAATGAACTAGACAGAATATCTTAAACGTACCTGCATGCGGAAGTATAAACACGATTACATGTAAGAGGTAGCCTAACGAAATGACGTTTTCACCCATTACCAGTCTGTGACAAAACCTCGGGATTGCCTAGGTGTTGTTAAGGTGTCCACTCAAGAAAGCAATTTCTGTCGCCGCTTTTATAATGTAGCTTTTATAATGTTAGCAAACGTACTCAGCCAATACGTTGTTCATTTGAATAGAGTCACACTTTAGTAACTTGAGTCACGCATATGAGCAACTGACTCGTCCCAGGACATCTCTTGTGAGAAAACTGTATTCTGAAACGCGTACAGCCGGGAACGAGTCACCTGAGAGACGAGTGCTTAGACATGTTTAGAAATATCACGTTTTGCAAGTTTGCTGAGAGCAAATTTATGCTGTTCTCTATAATAGTCGGGCACTTAAGGTTAATATAGTACAAAGTATTTTTAACAGATAAGCAATATTTTTAAAAGGGCTGACAGAATGACGTTGATGTTTAGCATTATCTGGCCCCTTGAACATCACAGTTTTTCTAGGGATGACAGTTTATTGAGAGCGAAGTTCAAAAAATATTATTCGCTTTCAAGAATAGATAATGTCCGCGGATAAGAAGGCATGCAAATGGTTGCTTTTGCATATCGTCGTTTTCAATAAGAAATATTACAATAATAGAAAATATTTCTATTTATATACGTTTCCATAATAATCACTGAGACATTTGTCTTGTCCCATGACAATGTCTACAGTGTAACGAGCTGGCAGTCATTACTCAATTTCGTTTCTTAGTATGTTTTACAATTCAGTGTGGATGTGTGGATTAAGTGTGAATTCAATTGGATGTGGATGTTTTAGGGAAGGGTCCTTTCGACACATAAAATGTGGTCTCTTTATCAAAAAACATACAGCTCTTATTAATATTTTTAGGCTTTATAGAACAAACGATGGCCTGTGCAACGTACGTCATGAAGAAGTAAGAAAAAGTAGAATTTCATCGTTGGCAGATGGACAGATGATCAAGCGTGACTGGTTCTGACAAAACACAACACACATGTACATTGCCTTGAAGACGTCAAGCGAATAACAATGTTGTGTTCAAATGGCTTTAAACTTCCGTATACCGTAAAATTCCGGTTATAAGGCCCTCGCTTATAGCTCCACCCCCCGGTAATAGGCCCATCTACCTGCAAACAAAAAATACATCCGATTATAAGCCCCCCTCTACCGGATGACAGCACTGAACAGGGCTAAATGTTGCTTTATTATGCGTTTTAACTTAAAAACGTTTATCGATCAACACTCCCGTGGCTCTTTTCAAAACGGTTTTTTTATTCCGCTTATAAGCCCTCCCGGATATAAGCCCCTCCGCTAATAAGCCCACACAAAACCTCTCACGAAGTTGTATAAGCCCAGGGGCTTATAACCGGAATTTTACGGTATCATATTTTGAATTGAGCAAGTAAACATGTAACCGCGGTATAAAATCACGAAGTTTTACTGATATGGAACTGGCATCAGTTCGAATTTTATCACGCTTAAACCCCCTAACCTAACAAGATTTATCGAAGGTCAACTTTGTTGTCGGTGTATTTTGACTCCGTCAACAGTCTAGTAAAATCTAAAAGTACGAAATCCAAAATATTCTTATCTTTTACGCACGATGCATATCTCAGACTTATTCGCCACAAATAAAGCATAAGAAAGTACTGGTTTTTAGTTGTTCAAACCGCAGGTACCTTCTTTGCTTGTTTAATATTAAAAACCTGGTTAGTGCAAGGGAACTACACCCGGGACCATTTGAGCAAAATTATTGCTCGAAAAGATCATAAGGATTGCTAAAACTCACTTTCCGATAAAGAACGAACTAAGGGCACACGTTAATTAAAATAAGCAAAGCACGCGCCTGAAGAAAACTAATGTGCGCACCTGCATCCAACCTAAAGGAAGCAGTGCGTAAACTCTCAGTAACTAGGGGTAACAAGACGATATAAAGACTACTAACAAGCAGAGGAAACGGCGATGGTTGCATAATATTTATCAATGATAGCACCGTGGCGTTTGATGAGCGACGTAGATTAAAGGCCTTGGCAATAAAGATGTAAACAAGGCTGCAGCGTCTGTAGATGTCCAGTTTGTATGTGCAAATTCTTGCATATGTCACCAATTGAGATATTTATAAATACTATTCGCTAGATCGGCTGGGATGTTGCTGTCCATATCAGGACGTTTACAATCTGGAATGTCAAATTTTTTCTTTTGTCATAGACGCTGATATGAATGGGTGCGTCTCTATCTCTATGGCTGACGAGATAACACACTTCAGTTGATGCCATGGTATTGCCCTCCGTTCTAGTTCTGACGGGAAATATCGATATTCATGACAATTTCCAACATTCCCGTTATTAACGCTGAATGAGTTGGTCTGTAGTCAGGCAGCTGAAAACAGCTGATGTGGACCTACCTAACTATTAAAAATATTTTCGAAAGGTGTAGTTAAATGTGACGGCCTTTGACGTGCCTTGTTTCATAGTTTTGAGCATTAAAACATACTAGAAAATGCAAAGAAACAAAGAAAGCGATACCGATCGTCCGGTACAACACTAATATCAGCAGAGGTATTCTTTCCTCAAAACCGCTGACATCAACATCAGCCAAGTAACCCTGAAACCTGACCGAAACCTACGAAGAGATGGCAGCAGACTAAGGTGCCACTAAAAGACTGATCGGGTCAAAGTCTTAATGTTGGACAGCAAGAGAAATCAAACACTAGCTGATCGAGGATTATTTCGAACACATTCTAGACAAAACCCGTTATAGTCGAAATCAGCTTCAAATGATAGTTTTAAAGTGTCTATCAAAGCTTAAGAAATTAATTACGACAAAGTGGTGGGCGATAATAAGGATCGTGCCGATCTTGTGTACTTACAAGCAAAGAAACTTGTTGTGGGACTTAGCTCGAAAATAGAAATAATCAAGGATCGAATGGAATTCAGGCTCACACGACAGTGTGAAAGTTCATACTGACCTGGAGTAGAAGATGCTGCAAGGTCGACATTGAACAACGAAACTTACAAATTGAGGCATGTTCGTTTTCTTCCAACATGCGTTTGAGTCATCGACATATATCCGCCACCTGCTAGCGGTAACTGGCATCGGGAGGTGGACAAGGCTCCTTCTACAATGTTACTCATAAAAAAGGTCCGCAATCACAGCGCTGACCGGTGATCTCATCACGCAACAAAATACTTGATGCATGGTAATGCATTCCCTCCTAAGTGATCAATCACTTCACTCGACTTACATACTTTACAAATTTGAGGATTTTCATAATTATTATCCAACGCGCCTGGGCCAGCATATACTTAATGTTTTCGTAGTTTGTCACAAAGCTGAACTGCGAAACAAACCAAACTCCGTGACACCCCGATATAAGAACTAAGAAAATGTGTTCTGCGAAAATGGGTTCGTTTATAGTGGAACTCGGTATACCAAAGTCCTTTTTAATTTACAATTATTTCATGATGAGCCCGCGTTGGAACAAGGTGGTAAAAAGTCAACTCGACGCTTCTTGCCTCGTCGGCTATAACCATTCGTACCCAACAAGGGCGAATAGAGTAATCGTTTTATTAAATTCTTCTTTTAGTATAAACCGACTGGACATTTCATTTTGACGTAAAGGAAGTGATACTATGAAGAGGCGGAAAAATTTGTGGTGCAGCGTGCACTTCTTGAGTTGAATGAAACATGCGAGGAAAGCGAGTGAAAGAGTTTTTTCTTTTGAAGATTTTCCTCTAAAGTCATCTATACATCCTGGAACATTGTGACAACAACTAAGGTGTACGGGAAGATCCGAAGCAATAGCTTTTTGAAAATTATACGCCTTTTGTGTAAGTCCAAAGAAGCAACTAAACTTTAACATATCAAAAAATGATTACAAAGGGTCAATCTAGATTTTGAGAAAATTAGGCTCGTTGAAAACAAAAGAAAACAACAATCATTGCTATGGTAACCTTTGTGACTAAGTGACCAGTAGAAAATTAAACTTTAGTCATATTTGATTATTATGGTGTATTTTGGCAAAAATCGAACATTGGCTTCTTTGATAATTTTCATTCTCAAAACAACCACCCTAGGGCTAAAAAAACTACATCGAGCCTCCTTAAGCTTTTAGCATAAACTCTTTTTGTTTTGCGTAGTAAAGTTATCTATGGCATTTTTGTGGTTTTTTGTGTGAGTTTAGTTAAAGTATTGCTGATTATTTCTTGTATTTAAAGCTCGCCAAGTTTGATGTTTTCAGCCATTTTTGTGATGAACGTTCGCTTTTCGCAATCACTTCCTATATAAGGTCAAACATAGGTATAACAACTGATAACTAGGATTCAGTAAACCGATCAAAAACCTAGAAATGTATTATTATGCATCATCGGAGGCAACGCATTCCATATCGATTCTCAGTTTACTGGCCATAAATGTTGAATGAAGGGATTTCCAGCCTTGTGCCAAGCCCACGTAAGTTATACTAACCATTCTTGAAATTAAAAAAAATCATTAATGTAAGGTGCTCCCTAAAGCACTTATACAGCAGATCTTAAATACATTTAACTGTTTGTAAGATTGGCCCGGATGAAGGATATGGCGGTTAAATTTCCACACTAGTTGAATTTTGTCAAAACTATCTTGTCGTTTTTTAAAAAAATCGGATCTCTCTCGCCTTTTTATAATACCATACATGTATTGTGGTACTCACCAATAACAACCAAATGAACAGTATCAATAACTATGCTGTCAGCAAGGTTGACTGGTCTGATGTGACAGCCAAACACTCTGTCATCTGCTATCTTGATAGAACTAAGTGTGAAGATGACCTGACCAGGAGATGTCTGTCTATCCCAGATGCCGCTCACACGTCCTGAATACGAGGAAGGTACTGATAATACAGCCGATCCATCACGTCCGTCTACTGTCACCAGTACATTGGCAGGAGGTATTTGACCCTGATCAACTGGTGACACAAATCCCCACTTTATGAATCGAAAACTGCCACTGAATGTCCAGGTAAAGTTCACAGATGAGCCACGGATTGCCTTTATATTTTTTCCAGCATAGCGTGTGGTGAAATTAACTTGACTTGCTGCAAAAAGTAAAGGCTGGTTTTCATCGGGAATAAGCATAGGCACAAGCAGAAAACAGTGCATTAGAAGAGCGAACACACTCTAACGCTGTCATAAACATAGCGTAAGCACAAAAATTACTTATACTTATGCAAGGGTGGCGCAGTGGTGAGAGCGCCCGCTGCCCACCAATGTGGCTAGGTACGATTCCCGGAGCGGGCGTCATATGTGGGTTGAGTTTGTTGTTGGTTCTCGTCCTTGCTTTGGGAGTTCTTCGCCGGGTTCCCCGGTTTTCTTCCATCCCGGGACAAAAACCAACACTTCTAAATTCGATCAGGAATCCGAGGGCCACAGGTTTGTAAAAGTGACTGAGGTAAAGCTCGTAAAAGAATGCAAGTCTTCGCAATACTGTATATAGAAAATGACACCAAGCTTTACAAGCCTGGTACCTTATGAAACTTTTTTTTATTATTAAGACAAAGTAGACAAGTTAATTACATTATAAAAAATAAATACCTTACAATTAACAAATCGACCACATTTTTCCATGGTCTACACTCTTATAGACCATAGAAATGACGTCAGAAAATGTTCAAAACTCAAGTGGAACCACGAGCCGTTTAGGCGAGTGGTTTCACTGCAAAGTTTTGGACATTTTATGGCGTCATTTCTATGGTCTATAAGAGTGTAGACCATGGAAAAATGTGGTCGATTTGTTTTATACCATAACAAACTCGAACAAGTATTTATCAAAAGCGATGCCTGACCGTGAAGAAACTTTGTCGGTGGGACGTAAAGATTCCGGCCCAACACGTAAAAACGACAATGATACAAAAGAAGATGAACAGGAATTCAAAGAATAACAATTTTAATTACCTTTTCCTCTGAGTGTGTGCCTATCGCTTGAAGCGAGCAAGATTATTTTTCTTTCTGAAGATCTTGTTAGCGCTCGTTCACTGAACTTTGACGGTCCGCTGCCGGTTCGCTAGCACCGTTCTTCTCAGTTAGACCAAAAATTCAAAGCCAGATCACCTGATTAGTAGTCCAATCCTGAATTCCGAAAACAAATGCGTACTTGATTTAAACAAAACACGATAAAATTCGCTTTCATTCATGAAGACCAAACTTACACATCTTTTAGCCCGTGCGTGTGCATGGCGTGATCTGACGTCACTTGCATGGTCTATACTCTAATCGACCATAACTTTCGACCAATCAGCGCGCGAGAATTCTCTCGGTTATGGTATAATACACGACATACGTTACGCTACGTAGCTTACTTCCTATCTTTTACAATGTTTTCCTTTTAAATACTTTGAAAAATAAACTGCTCGTGTCACCATTTCTGGAAGACTGAAATACAGTTGAATCCCAATAACTCTAACCCTCAAGGGAAATCAAGAAAGGTTCGAGTTATCGGGAGTTCGAAATATTGAGGGTAAAATTAGTAAGAAAATGACCTGGAGGGGAATCGAAAAAGGTTCGAGTTATTGATGGTTCCAGTTATCGGGATTTAACTGTATTTTTTCGCTTTCAGATTGACACCACTGTGTTTAGCACATAAAAAATGAGTAAGCGTGGCTCGTGTTTCAATTGGTAATTGCGATTTTCTTCGATTTCGTGATGAAGAACGGTGTTTTAGATTTAGATGACAAATTAGAGCGAGATTCGCAAGCAAAAAAAGACACATGAACATCATCAGTTGATAAGCATCAGTTGATAAGCATGTTACAACACTTACTGCAAAGATTAAGGTTATGGTTTCAGTTGACCGATACGGTAAGAAACTATTGGAGAAAACTATGCACGCTACTGAGGAACAGAAATAAGGAAGCGATCATTTGTTAGCCAACAACCCAGGAAAAGTGATTCAATTATTCTTATTTGAACAACAACCATTAAGACTATTTCAAAAGGAGATCAAAAAAAAACTCGCATCTGCATCACAGGCTCATGTAGCAAACATTGGCTTTTTCTGGTTTTGAGATACAGTCGACTCTCTTTCTAAGACGGACACCGTCGGGACCGGCAGCAACTGTCCGTGTTAGAGAGGTGTCTGCCTTGTAGAAAGTCGAGCTAACGTGTCACCCGTAGTAGTTCTGAGATAATAAAGCTGAATGGCTGTGCACAGAGATTTCACGTCTTCTTGAAGTCTGTCTGTTTTAAGTACAAACAAGGATAAAAACAATGTTGAAAAATTGACTCGTTTAATTCTTACATCGATAGTTTACTGCTTCTGGAAATTTAGCAGTACATGACTGTTGCAATCTGTAACATGTCCATATATTCAGACCCCCCTACTCAGCGTGTTCAAGCAAACGTTCATGAAAACTGGAACAAGGCTAATAAAGCAAAAGTTGAAAAAAAGTTGAGAGCTTGTACAAACCGTATTGCTGTCAGTAGAAAACAACCTCTTTGGTGTACATACACCGGATAAGCAGAGCAGTAATCTGTTATAGCGAATTGTTTCTGGTAAGTAAGTTTCAAGGCGCTGATTTAATAGGTTATTTTTTCGATATGAAGTTTTCAAGTTTTTTGTTTTTTAGAAAAAAAAAAGACTTCTTGTATGTGTCTGTTGACAGTTTCAAAGTGTTCGCTGTCCGTCTTACGAGGTTTCTGTCTTATACCGGTAGGAAGTTTAGTTACAGTTAAATGACTGAAAAACGGAGGGACCATCACCACGTGTCCGTCTTGTCAGGCTTGTGAAGGTGCCTGTCTTTAAGAGAGAATTGGCTGTCATCCCGATTAAATCTGTCTCATGTTTGAAGGATTTGAAGGCGTAGTTCATTTTTCAAGATATCGCGTTCTAGCCATTATTTTTGCCCCGTATGGCTATGCATATTTTTTTTCAACACTTAAAAAACAGTAAACAGGACACGTTTCACCGTGATGTTAAAATTTTACACCGTCCCAGTTCAAATGCCTTTCGGAACAGAACGTCACGGTTGAAACATTTGCACCGTCACGATGCGAAAATAAATTTACAATAGGTTGTTGTTCAATATCCGCAAGGCTGACACGCACGGAAATTTTAGCGGCGCTCTACAGCGGCCCGAAGGGCCGCAGAGCAGAGCCCCATACGCATAGAAAATTAGCAGACCCATGCTTTTGGTTTTTCATGGTCATCATGGCTAGCGGAGCGCCTCGCGGGCGCGTCCGTACATACGTACGTACGTATCGTGTCGCGCAACATCCGGGATCTTAGAAGGTCTTGACAACTCGCGCAGTACTGGCGCGAAATAATTTTGCAGTGTGAAGTGTCTCGGCAAGGAGATTTTCAAAACTACTTCGCAGACTACGTATTTTTGAATCCTTTTCTGAAAGTTAGAACTTGAGACAAACATATTTATTTTGGCTCGTTGTTATGCCGATGACTACAAACGAGAGCAGGGTAAACTTAACTTCGAGGAAATAGGGTTGAAGCGATCTACGACGAGAAAGAGTTCGCGAGAGATCAGGAGAACCCGGAAAATGAACAGGCGAGCAAGCTTAAGTTACAGCAAGAGAGGTGCCGATAAAACAGGCAAAGAAATAGCAGAGAACAAGGGAACGGATAAAAAAGGAGCAGTGTACTGGTGAAGGTGAGTACAAAACCTCAGTGTTTTCGTCATTACAGTACGTATTTTCTTACTTTATACGCAAAGTAAGCTTATATTTACGGCAAATTTTACTTGCTTTCGCCACTTAACTAAGCATTTGCTTGTGACATGACAAATGTTGGAAAATACCATTCGATAAAATTCCGTTTTACTGTTCAAAGAGGAGAACTTGATTGCTGATGTCAACAAATAATTATTAGGCCTTCGAGGAACGAATTCACAAAGAATATTGATCAACACATTTCGAAGAAAATTTAGCTTACGATTTTTAAATGCTTGTGATGTGATTGTTTTGTTATTTTGCATTTGATTGTGACATGGCTAATGTTGAAAAATACTATTCGTTATAACTCAGTTTTACTGTTCAAATAGGAAAATTTGATTACTGATGTCAACAAAGTAAGCTTATACATTGTGTATTTACGGCAAATTTTACTTGCTTTCGCCACTTAACTAAGCATTTGCTTGTGTCATGACTAATGTTGAAAAATACCATTCGTTAAAATTCCGTTTTACTGTTCAAAGAGGAGAATTTGATTACTGATGTCAACAAATAATTATGAGGCCTTCGATGAACGAATTCAGAAAGAATATCAACACATTTCGAAGGAAATTAAGCTTACGATTTTTAAATGCTTGTGATGTGATTATTTTGTTTTACAGTGCTGGAAGGCTAGAGCAGCTGCTGGAATTTCAAGACTAAAATTAGTGACTTGTCAGTTTGCACGAAGCACCTGGAATTTCATTAACTCCAAGTGAAAAAGATCGATTCAGTGCATGCAGTTTATTGATATTCGTGATTGAGGTAAAATTTCTGTTCATTTCTAATCAGAGTAAATAAACACCGGCTTCATTGCTTAGCCCTTTCATTTTCAAATATATTAAAGAGTGACTTGTCATGTAGTTCTGTTCACTATTGAGTGTTCATGTGGATGACATATCTGAGTCCTGAATGATTAACTTATAAGTTCAACAATTTTGAGGTTTGAGAAACCCCCAACCCTTTGGTTCTGTTTTGCTGGTTTCATTCAGAATGTCAACAGTAAATAATATATTTGTACATGTCATGAAACTTCCTAATCTTGTTGTGGAACTTGGAAAATGAAACACAAGTAAGGTTAAACTGGAATTTTTTTTGAGTAAAGTCATGCCATTTTAGACACTGTATGCAGCTGTGTATGCAAACTTTAATACATTGACTATTATTATTGTAGTGTTGAATGTGTATCTTTGAAAATCCTAGTATTACTGTTAGGAGAAAAGCTTTTAGGATGTGGCAATATTTTTCCAATGCATGCACATGTATATATAGGGCTCAGTAGGGGGAGGTGGGTGGGGTGTTTTAAGGCCAAACCTTTTAACTAAGAGGGGGTGTAAGGGTTTGCAATGATGCTTTGAGTTTATTAAAATATTTAGTTAACTTCGCAGTTATCAGTGTGATACATCTCTGTTAAATATCTAATGGATCCTTTCGCATCCAGTGGTTTTCCTTTAGTTAAATAAGCTTGAGTTAAGTGTTTTGTTTTATAAATTATTGACATTGATGACAATTAATTAATTTTAATTTAATCTGTGGCATTTGACTTTTTTCAGTGTTAACATGAGTTGCAGAGTTTGCAGAGGCACTGACACAAAAACAGAATGTGGACAAGGACTTAAAAAAAAATCCAACTCGATGTTTGGGTGTCGTCATGATGCTATTTTCAAGAGACTAGTAAATTACATGTAAAATAAAATCAAGAGAGCTGCATGTCCCACGCTTGTGTCATGTAAAATAATTTCTTCACTATTTATCACCGAGCTTAAAATCTACCATCTTTATTATTATGTACTGCAAACTTGATGAATTCGACATTGCTGATCCTAGCAGTATGCAGGATGTGTGTCACTTATCAACCTAGTAAAATGCCCCAGCTCACAGCGAGTCTCACGTAGCTCAGTTGGTTAGAGCGCCCAACCGGTATCTGGGCGACCATGGGTTCGATTCCCGTCGCGGACTCAGATTTTTTCTTTTTCCCACGCTCGTGTCATGTAGAATAAATTTCTTTACTAAGAAAAAAATTATATTTTAAATGTAAACATATTTACAGTGTACTTCAGAAAACGACTTCTTGATTGAGCTGTCGCTTTCAAATCTTGTTAGATATTTCAAGGGCATTATGAAGTGATCTTTTCAAGAATATGCAGCCAAAACAGTAACAGCAGAAATGAGTGGTAGTTTAAAATTGATATTTTAAATGCTTTGACTGGTAAGAAACCACATGTGACCAAGCTAAAATCTGTTTGGCTGGTTATCATGACCTGCAAGCTGTGTCCAAATATTTTGAGCCCTCAACTACACAGGACTAACATGTAGTTGTCTAATTATATCATAAGATCTTTGGTTGACCTTGAGGGAGATAGTGGAGTTAAAGAGCAATGTAATAATTTTTATTTGGATTGGTAATACTGAAACTGGTGGTACTGTAATTCTAAAGTATTGTAGTTTAAATCGTGATTGTGAGCAATATGCAGTACCAATTTCATTCTTATGTACTGTATGCTGTGTACAGTTAAATAATGTTAATAAGAACAGTTACAGCTATAATTTTAAAATTAGTGAAATATTCTAAAGCTAGATTGTGTTCTATAAATATTCTAAAGGTACCATGCAGCAACCAAATTGTGACTCGTTTGCTTACTTTGTGAACTCAATGAAGAATGGGCAAGCAAGCAAACATGATTCTATGATTCGAACGACACTAAGATTGAGACTCACAAACAATATTCTAGCTTCCCACAATTTTTTTTTCCTGTAAGTGAAGCGAAACCCCCTTAAGAGGAAGGAGAGTCAAAAAGACATGTAAAAGTGTAAAAGGTGCTATCATATTTTTTCTTCTTTTTTATTTTTTTTATTGTCTGGAACAGAGTACCCATTTTGCAATGTTTGTCTGGAACAGGGTCGCAAATTCAGCCTTTTTAGTCTCAGCGACACCCCCGTAGAAAATTTTGGGGATTACCCCCGCCCCTCACCCCCGGACACGGTAAAAAAGAATAAGAAACTATATTTATATTTATAAAAAATGATTCATTTTTAACTCGGAAAATTCCGAGTTTTGGTGAGCGGGCCGATTTCACTCCTTCCCTCCTTCACTCCTGCCATCGATTCCTGTAAACATTTTAATTGAATTAATTAATTAATATCAAATTGAATTAATCAATTAATCTTGTGAAGCGGGTAGGGGGTTGGCTAAAATGCGACCCTCATCTGTGTTACTTTATATGAAGTACACAAAGGCTATATATTTGTTTCTGAAAACCAAATGTTCTCCTTGTGGTATGCATTCTTCCAGGCGTAGACCCAAGCAGACGGAATTTTGTGCTGAACGCATGCGCATATATGAAGTACACAAAGACGATATATTTTCACCAAATCTTACTGAGAACTGGTTAAAACTCAACAAAATTAGGGGTTCGATTTATCGCCGAGTATTTCCAAAAAAAATTAAATGGTACTAGAAAAGAGTTCAATTTGAATGAAATATTCATCTATAAGCCGAGCGGCCATCACCAAACGAAAATTAACAAGCGTTTGTATTTATTCTTGGTCATTACCTTTTATTTTAGTGGCGGCTCCTTAAAATCCATTTGGTTTAATGAAGCAACGTTAGGAATGAAGTTTATATTCGTCTTTTCTTCGCTATTTAGGCTGGAACTCGTCCTCCATCAGCTCGCACTGGAATATTATTTGTTTTGTCGGCGTATGTGATCGTCTTTTGAACTGACGAGGGCATTCGAAATCACGCATGTCGTATACAATTTCCTCGCAATCTCTTCTACAATAATTATTTCTGCCTGAGACTGTTTCTGTCCCTTTCCATCTGTTCCTTTCTTTAAGTTTAGTTAATTTGCAGAATCACTGCTAACGTGACTTTTCAAGACAAGAAGGGTCAAGAAGGAATCGATCTATTTGACTTGTTGTCGCGACACCAGAAACTGGCCAATCAGAAGCGGCCGTTCACACGCGCTCGGTAAACATTGTAACACGATCTGACAGAAATCGGCTGCGTGTAATATTTTTGTTCAAAAGCGAAAACTTTAAATGCCACGACTTCTCTGCTAAAAGAAACCACTTCAGAAGAGTTTGATTGGATTGAGGATACTCGACAAATACTGGTAACAGCACATGTTTCGTTTTGGTGACATTTAAAGTTCACCCGCTTGATCTGCTTGATCTTTTCGCTGGCGAATTGCGACGAACTGAAGATTCAATGAATCATCGGGAATCATCCCGTATTCTCTGGTGATTTTGCAGTTGTTCTGAACTGTCTCTACATCGGCAACAACTTTCAACTTGAAGGTTTCGTTGTTAGAAAACCAGTAGCTTTTGGCATGATGATCGATAACTGCTTAATTCTTCAGAAGAATGCGTGATTGTTTGAGATGGGATTCTGAACTCAGGTGAATGTTTTGTCACCCTTGTGTACGGTTCTATTAATAAATTCATTCTTTGTCAGTGATTTGTTGTTTTTCCAATTACATAGTTGTGATTTAACGATATGTTGATTCGCTGCACGTGGACTGTTTTATAGCTTGAAGGAAAAATTGGGTCTTGGCTTATAACTGAGCGATTTGTGTTTATTTTTTGTCCGTATAACTGGTTCCAAAAACTAAAAGTCTGGGGTTTTGGCTAATAGCCGAATAAATACGGTACATGCATGCTTAACTACCAGCCGAAATATTGTATTAATGTGAGTTTTCTTGAAATAGACCAAAACTTATTTTTTCTAATGATATCATTATTTTGCCTAACCTTCAAAAAACAAAAAGGAAAAATAAAAAGAAAGAAAACATTTTGCAACCGATGGGAACTCTATCACTTGCCCTTTCGGCCTGCTCTCGATGAGCAGCTAGATGACAATGAAACTAAGTGAAGTGAACTGAATTGTGGAAAGTTAAACATCATTTGTTTTAGCAAATCTCTATTTGTCAGTTTGTTGTTTTCGATTCTTGTTTCATAATAAATTTTCCGAGTTTACTGGCTCATAGCCACTTTGAATAGTTATTTTCTGCGTAATCAAATAACGACACTGAGATTGAGACTCAAACAATATTCTAGCTTCCAAGAATTTTTTTTCTGTTAGTGAAGTAAAACCCCTTAAGAGCAAGGGGAGTCGAAAAGACATGTAAAAGTGAAAAAGGTGCTATCATCTTTTTTTTCTTCTTTTTTTTTTGGGGGGGGGGGGGGGAGGGTGGGGGTTCGAGATGGGGTCACCCTGTTCGGTGGAAAGACAGAATGTCACTTCTTTGCTTCCGGTTAGTTTCACTCTGGTTTGCCTGTAGTTAGGTTCACCCCTGTTTGCTCGCAGTTAGCTTTATTCATCTGGTTTGCTTGTGGCTAGCTCTTACTCTCCGTTGCTTGTGGTTAGCCCTTCACTTCAGTTTGGTTGGAGTTAGCTTGGTTTGGGCAATATGCTGTAAACCCTCAGCTATAACCTCTGCCATTTCCATTCAAAATTAAAATATAGGCAAATAGTGAAAATGAAAATAAATAAATTAATGAATGAAAATCAACCTTATTCTAAATGTAGATGTTTATTATTTCCTTTATACTTTAAAAGTTAAGACAAGTGATTTTCTTTCTTTTAAAGCTGGTAAAGCAACAACAAAAATGCCTAATTTACCACATGATATGTCTATCTACCCTGACATGCAGCCCCCCCCCCCCCCCCCCCGCCCCTCCCCTCCTTTTTTCTACATTAACGTTACATAATTGCCCGTTTTGCAGCATAAATTTCCATCCAGACTTCTGGATGATAATGCTGTCGGTGGAATTATGTTTTGATTGATTTGGTTTGTTCTATTATTTGGTGTTGCTGTACACTGTACCCGGGAAGGGGGAGGGTATGTGCTGCTCAACAGGGTATGCTTTTTGGCTCTAAACAATTCTTAGCCGTAAAATGGTACAATGGCTCAGACTCAGCGGCACGCCCCCTGTAGTAAATTTTGGGGAGTCCCCTCCTCCCCCCCCCCCCCCCTCGGACATGGTAAAAAAGAATAACCTGGAACAATATTAATATTTATAAAAAAAAGAAACTAAAAATTCTTAACCGTTAAATTGTACAATGGTCAGAATTCAAAGTTAAAATGCAAAATGATTAACTGGGGAGCGCCGCTTTTAGGCTTGCCTAAATCTATATATTACAGGAATATTACAAGAGTGGAAGTAAAACTATAGCTGGTACACTGTGACATGAAGGGTTTTGTTTACATCTTGTTGTAAGTTTTGACGACAGACCGCTACGTAAAAGAGACCTTGGTTCTTAAGTTTATTTGTTTTCCATGTCAGATCACGTGATGAACCGTATTGCGCTCTATGGTCCATTACCCTAGCTAAAATGTGTGCATTCATACATTTCACGGGAATATGATCAAATTCGGTCTGAAATAGTCAAAATAACCAAACAAATTAGTCTTGAACTACTGCTTTTGCTGTTTTTGTTAACTATTTAGAACGAAACTTGTTGAAAATTAAAATGGTCTTTCTTCCTATACTGTCCTTTTTGGTAATTCTCTCTTCCGCTCCAGCTTCAATCGCTATGTTTTGTGCAGCAGTGAAACAGGAGGGCAAACGACCAAAATCGTTTACTCGATCGCACTGTTTGAGGCTATATGATAGATTTTACGGTGAGTTATGGTAAGCTTAATGCGCTAACAATGCTTCAAAATTATAGTCATGAGGTGAGACCGGAACGCAGCTGCCTGAGAGTTGTCGGGACTTTGGCTTATGAACAGCCACTTACTGGCAACAAGCCAGCTATCCCTTAAAATCGCAGCGAGTTTTGTTTAACCCTTTAGATCCTAACAACGCATACCGTATTTACTCGAATAAGCGCCGCCCCCGAATAAGCGCCGCAGTACCGATGCGGCGCTCGTTCGAGGAATTCCGTTTAACTTAAAACAGCACTACAAAACAACTCTAAAACAACAAAAGCGATGTTTTGCAGTTCTAAGTGATTGTTTTACTGCTTGCCCATTAGTTTTCTATCCAACATTCTTGCAACACGTAGTTCTCTAAATGTTGTGAATTCCTCTAACTTTGCCAGGATAGCCTAGCTCCACTTCTTTCTATAGCAAGAGACGAATACTGACAATCAAAAGACGCTATTTTCAATTACTGTAAAAGATAAGATTCTTGGTTGCGTCCACATTTTAAATAAGCGCCGCCCTCAAATAAGCGCCGCCCTCGAATGAGCGCCGCACTTGAGGCGCGAAAAATTTAGTAAGCGCCGCGGCGCTTATTTGAGTAAATACGGTATGTGCGTGGAAAATACCAGCAGTAATTAAAAAATCTGCAGCTTTCACATATCTGGACACATGATAGTAATGAGCCCTCGTTATGGCAAAGTGATAATTTTCGAAGCTTTAAAAGCCAACTAACTGACTACAGCTCCAGATTTCCGTTGTATATGGTTGTTTGTTCTGCAGCAAATCCGAAAATGCCCGTTTTCTACTTCATGGGACAACAACAAAAAACGCAAATCTTTGTCTCCAATTTTTTTAATGAAAAAATAATTCCGAATCCAAAAGTGTACATTTGCAGCAAACTTCAAACCTATTTCTTTCCGTTCACTAAGAAAACTTCTCATCAATCTTTCAACAGACTGAGCAATTACCATTCGATTAGAGCAATGCTTGCAAACCTGTAATTTCCTTATTGGTGACCGAAAGGAATGACTGGGTAATACAGCCGTTTCGGCGAAATGCAAGTCCACTCACCTCTATTTCATACATTTTTTATAAGTGTCGAGCCACCCAATCCTACCAGCAAAATACTACACCGAACGCATTCTTTGGAAGTCAAAAGTTGTCCAAATTGCCTTGGCAGGTCTCGGAATCCATCCACAGAACGGCCAGAGAGACAACTTAACTCATGAACCACCATGCTTCGATACAAATGTTTCTGGCGTTCCAATCATCGTCAAATCATCTCTCACCTCTGGTTTCTTTTAGAAGTTTGCCTCTACCCAGCATTCTAACTTAATGATGCCAGCCTGGGGGCTTCTGTAGTGGAAAATGACTCGAAAAAACACTTATAAACGACATATTCGCCAGATTCGAGCCCGTATGCTCGCTTACCAAGAAAGCAACGGCTAAATGCTGACGTCACAATGAAAATTTGAGCCCTCAGTGTTTTGAAACAGCACACATTTTTACTTGAGCTTCTTATATGCAATCACGAAATTCGACAGATTAGCTTAAGCCCAGAAAACTGCTTTAAAAATACCAGAACCTTAGGATTCTAAGGGTTAACGATGACTCACACAAATGGTGGTGCTCGAGGCATCGCGTAAAGTGCCGTGACTAAGCCGAGTATCTTTTCACTGAGCTGTGTTCGGCAGCTACAAACACGCTTCAAGAAGAATCGTTTCTCCTTGGAGACGCGTGCGCAATTGTTTTTTTTTTTTCGTTTTGATGAAGTACATCGACAGTATATTTGGTTCTATGAGGCACAAACCTATTTTAAATTCATAACTTTGTCTGCATATTGAATTTGAACATGTCCTTGAAACAATTATTTGGACATGTCATTTAAACTTATTGATGTCACTATTTACAGTCATTGGCAATAATTATGATTTGTTAAAACTTGAAACCTGTAAATCGTCCTAAATACGTTGACCTATGTAGCATATCTGGTAGGAAATGCAGCAGTAATGAACTGAAATGAAAAGTACCTGTTTGCGGAAGTATCTGAAACAACATCAAATATAAGAAGCATGACGTGAGAACGTTTTCTGCCACCATCATATTAACCCGACGCAAACTTTCAATATGCCTAAAAAGTTGTTATTACAGTCACAAGGAATTAAGGAGGCTTGTTTGCTGCCGCAAGCTTAAAGTTACTCGTCTGTCGTCAACGCCGCCATGTTTATAATTTCTGGTGGAATAATTAATCAGCACGTCAGATCACATCCGTAACCTTTATTTAACTCACGTCACGCAAGATAACGTGAGTCACTTTGCAGTCCGAGCGTTTTTTAGAACTCCTACGTTTCCATTATAAGCGATGTAAGACAAGTTTTTTAGCCAATCAAACGGGGATATTTATCTCGATCTTGTTGTTTTTCGGTGATTTTAGCAAGGAATATTCGTTCCGCCTGTTACTTGTCTTACTTAGCTTCGCACATTGGAGAATTTTCCAAAATTTTGCCCTCTATGTCATAAACAAGCTATCGCATGTTTCTTCGTAAAAATAAGGATTAATATATCACTTGTATTTTCAGAAGATACAGTTGAAGATCTACAACACTTTGACAATATTATGACGAAGTTTAACATCAATCAATAAGAGGACAGACGCATAAGAACTGACGTAAATTTGTTAATTTTTCTCTTTCGCGACCAAAACCGAGTAGAAAAAGCTGCCATTTCGTTTACATGCGTGCGCTAATGACGAGTAAAATTTTGCGCATTGACGATGTGCAAATAAAGTAAAGCAGAGAATGACCTTAAGGTAAAACCTCTGATCAGAGCTGGGAAATCAATTATTTGCCATGACAGCTGTTAACAAAGCCAAACGTACCTTGTCTTTTAAGACTTACAACATGACTTGGTTAAAATGTCCCTCTTTGATATGTATTTTTGTCTAATCGTCACAAAAACAAAGCTTTTGCAATTTTTTTTTAAAAAACTTATGCCGTAAGCGTTCAGAGCCACTTTATTTTTTACGACGAATTCAGATAGATCTGAATCCCACCGAGAGATTCTAAAAAGGTTTTTAAATGTCTGTTTTGTCAACAAGATGAGATTCAAATGAAACGTTCCAAGAGGAAATCTTTCAACAAGCAATGTATATTTATTTACTACATTGCTTGTTGAAAGATTTCCTTCTCAAAACGTCAGTGGCGTTGCTATGTTAAAAATGTTCATGCCTTTGCGTAGTGTAACTCGCGTACACTTCTAACATGAAACCGCTATGTCATTAAACAAAAAATATAAATTAAAGACAATAATAACAAGTAGACAACAAGTTTTCCAAATAAAAACACTTTTACATTGAATACTTAAACACTTACAAAAATCGCTTACATTAAATCCGGGTTATGTTATTCATAAGAAGCTTTAGTTATACTTACTGAAACTATTTTCATATATTGCTTAAACACCGTTCTCTAAATACGTAAATTACAAAACTACAAAAAACTCTTTAATTGTAGTGCCTAGAATGGTACAATTAATTACTTTGACTAGGTTTCAATGAAGGTTTTTAGATTTTTTTTAATTACTTTGGCGACCAGCGGAATGCAATGGTGCTATACAAATTAGCCGTTCAAAAGTTTGGTAAACGTTGATTACAAGTATTTAAAAGTTGATTTGACAACAAATTTCCTAAATAAAATTTTTTTACATGGGATATTTAAATACTGGCAACTTCGCTCACGTTTATTCCGGATTACGTTATTTTTAAGAAGCTCTCTAGCCACATTTATGCTTAATCCCATTACTAAAACTGCTTTCATAAATCGATTTAACAGCAGTATTTACGTAAATAACAAAATTACAATAAACCACTCTTTAAGCGTCAGTAGTAGCCGAGAATGGTACAATTAATTCCTTTGACTAGGTTTCGATGCAGGTTTGTAATTACTTTGACGGCCAAAGGGATGCAATGGTTCTTTACAAATTTTAATTTGTAAATAAATTTGCAAACGTTTAGTAAATGGTGATTAAATGCGTAGGCGAATTACAGTTGTGACCGTGATCCATATAATCTCAAACGTAACTTGCAAACTATCTGTACCCAAACTAATCTTATCTTTTTACTGGATGAACCTTTTTCCAGAGGGCAATATATTACCCTGATGTTCTGATGTAATAAATTCGCTGCATCGAGATTTTCCTTTTAACCTCTGCGTATATTAAAAACTTTTTTTATTAATGTAGAGCAGCCTACACGTGCCGTTAGTACCCGAAAGTAGCGACTCCTCGAAAGTTGCGATTCTCTAAAAGCAGCGGCGATTGAAAAGAATATGAAAGTAACAATGCTCGTTAAAACTTTACAGTATCCAGCTTACAATTCAATATAATTACCAAACATAAAGTTGCGTGATTAAAATAAATAAAAAAATCTCTTTTTTGCAGGGTAGAACCGCTTCTCTAGAGTAAAAAGAGACTTCAACAATCAACATCCCGCTACTGTTAGTTTATTGTTAAAATACTTTATATATATGGTACAACTAAGGTGGAATTCCGGCTTTCCGTCGTGAACCTGTTCATGTCTGCACGGCTTTTGAGTGGGCATGTTATCAAACTGCACTTTGGGGAGAATGTGGCGAGGGAGTTGCTTTTCTTAATTACCTTATGTTTCTGCAGTACTGTTACTGTTGTTGATGCTGTTGAAAACCCTGGTACTGTACTGATCAATCGCCACACAGTGCTGCGTGGTCATCGGGCGTAACATTTGGGCTAGTGGAGACTGGATTTTTGACAAAAAAAAGGGTTGTTGTTATTTGTTTTTCGGTTGTTGATAAGCGGCACGGAGAGGGGGTTATAAATCTTGGGAGTGGATTAATGGGTTATAGCTGTCTACATAACAATAATGTATTGATCACAAAGTCAGCGGGTTAAACAGTCAATCAGCTGTGAGATCTTCAACATTGGCGTACAAGCTGTTGTCATACTGCTTGAGGTTGACGTACGTCTGAAACAGAAAGGAAATAAAAATTAATAGTAAGCTGACATTTACAAGAGAATCTGCCATCTGCCAATCTTGAAATCAGTAGTGGAACTAAAATGTACCCAAATCACTACTGACGCTTAGGCTCAAATACGTAGAACTTAAAATAAATTAATTCCTTAGATTATTACCCTGTGGTTTCTCTCCATGTCTGTCATGGTATCTTTTAGTTTGGCAAAAGATGGTCGATCATTTGGATTTTCTTCCCAACACTTGAGCATGATCTGGTATCTAAGAAACAAAAATCATTAGCACAAAGAAAAAGAAAAAAGATTTATATACATAAATATACTATAATTAAAGATAGAAACTTCACGGACAGTTACTCAGAGTTTCACGCACGACGCGATCGTCTGATGATCGCTTCGTGCGTGAAACTCTGAGTAGCTTCGTGCGTGAAACTCTGAGTAACTGTCCGTGAAGTTTCTATCTTTAATTATAGTATTCCGCTCTGCATGTATTGCATCGAGCACTTCTCCGATTGTGTGAAACCTTTTACATTTTTCTTTGTTTATACATAAATATAAGTATCAAATCAGTACATTATATTGCTTGAAAAGCCAACGAATATGTGATCAAAATGTCAATCCAAAAAGATCTTGATTATTGGAAAGAGGCGCTAATGTCATCGTAGTTAATGCAAATATTATTTTTAGAGAATGGCTTAAACAACCGCGTAAAGGACTGCATCGCAGAAACAAGTTTAAATCGTAGTAAGTGTATCTGTTTACTTAAATCAATATCAATTGATATTAACCTTGAATTTAAAAAAAAATGGAATGAACGAAGCAGCTATTGAAATAGTTATTGAGTTTTTTTTTTCTAACTCCACTAAGAAGGGCAAAACAACGTGAAAACGAGTAAACGTTAAATAAAGTAAAGTAGTCTCCGCGCGCAACGACTGAAAAATCTCATTTTAAAGTCTAATTTCGGACAAGAAAAACGACGGATAACGAATCTCTTATAAGACATTTCAGCGTAATATAGTTTTGGGCCGGGTTGTTCAAAGCACGATTAAGCTAATCCAGGGTTAGGGTGAATTTTGATTTTAGTATTTTAAACTTCTTAGTGAGGTTTTCTGTTTACATTTTCTGTTCTCCAGTTTTGACGTCGACTTATCTCAAACTCCACAAACAATAAGCAATAAAAACACTTTTCTTCAAGGGAAGTGGATCAACTTTTTATCCTAAGTTAGTTTTAATCGGCTTTTCGGCCCAGGGTTGTATTTTTGACTCACTCGCCTCGCTTTCTAAAAAAACACTAGTAAAGCTCTCAAAAATATACAGCGCTACTACACACTAATATCTCTAAGAATGCACGTATTTACATTTTGCTATCCACATGTTTTGGTTTTGGCATTCTGAATCCTTCTTGAAGTTTCCTGGCGATTTGTCGAGCGTTAATTCCCGGATATGGAGATCCACCTAGACGAGATAAGTCATATTTTTGGTGATAATTAATAACAAAAATAAACACAATTATCCCATTTTGTCTTGTTGTTGTTTGCACTGTTATTTGTTCACAACTATTATTTGTCCCGAGAAAAGAATTGATATCCAAGAGTAAATCTCAAATATCCGGTTAAAATTATCTTTTTTACCCCAAATTTGAGAGTTTATTAACTTTCAAAGACAAGTTTGAATTGATTTTTGGTTGGTTTTCTCACAACTAACTTATCTAAAGTAACAACTGTGTAAAATTTCCATTTCCTAAGTTGAACTAATGAATGATATCAGCGCTTGAATATCCTCTCGTTAATTTTTTAAGGAAATTATTTTCAGTAGGACACGGTTTCTAAGCTTAACTTTCCATAATCCTCGTGTGTTCTTCGCGTGAAGAACAAGTTGCACGAAAATACGAATTTCCCAAACGGGTTGTTGTCCGATAGTCAGTGCTCCAAATATGTTCAGTGCAGGCCAGGCTACTGACTATCGATCGATAGATCAGTGGTGCCTCGCAAGCTCTCTCTACAAATAGTTAGGCAGCGCGCTATTTTTACAGGACAATGAAATTAGATTCTCTATTTATCTCTCGCACGAGTGAAAACACTCCTCGAGAAGCTGACCAAATCGCGTTACCATGATTTTAAAATTTGACTTCAATGTTCAACGTTCGCTCGTCCACCTTTGGTCCCAACAGAAATAATATAAAAAACATCATGTAATAAAGCATGAATTATAATTCAACTTACCTACAGTGAGAATCTCGTACAGCAGCACACCATAGCTCCAACTGCCAAACAAGGAATTAGGAAGTGCTAAGTTGTATTAACGTGAGTCGACATTGACACAGGCACAAACATTGACTTATTAATAAATGTTTTACTCTTTATTAAAGTATCCTTTAATAAGACAAAAGCTTGAAAAGCCTTCTTCGGAAGAATATTTCGCCATGTATTACAAAAATCGTCGTATCCATTTAAAAACATCAGACATTCTTGCGTTGTAAAGTACTTACACATCACTTTGTGTTGTGTATGTTCCATATAACAAAGCTTCATAAGCAGTCCACTTGACAGGCAGACGACCCTTTTAAAGAAAAGGTGGAAGCAATTGCAAGGAGAAAACATTTATTAATAATATACTATGGGTAAAAAAAGAATTAGCTATGATTCGATGAAAAGTCTCACCCGACTTTGTTTGGTATAAATATCATCCTGGTGAACATTCCTCGCCATCCCAAAATCTGTCACCTTACATTTCTCTCCTTCACCAACAAGAACATTTCTGGCCGCCAAGTCACGATGAATTATCTGAAGGAAAGTTATAACTTATTATTCTTATCTTACTAAAACGACACTGTACAACCCTTTTCAATAATAACTAGCAATTGCTCTGAAAAATTCTAAAACTCTTACGGGAATGGCCCGTCTCGCTTCTTAAATTTAATCGACAATCGAACGGTTTTTGCAAAATAGGTGAAAAGAATTTTTTGAGTTTTACAGTTAATAGGGTAAAGCAGAAAAAATCCACAACAACCAAACCTTTCTCGAAGACAAATAAAACATTCCATCAGCAACTTGCCAGGCGAACCTCATCAACTGTTCCGCAGTCAGACTAGTTTGCGGTTTCACATCCGGGTCTTTAAAATAAGTGTCGTTCAGTCCCCGACTCTTTCGCAAGTAACCCAGTAGGTCGCCAAACGGCACGTACTCAATGAGAACTAGCAGTGGATCTATAATAAAATGAGACCCAGGAAGAAATAATAACTATAACTAGGCAAGATAATGGGCACGGTAATCAGAAACAAGGACTGATTTAACTTTGGCAGGTTGTAATTTGGTGATAGTAAATGGTGGAATCGATATCTCACTGTGATAAAAATAAAGAAGAGGTGTATCGTATTTATGCAGTTACAGGGCTCCGTTGTCACCCCCCAAAAAAATTTATTACTTTTTGATCAGTTTTTTTACATGTTTTGACAACTCGCTGAGGGAGTGAGGGAGGCGCAGTCAACAATTGTTAGAGAGTAGACCTGAAATATTGACAACTTTGCCTCTCGTGGCTCTTGCAAATTAATCAATCAGAAGGTTCGTCTAGTTGCAACGGCACGGTGCGCAGCACTGTAACTGCATGTATTTCCTTCACCAGTGTCAGTTACACATTCCGTCCGCCTGATCATGTGCAGATGAGGCTTCAGTTTCTTTGCCAACTTTAGTTCGATTATCGTATCTATGCATGCTTGTGATATTATTTAATCGGCCTATTTTAGCGGAGCTCCTAAGCGTAGCACCATAACCATGAAAGAAGGAACACTATCGAAATGAGTTTTCATGGTCAACATGGATAGCGGCATGGTTCGCGGGCGCGTACGTACGGCGTACATACGTACGTACGGAGTCGCGCAACATGGCGGCCATAGTTTGATGGTAGAAAGAGTGAAGCAAGAAGGCCGTATAAAGGCGGCCGTATAAAGGCGGCCTTTAAAATTTAAAGAGGTTTGAAAAGAAAAACAAGAAGCAATGAAACAAAATGTGGCTGAAAATTACGTGTAGAAAGTAATCGACCGCCAAAAAAGTGGACATTGAGAGCCATAATCGATCGATGACTTTCGTGTCTATCTGTAAAGCCAGCATCGTAAATGAGGAGCATTCGAAAGCTAAATCGGGTTGATATAATAACAAACCATTTAAAAAAAAAAAAAATTGACCCTCTGGGATTTGAACTCACGACCTCCCGAGCCGCAGACCGGCACCTTACCGATTGAGCTAATCCGACAGACTCTGTAATGCACGTTGAATATATCCTATATCAATGTAATAGATATTGTGGAGTCTACTAAACTGCTGCGAAACTATAACAGGATCGCGAAACTATTTTCTATTGCTAGAAAGCAGATAATTTACTGTACTCTAAAGTAATTTTTCGTGCCATGAGTAATGATTTTGCCCTGCTTTAAGATTATTATTTTTGTCGTACTGCTGACATTCAGTTTAACCGTGAGCTATTTAAATTTGTCTTGCACCTATAAACCGCCATAAACATTAGTACTTTGGCCGCTTATTCACTAGAATGAAAACATTGTAAGCTCCAGTGAAAATTAAATAAATGGGGAGCTCCGCTTTTAGGTGTGCCTAAATCTATATATTATTTACCAGTTTCAGTAACACAGGCCATCAGCTTGATCACATGCGGATGAGGCTTCAGCTTCTTCATCAACTCTACTTCTGCCAACAGGTCTTTTCTATCTGAATCCGGGGCGTTCGCTACAAAACAAACAAAACATCGCAGATGGTTGTCCGCCATTCCAAATTAATTAAATAGTTAATAATTTCTTATCGCACCTTTTAACATTTTGACAGCAACCGTGGTATTTTCCTCGTTACCACGTATGTTCCACGCTGTTGCCTTGGCAACTTGAGAAAAAGCTCCTTTGCCAATAACTTTAATAATTTTGACTTGCTCTCGATTAATTTCCCATCTTCGTCCTGAAAGGTGAAGTGGCATGTAGTCTGCACTGTTTGGAAACGCGTGGTTACTGGGATCACCAGATGGCACCATATTGGTGGACTGATTTTCGGTCTCCGTAGCCAAGGTATTCTATTGAGGAATAACGAGTTGCCATTTGTTATTCATTCATTGGTTTACTGATGTAGCATAAGTATTACCAATATGCATGTTAATGTTGTAGATTTTTTCTTAAGTTCGTGCGCTAATATAAGTGGTGTTATTTTTGCGATATTTTCAAAGTTAAACTCAATACAACAAAGCCTTCTTCCATCGGTGAAAACTACTTTTCAAGTTTAATCTTGATGTACCGTAAACTATTCAACATTGCTCCAGGCGCGAGGCAAGGTTTGCTATTGAATCATGATATATTGTCTCCAGTATGTAGTTTTTAATTAACTTACCAACGCAACACGTTCTCCGCCGCATCCCGAACATATATTTCTTCTGAAATAAAGTAACATATTTTTGATAGCTATATATTTCTAAGTTCTAAATTTTACCTAAAAAAGTTTCGTTTCCTGTTTATCCCAATTCAATCCAGTTTTTGATTCAATTCCACGAAGTTGGGAAATGTGCAAAGATCATTTGCAACATATCCGTATCATATGCACAGAAGGTATGTAATCAGATGCTCATCAAGGATTCTTTCACACAGACCGATATTTAAATTCAACGGTTGCATAAAGCCGGGATAAAGTAAATCTTCTCGCGTGGTGGGTTACACTGTTTTAGGGATGCAATTTGTCTGGCAAATGAACGTCACAGATAGAACCACGTAAAAAGATTTAAACTGATTGCGCCAAAATGACACGCGCAAATGATAACTACTTACTGAAATTGGGATAATTTTATGTACAGCAACTCTCCAGCTTATAAATGACCGATTTTACTCACCGATTTGTTTTTGAGATATCTGAAATAAAAACAAAAAATACTGGTCAGTGAGTACTCTCTTCTATGAAATAACCTAATGCAAACACGAGAGAGCTTGGGAAATTTTGAATTCTATCATTCTTTCTCGAATGTTTTCATCGAGCTCTTGAAACAAAAAGAGGCCGCTTTCTATTTATTTTATTTAAAAGAAATTCAAAATAATTCAGTGACACGCTAACATAGTCTTACAATAAATTGCCGGTTTAAACCCAGGAGTATCAGTAGGTCGTATAATGTGGTCGTCCGGGTGAAAGTAGTTCTGAGAAGAACTATTGGTGGTGACTGGCGTTTCGATAAACCTGA
>NC_135765.1:18960781-18994897 GCF_052425735.1 Oculina patagonica | reverse complement strand
AAAGAGGAAGCAGAAGAAAATATATTTTTTTCATTTCATTGTAATATAACATGTTAAAAAGCGCGTTCTCAGTTGTAATTGTTTTATCTGTCACTGTAAAATTAATCGTATGTAAAAAACGGTTTGTTTTTGACCCCCCTATTCTTGCTTTTCACTCGACGTCATCAAAATTTTAAAATCCAGAATAGCAAGACCCCCGAGTTTTTATCCTTCACCAGCTATTAGACGTCCTCAATTTATATCTTATTAAAGGTTTTTTGCTTGATAGCATTCGCCGTCTTTAAGATAGAGCATTTTGAATTTCGGGGTTTCACGCCACATGAGATCAAAAATGGCCGCCAGAAGGCTGTCACGTATCCTTAAAAAAATGCCTCATCCTGTGATTTTTAACAATCTGAACAGTTGAGGCTTTGCAATAAGTGTTTATTTGAATGTTTACTAAGCTTGTTCAAGAGGGTGATCTGGCCGCTTTTTGTAGCAGAAGTGAATGCCAGATGTTTTCATTGATTTCCGGCCGGAAAGAGCCATGTTGGAGCCCAAGCAGTTGGGCTCCAACATGGCGTTTCCATACTTTGCTCTCTAAATTTGCGTGAAACATTTTGACGGATAACTCGAGTACTGAATACCGTACAGACCTGAGACTTGGACGAGTAGTTTATATAGTAGGTTTCTACAACCTGTTATATTCTAATTTTGGATTTATTTTTTGCGGCGTGACAGTGGCGTGACGGTGAAAACTACCTATACGATTTTGTGGATAACTCACGTGCGTTTCAATTTTTAAAAAAATACTCAAGACTACTCCAAGTAAGTACTAGCTATCAGGGTAAACTGCAGCTTGACAAAACAAATCTACATGTAGCTAGAGATGTACCTGCTCAAACAAAATGTGCATTTAAATTCCTAACCCTGGCCTTAAAATGCTTGGGTTGCTAGAATGTACTCACCTCTAACTGCCAGGTACACAGAGTCAAATTTTGCCGGATCAAAATCAGTAACCTTGTCTATTCTACAGCCATAATATTTTTCATCACTTTTTCTGATTGAGCTTAGAGTAAAGATGACCTGACCAGAGGATACGTCACCACTTCCACTCACACGTCCACTGTATGCTGAAGGGGCTGGTACTGACACTACACCATTCTGCTTTATAGTTACCAGAATTCCACCATTCTCTAAATCTCTCATTCCATCTCTCTTCAGTCCCCAGTCAACATTATCAACATCGCCAGAGAAGCTCCAGGTGAAGTTGACAGAAGAGCCAACCAATCCTGTCGCAGTTTGACCGTCATACTTTGAAGTGAAACTAATCTGACCTTCTGGAAAGAACCGTGTCAATAAAATAAATGTTAAGGCCTCAAAGAAATATAAATATTTTTAATCACCGCGATAACAAAGCATTGCATTTCTTGTTACTTTGGCGAACATTCAGGCTCTATTCTAATTTCCTGACGGGACCTGGGGCGAGGAATCTCTGAACATGAATGACAATGCGGGGGGGGGGGGGGTGGGTTCGCTCAAAAAAACAAAGATACACAATAACAATTACGGCTGGGTCTCCGGAAAACCAGCAAAAACCTAAAAGCTCTAAGGCTCTAGAGCTTAAAAGTGACCTGCAGGCTTGAAGGATACCAGTGTCGAACTAAAATACAGGAAGAACTGTTAAAACTGATCAAGAAGGCTCACAAACTTAACCTGAACTGTCGAAAGAGTGCTAGTCGGTTAGCGATATTATACTTAGTCACCTCAACCACAGGCAGACCACCCTATGTGTTCGTGGTTAATGATTGTTGACATAAGGTTATGTTGAAATCAATGGCGCATATAGAAGATATATAGAGAAACATTACGTTGGCTTCGATTTACTACAAAATATAAAATTTACTCTAAATGATTCAATAAAAGTTAAGATGAAATGCTGAATGTGTCTTGTGTCGTGTTTTTTTGCCGCCCCGAGCCCTTTAAGACGTTTATTTTGCGAGATCATTTAGCGACCGTTAGAAGCCAGGCATAACTAATCGATGACATCAATGACATCAATGAAATCAATGAGTAATCAATGAGTAATCGATGGGTAATCAGTTGATTAGTCATTGATTATTGCCGATGATCAATGAGTAATCGATGACTAATCGATAGGCCACAAAATTTTTGGGCATCGATTAGTCACCGATTGCATCGATTAGTCATTGATTGCATTGATTACTCATCGATATAGTCTTGTGGTTGAAAACCGGAACTTGTAAAAGTATTTAATACTCAAGCTTGTACACGCCATAACAATCTAACAATATCATGGTTACACGTGAAAAAAGTACAGAAAGTAAAAGTGCTTACAGCTGTTCCGGTTCATAATGTAAGTGCTTATGACGGCTGTCTCCCTAAGCCGAAGCAGTTTAACTTTACTGACAAACATCCACCGAACAAAATCTATAACCACGTAGTCGATTCTGACTTGTCTCCGTACTTGTTAGTTTCATTTCCAGACTGGTTGGTTTTCCTGTTCAATTGTTTTGTTATTAAAAAAAGAGTTGGGTAAAGTAAAATATTGAAATATCATCTGTATTTGTGATTAGCCCTTCACGTCTTGATATGCCAGAAGGTTATTTGACCTTTTGTGAGGGCGTAATTTCGTCAACAAAAATGCCAGTTAAGCAAAATATGACTAACATAGATAAAAAATCTCAAAAAAATGGTACAAGAAAGCAAGGAGTGTGTCTTTTGTGTGCAGTATGATAGTTAATGAGTAATCGATGGGTCATCGATGAGTAATAAATAACATCAATAGGTAATCAATTACATCAATGAGTAATCGATGTCATCGATGAGTAATCGATAGGCCACAAAATTTTTGGGCTTCGATTACTCATCGATTAGTCATTGATCATCGCCAATAATCAATGACTAATCAACTGATTACGCATCGATTACTCATTGATTACCAATTGATGAGGCCCTGTTAGGGTAAATTCCGACAGGCGACACGGCTCTGAAACGGCGACATGAAGGAGCTGAAATGACGACGAACTACAAGATGCCCCCGTGAAATAACGACAGCGACAAAGAAAAGAGCAAAATCGACAGCGACATTGGCGCTTTTTAAAGTGGCTTGTAGGCAAAATAGCCTGACCTCGTAAAGACCATTCTCGTGCATTGAACGACTGCAATCTTACGCTCTAACAGTTCATTTTTAGGCTGCTTAAGTTAAGTAACTACATAATGATCCACCATTCTGAAAATAATTCACTTCATGTTCATTTTGTACCGGCTCAGAATAAAGGAAAACACGTCTTAGCTACTTCAGTTTTTCATAATTTTCTGGGGGAGCATGCCCCCAGACCCCCCCTAAGAAGGTGTCTCCTTCGTCTGTGCCAACAGATCTAATTGAGAGATCTAGGAACAGGGAATATTTTGGCGACAGAATTACGAGAACGCATTATTTTAGGTTATGCACTCAGGACTCAAACATTTCCTTTAATATCAGTGGCTATGGATGAATTCGAAATTCCGACAGCGACATGCGAACCTTTTGAAATTGCGACATGAGAAGGTTTGAAATTCAGACGGGGGACATGAAGACCCCCCCTAACAGGGCCTCATTGATATCATTGATCATCGATTAGTTATGCCTGGTAGAAGAGAGAGAGAAGAGAGAACATAGCCTGCGAACAGGCTTCCCGGAGATTTCCGAAGAGCGCTTGGACGGCGGACGAGGTGCGAAGCGCCTAGAAAGAAAGCCTGCACGCATCTCTCAGAATATCGAGTGTTCGCGTCCAAATTTTGGACGCAATGTGCTGATTGGTGGATTTTAATAATTTGTGACGTTGTCGATGTTTTTCATTTCCGGTAAAGACAAAAATCAAAATAGAACGTGTCTGGTCTCAATTGCTCGTTCTTGAGAACGGCGTTAGCGACTGCTTGCCAATTTTTCGAAGCGATATTCTTCGCGAGGATATTCTCCCTTATATCTGGTGTTCGAACATTTGTTTTTGCACTGGGTCACAAGATCAGAATTTTTACTCGGGTCGATCGCAGATCAGGGTCGATAATATCCTCAATATTCGGAAGTGCGTCTTCATTCTCGTGAATCGCGACGGCCGGTCCTTGAAATTGCATTCCCAGTGATTTTCGCGCACTGGCTCCGACTCTGGGTCTGTGAACTGCATCTTCAGAACTTGGCAGTTGGCTGTCAGAAGAAACTTTCTGTAATTTTTTGCTCGGCGACCGACCATTATTTGTTTACCTTAGTTTAAATTTGATTTCCGGCATGTGGTTTTAATGCTTTTGTTTAAATGTGACAATTGACAAGCTAAGCAATCTGCGGGGTGCTCGTGGGCGGCATTTGCGATTCTCAGAGATGCGTGCAGGCTTTCCCCTCCATTTTTGCCCCGCCGGCCGAGCGCCCTCCAGAAAGCCTAATCGCAGGCTAGAGAGAACAAGGCAGGCAGCTTTACCGCCGGCGGTCGCGACCTTGTCTAATTCAAGCTGGAACTGACGCTAAACCATCAAAATTCTCGCCTCGAAAACACCGGCATCCGATCGACTAGATATTTCTCTGTCCTTGTGCCGAATTAGAGCTCCACACTTCCAATATTTTTCGAGTAAAGCGATCCCGAAGTCTCAAAAGTAGCTTTCTCCATATGATCAGTGCAAAATTCTGGATCAAAGGAATTTGAAACATGCGAATAACAAAAGGAAATTTGACACATCTGTCAAACATCAAACGCACGTGCCCTAATTTTCTTTTGTTATTTTATTTGATGTTTGACAGATGTGTCAAATTTCCTTTTGTTATTCGCATGTTTCAAATTCCTTTGATCCAGAATTTTGCACTGATCATATGGAGAAAGCTACTTTTGAGACTTCGGGATCGCTTTACTCGAAAAATATTGGAAGTGTGGAGCTCTAATTCGGCACAAGGACAGAGAAATATCTAGTCGATCGGATGCCGGTGTTTTCGAGGCGAGAATTTTGATGGTTTAGCGTCAGTTCCAGCTTGAATTAGACAAGGTCGCGACCGCCGGCGGTAAAGCTGCCTGCCTTGTTCTCTCTTCTCTCTCTCTTCTAACGGTCGCTAAATGATCTCGCAAAATAAACGTCTTAAAGGGCTCGGGGCGGCAAAAAAACACGACACAAGACACATTCAGCATTTCATCTTAAAGATGAATTACAGTCCGTACTGCGCAATCTCGGCTGCAATGTTTATGTGAGCCTCACAAACAAAGCAAAACTAAAAATTACGTGACAAACTTACCTGTTTCTTCATTATTAACGCCAGATATCCTTGCAGAACAAATAATAACAAGTAGAAGAACCTTGACGCTATTTCAAACCGATGTTTCAGCTCATCGGAAATTCTTGAACGATGCGAACTGTAATGGCGGACTAAAAAACTTCATGTATGCTGTCAACGAAGTGTAACGTTTCAACGAATTCAAAACAAAAACGAAAACAAACCCCGAGTTTGCGCAGTACGGACTGGAAATCAGCTTT
The DNA here is from genome assembly GCF_052425735.1 of Oculina patagonica. Taxonomy (NCBI): domain Eukaryota; kingdom Metazoa; phylum Cnidaria; class Anthozoa; order Scleractinia; family Oculinidae; genus Oculina; species Oculina patagonica. The sequence continues at coordinate 18,989,404 of NC_135765.1, read as the reverse complement.
AACTTTTATTGAATCATTTAGAGTAAATTTTATATTTTGTAGTAAATCGAGGCCGACGTAATGTTTCTCTTTATATCTTCTATATGCGCCATTGATTTCAACATAACCTTATGTCAACAATTATTAACCACGAACACATAGGGTGGTCTGCCTGTGCCTCAACACAAGGTTATATCCCTAATCTGTAAATCTTCATTCTGATTGTGCATTCTCAGAATGTCACAGTTGCCCTCGAAGCTTCGCTTCTCGGCAAACTTTTTCAATCTTTCAGCCTCGGGCATTATCATCCAATATACCAGCCGCCTGAACAGGTTTATTTACTAAATAGACATCTGCGAATATATTGAATGGTCAACACATTGTGGTATGTGAATAGACGTCACGCAACACTTTTGACACGCTTGGGATACCTTCAGAGGGGGCTTGGATACGGATACCGTAACGTAACGTAATGTATTGTATTTAAAGCCGATGTTGAAAGTATATTTTGCTGATATAAGCACAGTGCAAGAAAGGTAACTTGAATTAACATGGTGTAATCTAAAGACATAATGCTAGTTTTATCTCATAAGTGGACTCATAAGAACAAAACTACATTTGCTTAGAAAGTGAAACCCTACAATAGTGACCTTCAGCTCGATCTAGCACATCACAGCGATGCTACATGAAACGAGACACAAGTGATCCGATACAGGAAAGAACACTAGACACAGTCCAAGCGTTGAACATGTACTAGACGTCAATTGCTGACGTCAAGTTTAACATGTAATCAATGATGAGAGGTTTACCGTTTGAAGTGGCCGGTGTTGCTTTTAAGCTGAAATCACCGATAGCGCGAGTCAACGTTTTCTTGTCAGATCGAGCAAAGGAAGTAGTCGAAGTTCGTCAAACCTGTCTTAAAGAGAGGTGCAATTTATTTTCGCCAAGAAACTTACACCGACTGATCGGAAGACGAAAAATGACAAAGACGACTTATATGACTGAGAGAACACAAAAGAAGGATTTATGACGGAATGAAACATACCTGCAGGCGGAAGAAACAGCAATGCAAGGATACAGAAGTATGTTGGTAATCGTGCCGACTTCACAAAACACATCTTACCGATGATACAGTGAAAAGGCAAGGTCTATATAAACTGCTATGAGATTAAACACGAGCTACCAAACACGTAGATTAGAATTGTTTTTCGAAGTTTTGTTTTGTATCGTACAACACTCGCTCATCCGGCAATTCGCAAAACTGAAATGTTCACGTGACTAGCTTAAGCCGATTTTTAACAGGTCACGCTAGTTGTTAATTCATGCATATATCAACTGACTTGATTTAACAAAAGGTGTGTGCTGAAATTTGACACGCCACTATAGTTCTGAACCATATTTTTGTAAGGAGCGTTAAATGAGGGCTAGTTTAAGCCCACGTTGAACGTTAGGTACTTTAGTTTATGTGTTTCGAACCAAAAAGACTGCATATACGGCATTTCGTTTGATTCATGAATTTTACCAATTTAACTAGTATACCAAAATGGTAGAAACATGCCAAAGGGAAAAAACGCTGTAGAAGTATGCTTGCAGTAACTTTATTAATAATATACATACAAAAATTTCTGCATGCTCATTGGCTGAGAGCACGTCAATTAATCCCAAACAGTGCAGAAAGTTGAAATTGAGTGCAAAAAGTTGAAATTGAGTGCAGTAAGTTGAAATTAAATTGATTGACAGGGAAGTCGGAAATCGCGCCAAAACAAAATGGCGGCCCATGTCGGAGTGCTTGAGAGAGCAAAAATCTAGCAAAAACATAACGATTCATGAAATGTTTAACCGATTTAACGAAAGTTATAAGTATATAAACCAAAGTACTAGGAATTGGACGTTTGTACAGCACAAGAGAGGCTTTACGAAACTACGGAAAGCTGCCAATCGTGGATTTTCTTACGCGACGGCTCGTAAAGAAGAAAGATTGCAAGTGTGAATTGAAGTTGGACATTTCAGCCCAAACCAATGCAACTGAATGGGGGTAAAAGCACCTGATAATGCATGGCAGAGAGCTTTAAAATTCCCTAGCGGTATCTGGATTTTACAAAGCCCGGCAACTGCGTTATGTTTAAGAACGAATCGGAAAGGTAAGTCACTGAACACGTTTTGTTTGTCATCCACTTCAAGTGAAATGTTTGTATGTGTATTATTAACAAGTAATCACATGATTTTTCTCGTACAATTTGGGATAAATCAGCACTCGTAAATTTTTCAAAGTCTACAAATACCACTCGCCCTACGGGCTTGTGCAATTTGGTTAGCCTTTGAAAAATTTACTCGTGCTGATTTATCACAAATTGCACTCGAAATCATGCGATTACCTATACGAACTGTACTACATTTTATGTTTGAAACGCTTAATTAAATATTGTACAATTGAACTGAGATTTTATATTACAACAAGCCATATTTGTAGCGATATCAAGGGAGTATAAACATACGTTAAATGAGATGTTATGGAAACTGATACTTTGATAAAAGTTTAACAGACATGTACTATTACATAATTCCTCAGGAAGCAATTTATGAATTAGTCTATCGACCCAAGCGCTCTGTCATGTATAGTGACGCACAGCACTGGCAGTGGTTATGCAAAAAGTTCTACGCCAGGCTACTCCCCATGTTGCGTGACACACAAAATTTTGCGCAGGCCTTCACGATGTCGTTTTCAAGTTACAAGTCACACCGGAAATCACAGCAGTAAAATTAGACTAAAGAGAGTTTCGAGTCGACTCGTGTGAACTTTTTAACAAATTTTCTCTTGAAAAGCAGAGTATTTCACTGTTTGAGTTAACTTAAGGATGTCACTTGTTTGAAATCCTGCCTTGCGCCTGGTCACATATCAAAGCGCAAATCAACGAGGCCGCATTAGCGCGAGGATCACATTGAACTCCACTGCATGCGCATCCTAAATCTTTTTTTCGCGCATAACCACAATTCCTTGCCCCTTTGATCCTACCGCCGTCCACAATTCCTCGCGTTTTGTAAGAAAAGTGATTGCAGGCCCCTATATAAAAGTAATCCTTTGCCGATTAGAGAGCTGCCTCGCTCGCTCGCTTCAGGCTCACTCGCTGCAGCAGCAATTAAAGTGTTTACAACATGAAAATCTAAAGCCCTCTGGGCTTAGTGTCTCGTGTCACTTTTCGGAGTTTATTTAAAAATAGATCGCTTTTCGCGTCTTTTTATTGCTTGCCGGCTGGGGGCTTTGCTGGCTGAAGACTGTCAAAGATATCTAAAATTAATAAGCGTAAAGGCAACTTAAAGAAAAATTTGGACTCCTCACCCCAAATACATTATTCCTCTTTTGAACTTTATTCATCCAATAAAAAATAAAACTTCTTTTGTCGCTCGATAAAAGTTGCGTTATATTGTAGTGTGACATTCACAACACGAAAGTAGGCTGAACTAAAATTGAGAGTACATGTACGCTCCAGCCGGCATGTAGCCGTTGGACAGTTGAACATTTTGGATCACAGGAATATCAATGTTTGTGCTAAAAAGGATTTGTTGTGACATCCAAGCATTAAGGTAGAGTGTCAATTCTTTCACCTTCGTTGACAGTAAACCTTGTTATGATGCTGTAAACGGTCGTCCAGTTCCTTGAACAATTGTGTGTCACACAGGTTAGTGTAAAGGGTTATAAATCATACATTACGCAGTTTGGAAAAAATTTATGATAGAGAAGGAAATCTTTTAGGAAGGGTATAAACTTAAGCTTTTTTAGGACTCCGATAGCAGCAGAAAAAGAATGCGGCTAGTCTTCCTTTGCCAACACGACGAGGTTAGCAAGCCGATACGATTTCAATGGTCGTTGTGCCGTGAAGAGCCGCCTGCCGTCAATCTCAAGGCTGCCATTGCGAGGCTAGAGAATAGAAATGAAAGATAAACTATTTTCCTTTGATTCTGCGGTGATTTGTGGCCGTGGGGACATTTTAGTCTGGGATTTTTGACTTAGTTCGGACTGTCCCGACTGAGGTGTTTCGCCTTGTTCTCTGTTTATGAAGGGAAAACCGGGATTAAAAAAAACGCTTTAATCCGGGGTTAAATCGGCAAAATAACCACACCAGAAGCAAACAACGCACGTATGGAAGATGAGCCATTTTTATTGAGAATTTTCACTTTTAACTATCTCCATAGATGCCTTGTAGAAAATCCCATACAAACCCTTATAATTCGGCACCATATTGTGTTGTTTATGTGGTTCAAAGTGAGAGCTTGGGCTGCCTGTGCAGATAGTTCTTAATATCTCAAAAAAGTCAACAAAGTCACAAAGACTCTCCTGTCTTGTTTTGTGGTTGTGACTGATAAGAACGTTTCCAGTCTCACGTTTAAATAAACTTAACTTCACTTAGCACACTACCAGGCAAAGATTCCACATATATATATGTTATTTGCCGGCAGGGAGGTCCGTTAGGGAAAAATCGTGCCCGAGGTCTTGAGTACGTCCCGAGGCCGTAGGCCGAGGGTCATGCTCAAGACCGAGGGCACAGTTTTTTTTCTATACGGACCGACCTAGGCCGGCAAATCTTTGTTTGTATACGCGCGTCATTTCAATGTTGAGTCGAAACTGAAGTACTAAATATAGCACACATGTAAAATCGAGTCAAAGCATTCTCATTCATAAAACTAAACACTTAAAAATCGACTTCGGCCTTCCTAGTCGAAATATATTATAAATTTCTCTGACTAAAAAATACTATATCTGAATGAAAGACAGTTTTTGTACCTTTACACACGTACTCGTATTTAACAAATTAATAAGCTCTGCGTTGATTCCCGGCAGACTTTTTTGTGTGATAAGACAGTGCGAAAATAAAACTGAATGAAACTGCGTAGTTTGGACGTAAGGCACAATTTTGCTAGAATTATTTTCACTGATTTTAATGAAATAATCTCATTTTCTTGAATGATGGAGTTGAAGTTTAAATAGGTGCAGCTTAACGCAATGGCGTGAAAATGATTGCGAACTGCACAAATAAACAACTACAAACTACGAACGGTAAACTAGAACTCGATGTTGTCGATAAAGAAATACTGAATAGTTTTGAAGAACTTTAATTGATGCCTTTAATTCCACTGTAATTCTGTCCTTTCACATCTTCAACGGTTGGTAAGAAGCAATTTCGATTTTACATGTGTGCTATATTTAGTACTTCAGTTTCGACTCGACATTGAAATGACGCGCGTATACAAACAAAGATTTGCCGGCCTAGGTCGGTCCGTATAGGAAAAAACTGTGCCCTCGGTCTTGAAATTCGCAAAGTCGGTCCGGATAGAAAAAAAACTGGACTGGCGGAACGCGCGTCAACAGCCAATCAAATTCAAGGATTCTGGATTCCGGACCGGAAAGATGCTTCAGAAAAAAATAACTTATTTTTATTTCATCTCCAGATTTCTAATTTTCTGCTATACTTTCGACTACTTTCATCCTCCACGAGAAATTTTCGGCAATGGCCTCTATCTGTTTCCTAATAGCCCTGTACTTTGACTCTATCTCGTTGAATATAGCTAATTCAGAAAATACGCGTGTAGCTTTATCTTTTTTTTTCCAGAGAGGGTATTCACTCTGGGCAATATTGTGATTAAATGCTTGTCTTTCTTACCGCGACGAAGTGACCTTTGGTTTGTATCTTCCTGACTCGTAGAATTTGGACTGTTTCCCAACACGGTTTAGGGTAATACTCGAATTGAAGACACACGAGGAAAATAATCGGTCCCCGGGATCCCCATTAGTTTTGAACTAGTTTAATCAGAGCAAATTTCAACTTGCACCGCTAGCTAGTAAACTGAAAGCAAAAGCAGACATGTGGTTCGACTACTACAACTTTTAAAATCTGATCTAATCAAAAAAGGAAACGACACGAAAGCTTTTTCTGACATATTGTCGATATACTTACAGTTCTGTAAGGCGTAATCGTGTGTAGGACACGCTATTTCTCTATTGTTGTACCATGAGCTATAGGATAAGTGGAGTTGGTCTAAACAAAAAGCCAATATATGAATAGGGTAATCAGGCAACACATGGGTAACCAGGTAATGGTAATCAGGTAATGGGTAACCAGGCAATGAATCAGTAATCAGGTAATGGGTAACCAGGCAACACATGGGTAACCAGGCTTCTATTTAACCGAGTAAACCTGGATGTTAAATTATAACATAGCGCGCGTGCAAACCCTATCTAATTCTTATTGAGCGATTATGGTATAAATCTTTACTTATGCACGGGCGTGCGTATATAAGCTGACGTGTGTATTTGCATTTTAGCTGCAAACGTTCCCATCGAGTTTTTGCGAGTTCCCTTTTCTCTCTGTACTTTCTCACACATTTCAACGACTTCATGGAAAATACGACCGAAGAAGGTCCTAACTTTTCCCTCGGAAAAAAACCTTTAAGGTGACATGACGAGCGAAGAAGCCAATGCAGAGCAGGCGCGTTTCACAAATTTGTCAGAAAATTAGCTGCAGGAAATTCTTGTCGAAAGACACTCGACGGCAACAAAAAAGTCCACAAATTGGTCTGTGGCAACATTTCATGGTAAGAATATTTTTTTAAAAATATAGCATATCTTAACATTGGTTTAACCTACGAAAACAAGTTAATTACAAAGCAAACAATCAATCCTTGACGCGAAAATGTTCAGTGCAAAATTGAGATTTGACAATTTACGCTAAAACAACAAGTCAGTACAACGCTACTAAAAGTCTCAGTTTCGCATTGCCTATAAACTAAATAGTAAATCTTTTCATTCTGAATTTAGCTTGGTGTAACGAGAAAACTACCACGATGGTGTCTATACCTTGTCGATGGTGTGGTAGCTTGCGCGCCTTTAAAACCTCTGGAGCTATGCCAGCGGAGGCCTTGTGCCTTCTGCAGGTTCAACCATGCTGGACAGGTCTAGAGTGGAGTGCCAGACAAAAATAGACACCCTGTCCCTCCAGGTTAGGGGTTGGGCGTAGAGCTGACAACCCTACCCCGTAAAAAATAAATTGTTACAGAAACCAACACCAGAAACCAAAGCTGTAGCAACAGGAACAACGCTATCCAAGCAATTGGACCAATGACCGGTGTTGGCCAAACCCAGCTGGGAGCCAGCATCTCGAGAGCCGAGTTTTTGTCGCCAAAGATAAAGATCAGAGTTGGCTGCTGGAATGTACGCACCATGTATCAGACCGGCAAGCTGGCCCAAATTGTGAAGTAGATGGACAGATACAGAATGTATATCATTGGGATAAGTGAAGCAAGACGGGTAGAATCAGGAATGGCGAAGGAAAGATCTGGACAGACAGTGATATACTCTGGACGAGAGGACAACCAACACACAGAAGATGTAGCAATCATCATGTCAGACAAAGCAGCAAAGGCATTTCTGGAATGGAAACCACTGGGGAGAGACTCATCATGGCTAGATTTAACCCTAAGTACACCAAGCTCGCTGTCATCACCTGCTACGCATCCATAGAAGATGCAGAGGAGGCGCAGAAAGATGTTTTCTACAACCAGCTTCAGTAAGCTGTTCAAGAGGTACCATAACACGATGTGCTGTGTGTTATTGGAGATTTCAACGCTCACGTTGGAAACGACAATGAAGGCCGTGAGAAGATCATGGGGAAGAACGGGTGTGGTAACATCAACTATAATGGACGCAGACTCTGTGACCTGTGCGTGGAGAACAACTTGGCTATTGGTGGAACCCTATTCCCGCACAGAGAGATCCACAAGATGACATGGACATCCCCAAACGGCAAGACACATACGTAGATTGATCACGTCATAATCAACAGCCGAAAGGGATGAACTCGCTCTTAGATGTAAAGGCACGAAGAGGAGCAGATGTTGGGAGTGACCACCAGCTGCTGATGGCAACGCTGGCTATCAAGCTGCGCAAAACCAAGAGGGGAAAAGTAAGCGCAAAGAGGATCGATGCCGCTAAACTTAAAGTTCCAGAAATAAAGACAGCATTTCAGCTGGAACTCAGAAACCGCTTTGAAGCCCTTGAGGAAGAACCGGGCGAACATGACCTCAGCAATTTTCACCAGACAATGAGAGAAGCAGGAGAGGCGATTCTGGGAATCAGAAGAAGGAAGAAAGAAGAATGGATACAGCAAGGAACATGGGACAAGATCAATGAAAGGAAACAGATGAAGGAGAAGATAAATTCAACAAGATCAGAGAGGGTGAAAGACCGCTGTAAAAAAGAAATACCAAGAACTGCATAAGGAGGTGAAAAGGATGGCCAAGAGGGACAAGAAGGACTACGTCGAGAACCTGGCTGAGGAAGCAGAAGAGGCTGCAGCACGGCAAGACCTGAAAACGTTATATACAATCTCGAAGACACTCCGGGGTGCATACAGCAGTGGATACAGGCCCGTTAAGGATAAGAATGACAGGGTTCTATCTCGAGTACATGGCAACTTAAAAAGATGGCAAGAGCATTTCCACAGTATCCTCAATCGACCAGACCCTGAAAACGCAGCCTCAATACCCTAAGCTACTCAAGACGTTGACATCAACACTGACCCCCCCCCCCCCCCCCTCAATCCAAGAAATCAAGAAGGCCATCAAGGAGATGAACAACGGCAAAGCGCCAGGAGCAGACTAAATCTGTGCAACTAAAAGCGGAAGAAACTCTGATATCCACCATCCTTCAGAAGATCTTCCAAGAAATCTGGATTTCCGAGAACATGCCTGAAGATTGGAAGACTGGCTTGATCGTAAGGCTTGCCAAAAAAGGAGACTTATCTGATTGTAACAACTGGAGGGGTGTAACACTCCTGAGTCTCACAAGCAAAGTGTTCAGCAAGATCATACTAGGGCGCATGACTGCTGCCTTGGAGAAGGACATTCTTAAAGAGCAAGCTAGCTTCCGTAAAGGGAGATCCTGCAGTGACCACATCTTCACGCTCAGGCAGATCTTTGAGCAGGCGAAGGAATGGAACAGCACAGTCTATGCGAATTTCATAGACTTTGAAAAAAGCCTTCGATAGCATCCACAGGGAAACGCTATGGTGCATCCTTCGACACTACGGAATATCATCCAAGGTAGTGAATATCATCAGGATGCTGCCCTATGTGCCACACAAGCATGATGGGCAGTAAGTAAGCAAGCTGTGTCACGACGTAAAGCAGGGGTTCATACTGGCACCGTTTCTATTCTCTCTCTGTATTGACTGGGTCATGAAGAACACTTCACAAGATCAAAAAGGCATTCGATGGACTCTCTCTGATGTGCTCAGCGACCTTGATTTTGCAGACGACATCTGCCTCTTAGCCCACCGCCACACAGACATGCAGGCTATGACTGAAGGTCTGGCATCTACAGCTGCTGTGCTTGTTCTTAAAATTAGCCCCAAGAAAACCAAACACATGAGAATGAACCATCGCTCAGATGCGCCCCTAACCCTGCATGGGAAGATAGTTGAAGAAGTCAACGAGTTTACGTACCTTGGCTCCTAGATGACCACCGATGGAGACTCAGAGCCAGAGATTAAAGCAAGGCTCTCCAAGGCAGGGCAAGCATTTGCCTCCCTCAAGAACATCTAGACTCCGCTTCTTCAAGAGTAACGTTCTCACCACGTTGCTGTATGGGTGTGAGTCATGGAAGGCCACAAAAGTCGTTTTCCACAAACTTGACACATTTCAAGATCGGTGTCTACGCCGCATTCTGACCATCTTCTGGCCTAACATAATTTCAAACGCCGGGTTACGCCGGGCAACCTCAACGAACAACATCAGCGCCGACGTGAAGAAGAGAAGGTGGCGCTGGATCGGACACGTCCTTAGGATGGATCCATCAACAATTCCCAGAGTTGCTCTGCACTGGACTCCATCTGAGAAAAGAGCAAGGGGACGACCAAAAGAGACCTGGCGGCGGAAAGTTGAAAAAGAGATGCGGAAAAGCGGACTCAGCTGGGGGGAGCTGAGAAAGACTGCAAAGAACAGGCAGCAGTGGCGGAATCTGGTAACGGCCTTATGTGCCCAAGGGCACGAAGAGGATTGAGTGAGTGAGTGTATCGAGAAAAAGATACAGACAACGCTACAGCAAATGTCAGTTGGACAACTGGATACAAACCTTCGTAGATTCTACGCAGAGGCCAGAAATATATCAGGAGATGTTTACAGCAAATCCACACTCCTTTGTTTTCGCAACGGAATTGAAAGATATTTGAATGCACCGCCACTAAACAAAGGTCTGAAGCTCACTTCTGATTCCAGGTTTAAGAGGTCAAACGAGATGCTTAATGCAACAGTCGTCAGCTTGAAGCGCTAGGGAAAAGAAATTGTCAAACACAAGCCGGCGATTGAAAACGAAGATCTGATGAATCGGTTCTTGCTCTGAGCAACCCACTCGCTCTCCTTCGAAACGTCTGGTTTCATGTGGTTCTCTTCTTTTGCAGAAGAGGTCGGGAGGGGCAGAGGCAGCTTAAAAAGTCCAGTTTCAAGTTTGAAGTCGATCCAGCCGGCCGAAACTACGCAACAATGGCGCATGATGAGGCGACCAAGAACCATCCTGGTGGTGTTGCAGATGTTCCTAGCGCCAAAAAATACGCCCGTATGTACGAAACAGAAGACGTAAACGACGGCTACAAGGCCTTGAGGAGTGGAGTGCCGAAGACAACGTCTGGTACGAAGCGCGTCGTCGGCGTAAACTCGCTTGACACCATGATGAAGAATATCAGTCAAGCAGCTTCCCTGTCACAACTCTACACCAACCACAGTGTCAGAGCGACTGCCATAACCGTATGGTCTAATGCTGGAATCCCAAACAGGCAATGGCGATCTCCGGGCACAGAAATGAGCAAAGCCTTGCTCATTACAACACGCGCCTATCCACTTCCCAGCTTCGCAATTATAGTGAAGTACTATCAAGAAGCCCTGTCCGCCACTCCTGAGTCTTCTTCTACCACTAGTGCTACCAGTAGTGCTACCGGTATAACTGTACGTCAAAACAACAGTCTGGTTCTTGCCCAGGAACGAAGTGCACGTTTCCTCGAGTCCGTCTTCACAAACTGCACGGCAACGTCAACATCGTTTTGAGCAATCAAGACCCCACTTTGGGTCTTTGACTTTGACTAAGCCAATTTTTCAACAACAGTTTGAACTTGAGAACACTTGATAGTTTTTGATTTTTTTCGTCTAAATTTTCACTGAGTTAAAGAAGTAAATTCTGCGAATTTTCATTGACATTATTTCAAACTTAAGATGAAACGTTCTCGTTCTCGAGCGTTTGTTTTTCTTCAGGTACATTGTGAGAATTTTGAACTTTATCACAAATAAAACCCGTTTTCGCGCTAAAGTTTGCTGTAGCTATGTTATAAAAGAATTGGGTCATGCTTTTAGCTGTGCGTATATCGAGTTATGGATGCACTTGGGAAGTTTGGAGATCACTCAAGAAGCAAGAGTTGCTCTCGGCTATTGCCTCGAAACGGGTTAGAAAGTAAACATTTAGTCATTTTGTGACACTTTTAAAGAAATGGGCATGATTTTTTACCGATTTCATGCCATTTCTTTGCCCAAGTCGTGAACTTAGTGACCAAAAGCTCTTTTGAGGTGTTGAAGGCATGATTACATGCCACGTGAAGAGTAATTCCCGCTCTTTTTGATAAATTGAAGCGAGTTTTTACGACGTCTTGGCATTGCACTAGAAATACACTACTTATAACCGATGTTTCCTTCTACTTGGGCATCGAGCGTTTTATTTCATCCAGTTGTTCAAGAAAACGTTCCAAGATAGTTTTTACCCGGGTTACTGGTAAAAACGTTTCTTGCGGCATGCGTGTTAAAATTCTCATGCCATTCTTGCACGTTTTTCGCGCGGCGACCTTTATCGAGCGGCAGAGGAGAGCCTGGGTAAGATGTTGACAGCTCATTTCCGGTTCATGCCCAGCATGAAACGGAAATGTCTTGAATTCATTCAAAAAAAAAAAAAAACAACCACACCATAGGAATTTTCGGTGTCTTAAATTCATTCTTCTCTCCACATTTAATTCAAATCTTTTTAAGCTATGATAGATTTAAACTGCCAACGTAATTGGCGGGACAATCCGGACGATTTTTTAACGAGTGAAAAAATAGTAGAAGGCTTGTGATTGTCGTACATTTTTCATTAGCGAAATATATCGTATGATTTTTTCTCGAGGCGTTTACATATATTACTTCACAAAAAGTGCAGTGGGTTTGATTCACGCGTTGCAAACGAATAATTCACTGACCATGTCTATCATGAAGAAGGTTCAGTTCCAGGTAGCGCGCTGTTGTTATAATCGAAAACATTTTTGGTCACGTCTTGAACAATGTGAATTTTCGAGAGAACAAGATTTACATTTTAAAGACCATTTTGTTGGCAAAGATGAAGAGAGCTTAAAGTTAAATTTTGTTTCCTTAATATTAGTTTAGTTTCTTTATTGTCTTTTCAACTGAATACTTTCAATGCGAGTTGTTTGTTGTAGTGTACAACAGAAGTGGTGAGTTACTTTTGCCATGCAAGTACTAAATTCAAGCAGGCGATCGAGAAGTGTACAAAACATTTCCTGATAAAATCAGGGCATCAACAAAACAACATTACATGCCTGATTGCCATACCTGATTCCGTTTTTAATAGTTTCAAAATGCGTTCATTAAAAAACACATTACAAGATACACTACTTCTACAGCATCACTATTTTTACAACAATACTACTTACAATAACACCTCATTGCAATGATATCAGCGAGAATATATATGACACTTACAGTACAAAAGAAACACCGTAAAACTAAAGCGGCCTTCCCACGACAAACTAAAGTTGGCAAACTCATGTTGGCAAACTCAAGTTGGTGTGTGTGAACGACACAACAACAGTTGGTAAACAACTTGGCAAACTGTTGGTGAGAATAGAGACAAGTTCTATTTTGTCGCCAACAGTTGGCCAACGTGTTTGCCGTTGTTGCGTCGTTCACACACACCAACTTGAGTTTGCCAACACGAGTTGGCCAATAGTTTGTCGTGTGAAGGCCGCTTAAGGAAATTCAGCTCCATGAGGGCTTTTAATGAAGTATATATCAATCGGCCTGACAAGCAGTGTAAAAGAACCGCTAAAAAAGCAGCTAATAATTTAGCTAGAGACCCGACATGGAGACTCTTAAAAGTGATACGTTATAAAAAATACCAGCGTGATCAAACGTTTTGATATGCATTATACTTGAACATTTATCTAGTGGCTACTTTTTTATTATAAGTTCATTTCTTTACTTAAGGTTATTGGCTTGAATGAATAGACACTTTACTCGCCAAGGCTACGGAATATTGTTTGTTTTCTGTTGGCGGATAGATGTGCTTATAACTAAAAGGTTTATACTTCAGATTTAAAGTTTACTTTCAGATTTAAAGTTTACTTGTTAATACCGACTTCTGTTTTACATAAACGTTTTCACCCTAGTAAGAGTACAATGTTTGTTTCACTACTTGTTATTCAGCCGTAAGATCCTCCATGTTGGCGTACAAGCTGTTGTCATACTCATCAAGGTTGATGTATGTCTGAAACAAAAAAAATTCAGTTTCGATTTCAGGTGATTTTTGTTGGCTGACATCCTAAGTTCTCCTTAGCTCATGGTGTTAGCAATGCAAAGAATAATTTGCAACGGTGATTATGCTTCCGCGCCAATCGCTCGTTATTTTTTCAACTTGGCTAATTTTATGACTGCGCCGTCTTAGGAACTGAAATAAATGATGTAAACCACTAGAAGTAAGATTTCGTCTTCTTCTCATTGAGCCAAGGATGTTGTACGCAACTTGAAAATCTAAGTGGACGACTTATATTGAAAATTACAGTCGACATTTTGTGTCGAGTGTTCCAGGTCTGAAAAAAAAAAAAGGACAAGAACCTTCTCCTGTTTAATACTATACTCTACTCTGTTTGTCTTTTGCGCTAATCCCAAACTGATATGTACAGAACTAGAACATGTTTCGTTTAGTTATATTTTGCGTTACTGACAAAATATGCCGAATTCTATAGTTTTTACCTTGTGGTTTCTCTCTATGCCTTTCATCGTTTCTTTTATTTTAGGAAAGGTTGGTCGATCACTTGGGTTTTGTTCCCAACAATTAAGCATAATCTGATATCTAATGAACAGAAATACAATTAACAACAACCAAAGGAAATGCCTCATGTAAATAGTATAGTTGCGCTAAACGAGATTGCAGAGCGGAACTTAGTTTATAAATGATCAACTGCAAAAATGTGCGTCCTAATGGGACATTGGAAGCTCAGAACTTTGGTATAAACATGTATAACATAAAAGTAAGGTAAATTCTGCGTTCGTGCCTAGTGGCCCATCAGGCCACTTATCCCGCTTATCCTAGTTCCCGTGGCATAAAGCGATGAGAGTAGGTTTACTCCCCTCAGAACGGAATGCTCGTCTATTGCAAGGTTACCCCAACATTTAATTCGCCGGTACCCATGTATAAACCTGTGTGGAGAGAGACACTTTGATAGTAAAGTGTATTGCCTTACGCGAAAACTTTGCTGTAAACAGGTTTAATGTAAAATGGTGATTACAGAATCAAAGAGCAAGGCAACGAGTTCTACACTGTTCTCATTTTTTGTCCTGGCCAGGGAAGAAATCGCAAAAGAAATTATTTTGTTGCAGTATGAAAGTGGTACAGTTCAAAGGTGGTTTGTAAAGCGTCTTCATTAATAAAATTTAGAATGGTAACAGCAACAGCAACAGCAACAACAACAGCTACAGTGTATTTACATTTTGCTATCCACATGTTTTGGTTTTGGCATTCTGAATCCTTCTTGAAGTTTCGTAGCGATTTGTCGAGCGTTAATTCCTGGATATGGAGATCCACCTAGATGAGACAACCGATGGTAATATGAATGGTTTTCATGATGTATTGTTTAATTATTTTGTTATGTAAATGATGAGTATCTAAACCTACCTATGGTAAGAATCTCGTACAGAAGGACACCATAGCTCCATCTGCAAGAAAGCAAACATGAATAACACTTAATTGGTAACAATATAAATGGTATAGGAAGGAATTGGACGTGGGGCGGGGGCTGGCGATAGTGGAGAGGAAACAGGGACGATAGGACGATATAGCATGCACTTCTAGGTTCTAAACCCTTACAAGTAAGAACAAAGAACATTTCATTATAGCTTTAAGAATCGGCACTTCTTCTAGTCATTATATCATTATCTAAATAAATTTGTTTACATGTATACAATTTTTTTATGATTCCTAGTCAAGGGACGCGTTTTTGGGCCGTCAAGTGAATATTACTCCAATCAAGGAAAAAAGGGATAAAGCCCAGAGGACTACGCAGAGTTGTGCTCGTATTTCTATTTTTGCCGCAATACGTACGTATTCAAAATAGCTGAAAAATTGAGCAACAACACGAGTTACTCGTATGACTTTCAGAACAACAGTTACAGTAAGATAATAATAGTAACAATAGTAACAGTAAGGTAACAATAAGAGTAATCGTCGAAGTTATCCCGGGAAATTAATTAGCCTCGTATCCATCGGCAATCTACAGTTAAGACTGTACCCCCTTCGTTCCTCCTCTTCCCTCAAACATCGTTCTAATTTGACCTACCAACAACAACCCACCGCCTCCTGTACTACGTGGTAACTGGGTGGTTAGCAATATTTTTTGTGGTGCTCGCGTAAAAATCCTTATGTTACGTCATAAAAAATGTTAGTTGGTATGATGGGCATGTAAATTACAAGGAGAGATAACTATATATTGTATATTAGTTCAGCACTTACACATCACTTTGTGTTGTGTATGTTCCATATAACAGAGCTTCATAAGCAGTCCACTTGACAGGCAACCGGCCCTGGAAGATAAACAGCCTTTCTAGCCTTTATCATCATATGCTATCACAGGCTTTAGAACAAAAATACGACAGATTAAGATAATTTATCGGGAGGTTCAAGGGTGGGGTGATACTCACCCGACTTTGTTTGGTATAAATATCATCCTGGTGAACATTCCTCGCCATCCCAAAATCTGTCACCTTACACTTCTCTCCTTCACCAACAAGAACATTTCTAGCCGCCAAGTCACGATGAATTATCTAAAAGAAAAAATGTCATTATTATAAACTTGTCGCCGCCCTTGTTATTTGATGTGGTTTTCTCATTTGTTACCATTCGGTGAATTCATATTATTATAGATGTTTACCTTCCTTGACGACAAATAAGTCATCCCATCAGCTATCTGCCATGCAAACCTCATCAACTGTTGTGAAGTTAACTTGGTTTTCGGCTTTCTATCCGGGTTATTAAAATACGTGTCATTGAGCCCACGACTCTTCCTCAAATAACCCAGCAGATCACCGTATGGTACATACTCAATAAGGACCAGTAAGGGATCTAAAATAAGAAAATATAAAGCGGTTGACATATACAGACAAGATTCCAGTGAATTGCAGAGAAAATAGAACTGAACTTACTTTCCGGAATTCGAGCTATCGGGTTGAGGCAGGGACATATTTCGCAGACATTTTTAAAACTAACATCATAAGTACGTATCGTTCATTTTACACCTTCAAAACAAAGACATTATTTATATGCGATGGCTGATTGGGCGTTCTCGTTTATCGAATACGACGTCTGTTTTAGCTTTTTAAATTACGCACAACAGAATATTGTATAAAGGAGCTCCATTCCTTAATTATTATTAAAGTTACTTTGAATTTACTTTACCAGTTTCTGTTACGCATCCCAACAACTTTATCACATGAGGATGAGGCTTCAGTTTTTTCATCAATTCAAGTTCTGAAAGCAGGTCCTTTCTGTCTGAGTCAGGAGCATTTTCTATTTGGAGCAAATCAATTTAAGAAAAGTATCAGCCTATTGCAATCAATCAATCGAATCTGAAAAACGTCACAGTGTCGCTAAAAGTTTTTTTATAAGATAACCTTTCAGCATTTTCACAGCCACAGTCACATCTTGGTTATTATGGAAGTTCTTTGCTGTTGCCCTAGCAACTTGGGAGAAAGCTCCGTTTCCGATATTCTTAATGATATTGACTTGCTCTCGTCTGATCTCCCAGCTTCTTGTTGAAGGATGAAGCGGCATGTAATCACTGCTGTGAGGAATCTCGTAAGTTGTGCTGGTAACTTCACTTGTTTTGATTGACTTAACATCTGCCTCCTGCTGGACAACAGTTGTCTAGGAATAAGCAGTAAAAGTTAATGATGAAAATTCAATAAGAAATAATAATTGGTAGAATGGCTTTCTCCCCGAGCCTATACTGAAAGAAAAATTAAAAGAAGAACTTACATGTACCATTTGAATAGAATCTGTCAAATCTGCCCGCGATGAGGATTTGCTACCACTGAAATTAGAAGATATGATTGTATTTTTTTTAAAATCAGTTTAAAACCTCATTGAAATATGCCGATGCAGTATTGTAAATAGCCATTTATAGCTGCTGCTTTGTATAGCTGTCGTTTAACTAAAGGCGTTTTTCCGGCTTAAAAGGGGCTTACTATAAGTAATTTGCTATTTTGTTATCATCAAATATTGACTGTTGTACTCACCATTTCTCACACTTATGGATTGCTGAAAAACAAAAACGTGTGCAGAGGTAAAGCAATTATTTTTTTCATGTTTATAGCTTATAATTTATAAACGACACCGTAATTGACTCCTGCCATACTATTCAGTTAAGTGATTAAAATGCTTGCATGGCGGGTACCAGAGGTTTTTTACAAATAAGTCTGGGTTAGCAAACATTTCAGTTAGCTGACAGAGGTTTTGTTTTTCCCGTGCCTTGGTACAGGCAGACACCAACTTGACCAAAACCGGAAGCCTGCAAGAAAAACCATTAACCCCAGGGTATTAGGATATACTAGACAAGAATCTTGAAATTACGGAAACCTCATTTGATTAACTTGAGCGGTCACCAAGCGTATTGTATGAATACTACGTACTTCATGTAGCCGTCAATATTATAGACTTTGTATGGGAAAAAGAGAAACATTGCACTAGTTTTCTCTGTATGTTACCACTGAGCGAAGCTTTATAGTGGTCACACTTTGTACAGGCCAAAGGCCAACATTAACATGAACTGGAGGCCGCTCTAGAAAAAACCTTTGGCACCCAGGGTTTTAGAACGGGAACGCGCAGATAGTACCTAGGAAAGATAAAATAAAAGCGGTTACTATCAATAGTAACAAGGATTACGCACACTGGGAATATTTAAGGTAGTTTCAGCCCAACATTCGAGCAATAGCATGGTAACAGTTAAGGTAACAAAAAAAACATTGAGCACCCAAGCTGATCCCGCGAGAGAAAAATGGATTTAAAAATTATCTATATTTTAATTAAAACAGACGTTTCACGTCAGTTCAAAAAAAATGACGCGCGTTTTACACATTTTTACGAGATTGACTTTAATTTCTCGAGAATGCTTTAGAATTTAACCATGGCCACGGGGTCAGTAAGACAAATAAATTTCAATACGATCTTTTTAACAGTATACAATACAAAATGTTGCCGTGCTATGAGTAGATTTTTGGTACTTAATTTTACAAATAAACAGAGAGAAACAGAGAGGTGGAGGTACGTTAGAAGGCTTAACAACTTTGTAAATTTTTATTTTAGCAAAGCATATGTAAAAAGTGAACACAAAGAATTACCTGGAATTTGACGCTTTCTCCAGCTGATAACACTGATTGTAACAATGATTATCACCAATAAGATTATGATACTGAGATAAACAGCATGAAGAATCTCCACTTCCCTGTCGCACCTAACAACTGTAGGTTAAAACAATAACATTTTAAAATATTTGTTTCCTTTCTTTTTAAAAGTAGCATGCCTGCTTTAAACCAGCTATCTGGAAGTTGACTGCAAGACGAATACAAATATACATATATATGTTTATAAGTTTAATGAAATAAACGAAGTCAACAGCAAACCGCTCACAAACGTTTAGTACAAACGTTTCGCACTTCGGGTTTCTACAGTGTATAGCTGACCTTGGACAATACTTTTTTTTTATTTTTATTTTTTTTATTTTTTTATTATTATTGCAATACTGACATTACTTACAATTTTACTTACAACCGCTTTAATACTAACGTTATTTACTAGCGTTACTTACAATATTGCCGTTATTTACAACACTTATCACTTAACTATCAACACTAACTTGCTCACAATACGAAAAAATCTTACAATACAACAAAGCTTACAATTGCTTACAATCAAAATAGCTTACAGTTTCAATTATATTAATGTTGCTTACTTAATGACTTGAAATATAACGAAAAGATAAATACAGTGGAGCCCCGATATAACGATCTTCGATATAACGATATTCCCGATATAACGATGAATATGTTATGTCCCGGCAATAGTAAAATGTATGGGAAGGAACCCCGATATAACGATATATAACATAATTTTACTGCCCCCTTGGCATATCGTTATATCGGGGTTCCACTGTATATGTATATTGAAATATTTTAGCAATTCATCTTAAAGTATAGCTCAGAAATTTTGTTTGGCAGTGCAAAAAAAAGAACGATAGCCTCAACGTCTTGGGGTGTTGGGAATAATATGAGGGAATAAAGCGATTTTTTCATCTAAATTAAATGAATTAATTTGAGCCTAGGAGAGAGAGTAAAGGTTCCCATTTCTTCAGATTGGATTTGGGTTTATGGGTTTCAATATTAAATTGTGATTGAAGGATTACAAGAAACGTTTTTACATGTGGAATTTTGTCATTACATCTACAGCACCAAATGTAGTGTCTTGCTAATAAAAAAAACAAAAGTTTAGTTGAGGAGAAAAATTGGAAGTGTCAGACTTGAGTCCCAGAAATATTGTTATGTCTTTGGGATAGTTTGGAGGTATTAACTGAGACTTTTGAAGTATTTCAGTTAAATTACACCAAAAAAGTTTAATGATTTCACATTGCCAAAAAAGATGGATCAGGTCTTCTACACAATTGCTACAATTAGTAGGAAGTATTCTATGCAGAAATCTATATTGAAAATTAATGAGCATTGTGCTTTTTGTACACCTGGCAGCCAAAGTATAAGCGGTTCTCCAATCCACGTCAGTGCTTGTTTCTCTGAGGCAATATTGGTGTTTTATTGGTACAGCACTTTTGGAAGAAAGCAGCTTTTTGTAGACAACCTTGTTTCCCTTAAGGCTTTTAAGAAACAGGTTTAGGAAAGGTTCGGTTGCGACTGGATCCTTGGGTTCATCTGGTAAATTCGAGTGCTTATATTGATCTTTAAGAGCAGATATAATTCCGTAATATTTTAGAGAATCAATATGTATTTTGTAAGCATCTGTGAAGTCTTTGTAGGATAGATAGCTGCAGGAGTCTGCTTTCATTAAATTTTTGACTTGAGGACGCCTTGAAGGAAGAGCTTTTTGTCGAAAATTGGCTTGTTTTCAATCCTGATCAGCGAGTTGTGCCATAGAGGTTTTTCAAGAAAGTGTTGTCTGCTTTTTATGACATTTTCAAAGCTGGCTTCCGACCATATTTCTAGCAATTATCTTATGAAAGGATTTTTTACTGGTATTGTTTTAGAGCAGTCCGCTTTGCTCAAGTTACCTTTGAAGACTAAGTTCCCTCCAAATTTGGCAAATTCGAGATCAAACAATTCTTTCCATTTTCCACGGTTTGAAGGGTCTAGGTACTTTTGAATCCAAGTTGATTTCATTGAATTATTAAATAATGTTAAGTCAATCATTTTTAGACCTCCTTTATCATAGTCATTTATCAACACTGTTCTCTTAATTTTGTCCCCTTGTTTGTTCCATAGAAAGCTGTAAAAAATGTCGTTTATTTCGCGGATGACGTTTTGGTTTGTTGGTAATGGAGCTAAGATATATGTTAAATGGGAAGCCGCAGACTTATAATTACCAAAATTTTGCCGATTAAGGATAAGCGGTGATGTTCCAACAATTCAGAACGTTTCTAATTTTCTCTATTTTTTCGTTATAATTGATATTTAGCGTGATGTTGGGGTCAGTGGAAATCCACACACCAAGGACTTTAACTTTTTCGAATTCTGGCCATTTAAAATTCATTTCCGGGAGGATTTTTTTTTCCGTTTTCCGTCATTGATCCGATCCACAGAGCTTCAGTTTTTTTGTCATTAAGTTTAAGGCCGGAAACATTGCCAAAACTATTGATCTTATCAAGAGCAACGGACAAAGATTTACGAGTACCGTTGAGAATCAAGGTGGTGTCATCGGCATATTGGCTTAATTTAATTTCTGTGGATTAGACCTGATTGCTTTCGCTAAGACTTCGACTGATAAAATAAAGAGATATGGCGAAAGCGGGCAGCCTTGCCTGACACCTCTTTGTGGTTTTAAGAAATTGCTCGACCAGCCGTTATTTAAAATGCAACTTTCAGCATTATTGTAAAACGTTCGAATCCAGTTCATTAAGGAGGAGCCGACTGAGTCAATCAAGTTTTCTAGCCTGGCGAGGATGGAGTCTAGCTGGTTCGAGATGGCTCCGATTTTTTCCAAAGCTTCCATGTCCACGTCCACGTTGTTCGTCTCTTCAACGTCGTCGTTTTTGTTGTCAAAAATTGTTTCTGTGTCTTTTAGCCTTTTAAGTTCTGGGGAGGTCACAGTTTCTTCTCCAGAGCTTGCCGATGATCTATTTCTCCTTTTTCGAAGATATTTGGCTATACCTTCGGCCATATGTTGGTTCAGATTAACTTGGGGACGGCGGACGGTTTCCGCTTGCTTCTTCACGCCGTCATCACTCCTCCTTGGACAATACTTGGTAATAGTGGTCATATGTGACTTCCTTTTTTCATTCAATTTATCTAAATCTTAGAGTCAAGGCATCGTACACTGTATATAAGATCCCAGATTGCATTGGATTCCAGTCACAAGGGGCATTTTTTTCACAGTTTCTTCATTCAATCCATTTTTTTTTGTATATATATTTTTTTATTTTAAGGCTAGAAATGGGTATATACTTTCAGTTACACGCCTTACAAAACATTCATGCTAGACGAGTCAGTATAAGACTATATAGGCACTGAATTCTTTAGATTAACTACCTGTATCATTCTGGTGCGTAGTCGACTTAGTGGACCCTGAAAAACACGAACAAACAAAAAATTAGTTTAAAAGAATGTGTATACAACTTAATTATACTACAATTTCCTAAGGCATTACAATACAAAACTTGGAGCATTTCTTTCTTATTTTTTACGACAAACTTTAAGTTAAAGAAATAATCTGCAACAATAAGTTAAATTTTTCCATTACGTTACCTCCTAAAACTTTGATTCTCTTTATGTTTTGCTTTTCTTTCAAACTCTCTCCATATTTGTTGGTTGCAGTAACAACAAACTCATACCGCTGACCCTTTTTAAGTGTGACGACATATTCACGAACAGAGACATCATGAATGATCTCAAGTCTTCTCCAGTCTCCTACGGTACCGTTGATACTAACGTTTCGTATATATACAGTGTATTGTGTGATGTCTGCTCCATTGCTGACTGGCTTTGTCCATTTTAAGGCAACTTCATCACCCTGCACCTCCGCAGGCATGTTTATAGTCTCTGGTGTGTCGGGAATTCCTGATTGATAAAAGAGATAAAAAATTGTCCTGTTAGACGGATAAAAGTTACTTCACGAGCGTATAATTGTCACATTACTTTTGCTTGGCGCCACTATTTTTGCACCTATTTTGTTTCTTTACCGGCAAAAAATGGGCTACTTGTTGATCCGCCATGTTGACGGAATATATTATTTTTTTGCTGTTGTTTGAGAAAAGTCTTGCGTTTCAAAGGCAATTGTGTGACAATATTGTTACACCACTCTCTGTTAAATAATAGAACAATAGACAACACTGTAGCAAAATGTGACAGATGCATAAATTGGCAAATTCCGTAAAGCGGATGTCATGTTTGCAGCTGTTTTCTTTTGGTTGGACATTTAGTTAATAAAAGCCGCTGGAAATCTTACCTTCAATCTTTGTCCTGATTGTCCTTTGCGCAGCTGCACTCTCAAACACAGCATTCCTGGCAAACACTTTCACAGTGTACTCGGTATCTCTGTCCAGACCTCCAACAGACAGACTTGTTTTAACAGGGTCAGTAACATTCTCATTCCTTATCTCAGTGCCCCCTTTTAGTATGACCACTCGGTATGCTGTAATAGGACTGCCTCCATCATCAGCTGGTGCAGTCCATTTTACTGTCAGCGAAGTGGCTTGAATGTCTGAAGATGAAAATACGATGACTGGGGAGCCTGGTTTTTCTGATAAAAACAAAAAAAAATAAATTTGATTTCTATCATTTCATTGTAGCCGTATTCTATTATTGTGCCTTTCAATAACACGCGAACTTTGTTCCGATCAATGAGTGAGTGAGTAAGTGAGTGAGAACTTTATTAAAGTGTCAAAACCTCATAGCCTGGGAATAATACACCAAACTAATTAGGGTACACTGCTAAAAACTAAAAAACTACACTTATACCAATATCAATATATTATATTGATATTGGTATAAGTGTAGTATTTAATCACTTAAATATATTTAAGTGATATAACATTTAAAATTTTATTATAATCTATGATATAAAAAATGTTGAAATCTTTAACTAATTGTAAAATTATGACTTAAAAAAGTATGACTTGAAAAGGCATTATGTGCAGCATAGGATGCAGTCTTACAGCCAATGTCCATTAAGCGAGTTATATCCCATTTGCGAATACAGTTTGTAAAAGCCTGCAGTGTCTTGGCTGATCTGTCAAGACACTGCAGGCTTTTACAAACTTTATTCGTAAAAGGGATATAACTTGGGATATAACTAGGGCCGGGAAAGGGATATAAAGGGATATGGTTATGTCTCTGGTCAACGGTATGGATCATTTGGAAGTCACCGTATTTAAGTGTTGTAAAACATTTTAAAGATAATTTCATTCTACTGTAAAAGGGTTTAAAATACGTTTTTTGTATGTGATTGGAATGTCAGTTGTCATGACTTCTTTAATAGTTAAGATTTTAAAATGAGCTGTTTAACTTCTTACTGACCGAAAAGGGGCTTTTCTATAGTTGAGACTACGTGCCTTTTGTCTAAGTCATCTTTTACCAATCAGCAATATTTTGATACACATACCTATCTGTCGCAGGAATAATGAAGCGTCGCTTAAAGGATCAAGGCCATTGTTAGCGACACACTTGTATTCACCAAAATCTTGCTTAGAATTTATCGTCACGTCTATTGTGCTTTCTTTAGCTGTGACTGTGTTTAGTTCATTTCTATCAGGTTTGTACCAGGTGATTGTTGGTGTAGGAACACCATCTGACACACACTTCAACGTCACTGTCTGACCAATCCAAGAACTAGCAGCTGATAAAGTAATGTTAAGTATTTTTGCCGGGTCTGTGAATGAAAAGATGAATATTCGTTTACATTTGCTTAAATCGTTTAGTAAAAACGTAATGGAAAAAAGGAAACGCTCTCTTCGTTTATCACTGATTTTGCTTGTATTAATTGTTTAATTAAAATGAAACGCAAAACTTATGGTAAGAGTTTTTCTCCCTATTTGTTAGTTGTATTCACTAAACTTATAATGTTGGCCCTTCTCGAGTGTGACGACGTACCGCGTATTCAAGAAAGAAAGGGAGGCATAATGACAAAAGGTGACGTTTCCCTCAGTGATTTTTCTTGTATCGAATGTCTAAAAAGGAAGGCACGTTTAAGAATATGCTTAAATATGTTTGCTGAGTAATGCTGATCTATTACAAATGGGAATTAAAAGATTTCACACTCACAACGAACTACCAGCGTTTCTATATGAGTTTTCGTCCCTGCTGAGTTGTTCGCCGTGCAGGTATACATTCCATCGTCTGTCCTGGTAATTCTGTCGAAGTTCAAATTTGCTGTTTTCCGTCCGAAACTTTTAATTTATCCATTTCGTATCCATGATACTTCCGGGTCGGGCTTTCCAGTCGCTGTACAACTGATATTGACTGAGGATCCCTCAATGTAACTTCCGTTTATTGACGATGGGCTGAAGACTGGTATTTCTGCAATGAAATGAACGTCCTGACTTGCGCTTAGAAAGGTTTATGGTTTGGGTTTGGCTCTTTTGTTCAATTACTTATGTAAGAGGCAAACAGCTAAAATGACTATTTCATTGGTTGAGATCTCAAATCAACTGGCTTTTGGCGAATCATGGTCCAAACTTGTCTCGTTCTCGAAAGTTATAAGAGAATTTAATCGGAATCAGAATGATCCGACTGGCCTTCGAGCCATCAACATGCCACGTCACCCATGGTAATACATTCATCATCGTCATCATCATTTTTTTACCCTCGAATTTCAGAGTAGCTTGTACAGTTAATGGACTCATTCCCAGTACTGTTTAAGTACAACAGGGATGCCTACGGATGGATGCCCCCTTGTTTTTTTTTGTAAGCCATGAACTGGATCCTGAAGGGAAAAATGTCAACGTAGACGCATCAAATTCACTGGTTATTGTCAAAGCACCTCGAGAACATTGATTTCTCACATGACCTAACGCTACTGTTTCAACGGCACTGTGATATTATGCAGAAGCTCAAAAGCATAAGATAGATGTCTGCAATAATTAAGTTAAAGAATAACATCCAAAAGACGAAGAGCTTGAGATTGAACCAGAAAAACGACGGATTTGGCTTCACCATTAAAGAAGAAGAAATCCAAGACATCAAACGGTCATCTATCTTTCAGCATTGTCTTAAGTGAAGGCGGTCATGGAAGCAACAATCGGGAAGACCATAACTGCATTCCATATCATAAGGCCAATTTGGAGATCAGGTGCATTCTTAGTGAAGACCAAGCTTAGAATCATCACTACTAATGTGAATAGTGTTCTTCTGCCTGCATGTGAGACCTGGCTTGCGACCAAAGCTGCTAACAATAAGATTCGTCAATCATTGTCTTCGGCATATTCTCCGAATTCCATAGCAGGAAAAAGCGAGAAATCTCTGAAAGATCTCTATGGAAGTCCGAAGAAGAACAAATTTCCACCTTCCTGTAAGTCAGAAAACGGAAATGGCACTGGCTAGGTCATATGCCGAGAAAGCCCACTGCCAGCTGTGTGACCAGGCATGATTTTCGAAGGCACTTCAGAGATAAAGGAACCAAGGAAAACCGAAAACAAAATGAACAATATCAAGGGAGGCTGAAGTACAACAAGCTGGACTGAGCTGGAACCAAGTGGAAATGGACAGGGACAGGGGAAGATGGAGATCTCTCGTGGACAACCTATGTTACAATGGGAACTCAAGGGTTTAAGTAAGAAAATCAAGGGTTTTCACTGATTGATTTATTAAGTATTTCTAACGACATATTTTATCTATAGTTGTAAAGATGTAAATTAAACAACAACAAAGATGTAAATATTTTAATTAAACAACCAACAACTGTACTTTTGTTATCCTGTTTAGGCAAAGAAACAAACCAAAAACGTACAGCAGTTATTCTTGCAATTTTGTGATAGGACGATGGTTTTTCCTGGTTGAAAACCCATTTTCATTTATGTATATTGTACAATATGTACCTGTTACAATCAGTTGAACTTCGCTCTCGTGGTCTGCACCAAGCTCGGCAAATAGCCTGCACATAAATCTGGTGTTGTCTTGAGCAGATACATTCTCAATGATAAGAGAAGCATTTCCTTCCATCCTTACTCTTCCTCTGTAAGCAGCAGGTAATTGTGAATGTTCTGCAACAGTACCATTTTTAAATTGTACTAGCATCCCAAGAAACGGACGATTAGAGACTAGCACATAAAAACCAATGCCCAGTAGCTCCTTTTGTTTATCATCCACATTGTAGTCCCACACAAGTCTGGCATTGCTTCCCTTCCTAGCATAACTTGGATCAGAAGGCTCCAAGGTGAACTTTATAACTCCTTCTAGAAATGACCGGATAGAAAGGCAACATGAGACCATTAAAGCGTATCTCATTTTTTATATACGCGAGGGTAGATGTTGGTAGGACGGCTTCAGAGCAGTCCAATCACAAGTCATTTTGGCATAGACGAGGCAAGATCATGCTAGAGGGTTCTGGAGGCATGGCCTCCAGGAAATTTGGAGAACTAGAAGCTCTGATACTCTTTTTAAACAATTTTCATAAAGTATTTCTTGAAAAATAATCAATGTTGTTCCACTGTCCAGGGATTATTTTCCCAACTAAACGTATTTTGTTTTTAATTTTGGGTTAAAAACAAGACGAGGCAAATGCCTCGTCTTGTCTCTTGCTAGTTAGGGTCCTGATTCAATGTACCGTATACATAATATATATATCTGATATTGTTTGCATTTTGTTAATTTAAGGTCAATAGATTTTGATAATATTCTCGGAAAGTCGCACAAAATGATCAGTCGAGCATGTCAGGCGCTTTAAAATATTTCCAATTTATGACATCACATGCACGTATTGACGTCGTGAAAAGATGTCACGAAATAGCCATTGGTGCCATTTACAGTTTCAATGGCGACTTGCAATTAGACAATGGATAGAACAACATTGAATAATATAATTAACTATATTATTATGATATCAAATTGGCGACGAGGATGCCCGAAATCGACCTTTTTTAATGCCTTAAAAGGTATCAAAATACTGGTTACGAGCAATGGGACATCAACAACAAACAAATTCCGCGGTTTCTACTGTCCAAACGACTTTCTTAGTACTTCCCGCTTAGGCTCGTTTTTTGGCCGCCTCAACTACTCATGGGCAGCCTGGTCTAAATGCTTTAAGACCAAATAGTATTTTCTCACTGGTCCTTGGATACAACATCCTTGTTTTTTAACATGTAAAACATGCTGCTTCTGCTACTTAAC
Source organism: Oculina patagonica (assembly GCF_052425735.1). Classification (NCBI taxonomy): domain Eukaryota; kingdom Metazoa; phylum Cnidaria; class Anthozoa; order Scleractinia; family Oculinidae; genus Oculina; species Oculina patagonica. The sequence goes on along the minus strand of NC_135765.1, from coordinate 18,961,534 downwards.
AAAGCAAGCGCTTCTTCCCCTCCTTGCCGGCCCTGTTGCCTATGTGTTCGATACGTTGCCTGATAATGGCAATGACCACATTACAACTCTAACAAAATTAAATGCCTTCTTCGAGCCAAGGAAGAAACATGCAATTCCATAGGCATTTTTGATTGGCTGTTCAGCTGCCTAGCTTCTATCTTGATGGCTTTGAATTGTTTTGATAGCATGCGCTTAAAAGAATATAACTATAGGCTCATTGTTTTTCAGTCAAAATAAATAATGTGAACGAGTCTTATGTCAACGAGGTTCAAGTTGCATGTCGAATATACTACCACCCTGGTAGCAAAGTTCTTCATTTCAGTATTAAAGTGAAGGTGAACCAAAAGTAAAACTAGTGGAAATTCGGCTCAACCATTCGCTGTGTATTCTAGGTATACATTAAGGTCCATACAAATTCTTATATTTACCATCAATTAGTCACGCTGAAAGCCTGCGATCCTAATGATGTCGACTTTCGTAGTAAAATTTAATGCTAAATTTTGATGCATAACAAGTATGGCTGAGGTTATTTGCTGTAAGCGTACAGCAGTCGTAATATCACGCAATCATGTCTGTCATTCATATTTTCACAACTGAACGTCCATTTCCTCCACTTATCGTTCCGTTTTGAGTTTTTTTTTTTGATCTAAGAAGTCTAATGTGAACGTCCGTCGAATAGGTCTTTGTGCTCGATAAACACTGAGGCAATGTCGTAAATTATTCAATCTTAGT
>NC_135765.1:18925274-18960281 GCF_052425735.1 Oculina patagonica | reverse complement strand
TGAGTGGAGAGAGACACTTTGATAGTAAAGTGTGGTAGGAACAAGACAACGAGTTCTAAATTGTTTTCATTTTTTGTCATAGCCCGGAAGGAAATCGCAAAAGAAATTATTTCATTGAAGTAAGAAAGTAGTACAGGTTAAAATTGGTTTGTAAAGTGTTTTTATCAATGAATTTAAGAATTGCAACAGCAACAACAACGACAAAAACTACAGTGTATTTACATTTTGCTATCCACATGTTTTGGCTTTGGCATTCTGAATCCTTCTTGAAGTTTTATGGCGATTTGACGAGCGTTAATTCCCGGATATGGAGATCCACCTAGAGGAGAAAATCGAAAGTAAAGGGATGATCATCGCTTTGTGATGATGTATGGTTAATTTTATTATATAAATGATTTGTATCTGAACCTACCTATGGTAAGAATCTCGTACAGAAGGACACCATAGCTCCACCTGCGAGAAAACAAATATGAGTAACACTTAATTGGTAACAATATAAATTGTAGAGGTGGGTGGGGGGAGGGGAAAGAGGAGAGGAAACGTTTATACGACACCATTCAAATGACGCGTTTTGGACCATCAAAGGGAATATTATCTAGTCCAAGTAAAGGGGTTGTGAAACCCAAATAAATAAACAGAATTGTGCTCATGTCTATTTTTTGCCGTGATATGTAAGGACTGAGTAACAACACGAGCTACTTATGTGACATTCAAAACAATAGTTATAATGAAGTAATGTTAGTTATAGTAATAGTAATCGTCAAGCTTATCCCTGGAAAGTACTTAGCTTCGTAACCATTGACAAGCTATAGTAATTAGTGTCCAATTTCGTCCTTCGTTCTGGTTTCATCGCTTTTCACTGTACTGGGTGGTTAGCATTCCTTTTTTGTGGCGATCGTGTAAAAAACCTAATGTTACGTCATAAAAAATCTTATTTTGGTATGATGTGCAGGTTATAAGCAAATCATCGAGAAAAGAGATTATTAGTTCTTAGTTGTTCGATTCAGCACTTACACATCACTTTGTGTTGTGTATGTTCCATATAACAGAGCTTCATAAGCAGTCCACTTGACAGGCAACCGGCCCTAAAAGATAAACAGCCTCACTAGTCTTTTCGTTTTTTCATATCACATGCTCAATAAACAAAAATTGCACCAGAATAAGATAAGTTATTGGGAGAGTTCGGGGAAAGGGGGAGGGATGGAGAATACCCACCCGACTTTGTTTGGTATAAATATCGTCCTGGTGAACATTCCTCGCCATCCCAAAATCTGTCACCTTACACTTCTCTCCTTCACCAACAAGAACATTTCTAGCCGCCAAGTCACGATGGATTATCTGAAAGATAAAAAAACATTATTTTAAATTGCCGTACTTATTATTCAATTCGTTTACCTCTTTTGCTACTATTCGTTGAATTTATGTTATTATATATTTTTATATATAAAATAATTAAGATAGTACGCGCGCTCTCATTGGAATCATTGGTCGCTCTCATTGGTCAATAGGTGTCACTGGTGTGACGTCACGCTTTCTGTGTTTCCCAGCACAACTTCAAAACATTATAAAACTGTCAAAAAGACGTGTAAAGTAATTTCAAGTACAAATATTAAAGACATGAAAAATAATACCAAATTTTCTCTTCCCATATGAGCCCGAGGAAAAAAGGCAAAAGAAAGAAGAACCACAGCGCTTTGTCTGCCTCGATGATTCTGAGCTAGACGAGCTCGTGGAGGGAGCTCAAGCGAATGACAAAATGACAAAATATTCAACAAAATACACAGTAAATATTTTTCGAAAAAAAAATTTGCAATTAAGTACTACAATAAGATTCCCTTTAAGACGTTCTTTATTAGAAAAAATATACGTAAACACAGTCACACGAAACTATATGCTACAAACTTTAAATCTTTAAGCTTAAATTCAAACTTTGCACGGCCGATCGGTTGCCGTCTTTTTGCCGTCAGATCTGCTTAAAATGTATTTTCTCTGAGACGTTCTCAGCATAACAATTCTACTGTTATATTGGCATTAATAGTCGTGAACTTTTTTCATTCAAAGGGGGTTCGGGAAGTGGAACGAATGGAGATATTTGTCAGAAAACCACAGCAGACTTTGTTATCAATTTTAGGTTTATTCTACGCTTGAAGCACATTACAAAGACGGACGCGGAGGAAACGACAGCAGAAGAAAATGGATTCCTTTAGATCGCTATCTGAACAATTTACCGTACAATAAAGGCAAACATTGCTACCGACCTCGCTAGATCCGCTGCTTGTGCAATGCTTTCTAATTATCCAGCAAGACTTTACAAGGCACGATGAGACTTTTCAACTATGTAAACGGGCTGCCAAATTATTCAGGCAAGTTTACTTCACTTTCAAGAGCGATCTAGCACAGTGACATTCATTTCCAGCTTAAATAAATTCCTCATCTTGAAGTTCTTCCCTTACAGAGCCGTATTTTTTAGCATTTCTCTTGAAGATTGTTTTTTTTTTCACCCACAAATGACCACTGTTCACCATTAGAGTTCTCAGTAGCTCAGTGATTAGAGCGTCCGATTAGTGTACGGACGGTCGTGGGTTCGAGTCCTATCTGTGAACTCAGAATTTTTTTCTGAGTTCATTCTCTCCACACATCAATCTATTATTATCATTTTTGCGAAACTTTCCGTATTTTCCTGCAAGATTTATGTGGAATCGCTTTCATGGACACGGCGTTACTTCCCACAGATTTTTGAAGTCTTAAAACACGAATTTTGATTGGTTCATGTGTTGTCAAATGCGCGTTATGAGAAAATCTATTTCAATCAAGAAGTAAATAAACCTAATCCTCTTCATTTGTCGAATTATTTTTGGAAATATTTTATAAAAACAATAGAGGACTTTTTTCCGTGTTTACATGGCCCCATCTAAACACTTGGGTGGTTGGGAGAATTCTCGCAAGTTATGCAAACCCTCGACTGCGTCTCGGTTTTGCATAACTGTCTCAATTTCTCCCTACCCCCCTCGTGTTTAGATGAGCTATGTAAACACGGAAAAAGTCCTCTATTGCTTATATATGGATGTTTACCTTCCTTGACGACAAATAAGTCATCCCATCAGCTATCTGCCATGCAAACCTCATCAACTGCTGTGAAGTCAGATTGGTTTTCGGCTTTCTATCCGGGTTATTAAAATACGTGTCATTGAGCCCACGACTCTTCTTCAAATAACCCAGCAGATCACCGTATGGTACATACTCAATAAGGACCAGTATGGGATCTAAAATAAGAAAATATAAAGCGGTTGACATATACAGACAAGATTTCAGTGAATTGCAGAGAAAATAGAACTGAACTCACTTTCCGGAATTCGAGCTATCGGGTTGAGGCAGGGACATATTTCGCAGACATTTTTAAAACTAACATCATAAGTACGTATCGTTCAAAACAAAGACATTTATTTATATGCGATGGCTGATTGGGCGTTCTCGTTTATCGAATACGACGTTTGTTTTAGCTTTTTAAATTACGCACAACAGAATATTGTATAAGGGAGCTCCAGTCCTTAACTATTATTAAAGTTACTTTGAATTCACTTTACCAGTTTCTGTTACGCACCCCAACAACTTTATCACATGAGGATGAGGCTTTAGTTTTTTCATCAGTTCAAGTTCTGAAAGCAGGTCCTTTCTGTCTGAGTCAGGAGCATTTTCTATTTGGAACAAATCAATTTAAGAAAAATATCAGCCCATTGCAATCAATCAATCGAATCTGAAAAACGTCACAGTGTCACTAAACGTTTTTAATGAGATAACCTTTCAACATTTTCACAGCCACAGTCACATCTTGGTTATTATGGAAGTTATTTGCTGTTGCCTTAGCAACTTGGGAGAAAGCTCCGTTTCCGATATTCTTAATGATATTGACTTGCTCTCGTCTGATCTCCCAGCTTCCATGTTGTTGAAGGATGAAGCGGCATGTAATCACTGCTGTTAGGAATCTCGTAAGTTGTGCTGGTAACTTCACTTGTTTTGATTGACTTAACATCTGCCTCCTGCTGGACAACAGTTGTCTAGGAATAAACAGTAAAAGTTAAGGACGAAAATTCAATAAGAAATAATAATTGGTAGAATGGCTTTCTCCCCGAGCCTATACTGAAAGAAATATTAAAAGAAGAACTTACATGTACCATTTGAATAGAATCTGTCAAATCTGCCCGCGATGAGGATTTGAAGAAATTAGAAGATATGATTGTATTTCTTTAAAATCAGTTTAAAACCTCATTGAAATATGCCGATGCAGTATTGTAAATAGCCATTTATAGCTGCTGCTTTGTATAGCTGTCGTTTAACTAAAGGCGTTTTCCCGGCTTAAAAGAGGCTTACTATAAGTAATTTGCTATTTTGTTATCATCAAATATTGACTGTTGTACTCACCATTTCTCACACTTATGGATTGCTGAAAAACAAAAACGTGTGCAGAGGTAAAGCAATTATTTTTTCATGTTTATAGCTTATAATTTATAAACGACACCTGAATTGACTCCTGCCATACTATTCAGTAAAGTGATTAAAATGCTTGTATGGCGGGTACCAGAGGTTTTTACAAATAAGTCTGGGTTAGCAAACATTTCAGTTAGCTGACAGAGGTTTTGTTTCTCCCGTGCCTTGGTACAGGCAGACACCAACTTGACCAAAACCGGAAGCCGGACAAGGAAAACCATTGAGCCCAGGATATTAGGATATACTAGACAGTATCTTGAAATTACGGAAACCTCATTTGATTAACTTGAGCGGTCACCAAGCGTATTGTATGAATACTACGTACTTCATGTAGCCGTCAATATTATAGACTTTGTATGGGAAATAGAGAAACATTCCACTAGTTTGCTCTGTATGTTACCACTGAGCGAAGCATTATAGTGGTCACACTTTGTACAGGCCAAAGGCCAACATTAACACGAACTGGAGGCCGCTCTAGAAAAAACCTTTGGCACCCAGGGTATTAGAACGGGAACGCGCAGATAGTACCAAGGAAAGCTAAAATAAAAGCGGTTACTTTCAATAGCAACAAGGATCACGCACACTGGGAATATTTAAGATGGTTTCCGCCCAACATTCGAGCAATAGCATGGTAACAGTCAAGGTAACAAAAATAAAAAACATTAAGCTCCCAAGCTGATCCCGCGAGAGAAAAATGGATTTAAAAATTATCTATATTTTAATTAAAACAGACGTTTCACGTCAGTTCAAAACAAAATGGCGCGCGTTTTACACATTTTTACGAGATTGACTTTAATTTCTCGAGAATGCTTTAGAATTTAACCATGGCCACGGGGTCAGTAAAACAAATAAATTTCAATACGATCTTTTTAACAGTATACAATACAAAATGTCGCCGTGCTATGAGTAGATTTTTGGTACTAAATTTTACAAATAAACAGAGAGGTGGAGGTACGTTAGAAGGCTTAACAACTTTGTAAATTTTTATTTTAGCAAAGCATATGTAAAAAGTGAACACAAAGAATTACCTGGAATTTGACGCTTTCTCCAGCTGATAACCCTGATTATAACAATGATTATCTCCAATAAGATTATGATACTGAGATAAACAGCATGAAGAATCTCCACTTCCCTGTCGCACCTAACAACTGTAGGTTAAAACAATAACATTTTAAAATATTTGTTTCCTTTAGCAGTAGCATGCCTGCTTTCAACCAGCTATCTGGAAGTTGACTGTAAGACGAATACAAATATACACATATATGTTTATAAGTTTAATAAAATAAACGAAGTCAACAGCAAACCGCTCACAAACGTTTAGTACAAACGTTTCGCACTTCGGGTTTCTACAGTGTATAGCTGACCTTGGACAATACTTTTTTTTATCTTATTTTTATTATTATTATTATTATTATTGTAATACTGACATTACTTACAATTTTACTTACAACCGCTTTAATACTAACGTTATTTACTAGCGTTACTTACAATATTGCCGTTATTTACAACATTTATCACTTAACTATCAACACTAACTTGCTCACAATACGAAAAATTTTTACAATACAACAAAGCTTACAATTGCTTACAATCAAAATAGCTTACAGTTTCAATTATATTAATGTTACCTACTTAATGACTTGAAATATAACGAAAAGATAAATATATGTATATTGAAATATTTTAGCAATTCATCTTAAAGTATAACTCAGAAATTGTGTTTGGCAGTGCAAAAAAAGAACGATAGCCTCAACGTCTTGGGGTGTTGGGAATAATATGAAGGAATAAAGCGATATTTTCATCTAAATTAAATGAATTAATTTGAGCCTAGGAGAGAGAGTAAAGGTTCCCATTTCTTCAGATTGGATTTGGGTTTATGGGTTTCAATATTAAATTGTGATTGAAGGATTACAAGAAACGTTTTTACATGTGGAATTTTGTCATTACATCTACAGCACCAAATGTAGTGTCTTGCTAATAAAAAAACAAAAGTTTAGTTGAGGAGAAAAATTTGAATTGTCAGACTTGAGTCCCAGAAATATTGTTATGTCTTTGGGATAGTTTGGAGGTATTAACTGAGACTTTTGAAGTATTTCAGTTAAATTACACCAAAAAAGTTTAATGATTTCACATTGCCAAAAAAGATGGATCATGTCTTCAACACAATTGCTACAATTAGTAGGAAGTATTCTATGCAGAAATCTATATTGAAAATTAATGAACATTGTGCTTTTTGTGCACCTGGCAGCCAAAGTATAAGCAGTTCTCCAATCCACGTCAGTGCCGCGTTTCTCTGAGGCAATATTGGTGTTCCATTTTTTTTTACTTTTTATTGGTACAGCACTTTTGGAAGAAAGCAGCTTTTTGTAGACAACCTTGTTTCCCTTAAGGCTTTTAAGAAACAGGTTTAGGAAAGGTTCGGTTGCGACTGGATCCTTGGGTTCATCTGGTAAATTCGAGTGCTTGTATAGATCTTTAAGAGCAGATATAATTCCGTAATATTTTAGAGAATCAATATGTATTTTGTAAGCGTCTGTGAAGTCTTTGTAGGATAGATAGCTGCAGGAGTCTGCTTTCATTAAATTTTTGACCTTGAGGACCTATTTTGTTTCTTTACCGGCAAAAAATAGGCTGCTTGTTGATCCGCTATGTTGACGGAATATATTCTTTTTTTTTTGCTGTTGTTTGAGAAAAGTCTCGCGTTTCAAAGGCAATTGTGTGACAATATTGTTACACCACTCTCTGTTAAATAATAGAACAATAGACAACACTGTAGCAAAATGTGACAAATGCATAAATTGGCAAATTCCGTAAAGCGGATGTCATGTTTGCAGCTGTTTTCTTTTGGTTGGACATTTAGTTAATAAAAGCCGCTGGAAATCTTACCTTCAATCTTTGTCCTGATTGTCCTTTGCGCAGCTGCACTCTCAAACACAGCATTCCTGGCAAACACTTTCACACTGTACTCGGTATCTCTGTCCAGACCTCCAACAGACAAATTGTTTTACCAGGGTCAGTAACATTCTCATTCCTTATCTCAGTGCCCCCTTTCAGTATGACCACTCGGTATGCTGTAATAGGACTCCCTCCATCATCAGCTGGTGCAGTCCATTTCACTGTCAGTGAAGTGGCTTGAATGTCTGAAGATGAAAATACGATGACTGGGGAGCCTGGTTTTTCTGACAAGAACAAAAAAAAATAAATTTGATTTCTATCATTTCATTGTAGCTGTATTCTATTATTGTGCTTTTTAATAACACGCGAACTTTGTTCCGATCAATGAATGAGTGAGTAAGTGAGTGAGAACTTTATTAAAGTGTCAAAACCTCATAGCCTGGGAATAATACACCATACTAATTAGGGTACACTGCTAAAAACTAAAAAACTACACTTATACCAATATCAATACAATAAAAATATATTTAAGTGATATAACATTTAAAATGTTATTATAATCTATGATATAAAAATTGTTGAAATCTTTAACTAATCGTAAAATTATGTGCATTATGGGCAGCATAGGATGCAGCCTTACAGCCGGTGTCCATTAAGCGAGTTATATCCCATTTGCGAATACAGTTTGTAAAAGCCTGCAGTGTCTTGGCTGATCTGTCAAGACACTGCAGGCTTTTACAAACTTTATTCGTAAAAGGGATATAACTTGGGATATAACTAGCCCAGGGAAAGGGATATATATAGGTTATTCACCAGCCGGGAGGTCCGTATTGGGTGCGGCGGCCGAGGGCGGTTCCAAGACCGAGGGCACAGTTTTTCCCAATACGGACCGACCTAGGCTGGTGAATAACGTTTTTATTTTTTTCCACTTTATTTGTTTTTAAAAGAAACCTAGAAAGATTGTGTCACGAAATCTTTGTTTGTATACGCGCGCCATTTAATTTCAATGTTGAGTCGATCGACGGGTTAGCAAGAGTGTAAAATGCTGTTTGTTATTTAGTTCGAAATAAATTAAATGAACCGTATTTACAGAAAGGTTCAGCATATTAAATTAACACTGAAGAGATTCAATCAAAGAAATTGAAGTAGTAAATATATCATAAATGTAAAATCGAGCCAAAGCATTATCATTGACAAAACTAAACGCCGATTCCGGCTTCCCGATGAATGTTTTGATAAAGAACTCTGTTCGCAGGATGCTAAGTTTGAGAATTTCCCGAAAAAAAAAACTATCTGACGGAAAGACAGTTTCGGTATAGCTATACACACTTGTATTTAACGAATTAATAAGCTCTGCGTTAATTCCCAGCATAATTATTTTGTGATAAACAGTGCGAAAGTGAAACTAAATGAAATGCGAAGCTCGGACGTACGGCACAATATTGTCAGAATTATTTTGGCTGTTTTTAATTAACGAATCTCATTTTCTTGAATAATGGCAACTAATGTTTTGTTTTGGCAAAGAAGTGGCCGATAAAAAGACAGTTTTTACTCAAAATTGAAGTTTAAAACCGGCGCAGCTTATCGTATTAAAATGGCGTGCAAATGATTGCAAAATGCACCAACAACGACAAACTCAACAAACTATCAACTAGAACTTAATTTGTCGATAAACAAAATCAACACTCGCCTTTAGAAGAACTTCGAGGCCTTTAATTCCACTTCTATTCTGTCTTTTCGCATTTACAACAGTTGTTGAGCGGCTATTTCGATTTTGCTGAGCAAATCTTTCATGTGTTCGTTCGTACACTCGACGATTCATCTCGCAACGGATACCGCCCGCTGTCGAGGGCCGAATTGGAGAATACCGCCCGCTCCCGGAACCAATCAGATCACAGGATTTGTAGAATACCGCCCGCTCACGAACAAAGAAAAAAATAAAAGGGATATGGTTATGTCTCTGGTCAACGGTATAGATCATTTGGAAGTCACCGTATTTAAGTGTTGTAAAACATTTTAAAGATAATTCCATTCTACTTTAAAAGGGTTTAAAATACGTTCTTTGTATGTGATTGGAATGTCAGTTGTCATGACTTCTTTAATAGTTAAGATTTTAAAATGAGCTGTTTAACTTCTTACTGACCGAAAAGGGGCTTTTCTATAGTTGGGACTACGTGCCTTTTGTCTAAGTCATCTTTTACCAATCAACAATATTTTGATACACATACCTATCTGTCGCAGGAATAATGAAGCGTCGCTTAAAGGATCAAGGCCATTGTTTGCGGCACACTTGTATTCACCAAAATCTTGCTTAGAATTTATCGTCACGTCTATTGTGCTTTCTTTAGCTGTGACTGTGTTTAGTTCATTTCTATCAGGTTTGTACCAGGTGAGTGTTGGTGTAGGAACACCATCTGACACACACTTCAACGTCACTGTCTGACCAATCCAAGAACTAGCAGCTGATAAAGTAATGTTAAGTATTTTTGCCGGGTCTGTGAATGGAAAGATGAATATTTGTTTACATTTGCTTAAATTCGTTTAGTAAAAACGTAATGGAAAAAAGGAAACGCTCTCTTCGTTTATCACTGATTTTGCTTGTATTAATTGTCTAATTAAAATTAAACGCAAAACTTATCGTAAGAGCAAAATGGACAACACTTTGTGCCTGAGTTCCCCCAAGTTCCCCCGCCCCCTGCCCAGAGGTTGTGCCGCAATCTATTTATTTATTTATTTTTCGTTTCATAGTAAAATAAAATACATACAGTTAGTATTAGAGTTAGTAGTAAAAAATTGAACTTGGTAAATAGATTGTAACTTTAAAATGTAATAGTAATATAATGTAATATTTTTTGTAAGAGCGCTATTTGTTATAGTAGGTATTGTAAGGGGTGTTATTGCGATATTATTATTTAAAAAGAAAATGTATATTAAATAATGTAATAAGTAATGTCTTGTAATTAGCATCGTAGGTAGTGTATGTATTTGTTAAGTAAGTAGTGTTCTTTGTGTGTCAATAAATAAATTTAAAAAAAAAAAAAAAAAAAGATTTTTTCTCCATATTTGTTAGTTGTATTGACTAAACTTATAATGTTGGCCCTTCTTGAGTGTGACGACGTACCGCGTATTCAAGAAAGAAAGGGAGGCATAATGACAAAAGGTGACGTCTCCCTCAGTGATTTTTCTTGTATCGAATGTCTAAAAAGGAAGGCACGTTTAAGAATGTGTTTAAATATGTTTGCTGAGTAATGCTGATCTATTACAAGTGGGAATTAAAATATTTCACATTGACAACGAACTACCAGCGTTTCTATATGAGTTTTCGTCCCTGCTGAGTTGTTCGCCGTGCAGGTATACATTCCATCGTCTGTCCTGGTAATTTTGTCGAAGTTCAAATTTGCTGTTTTCCGTCCGAAACTTTTAATTTGTCCATTTCGTATCCATGATACTTCCGGGTCGGGCTTTCCAGTCGCTGTACAACTGATATTGACTGAGGATCCCTCAATGTAACTTCCGTTTATTGACGATGGGCTGAAGACTGGTATTTCTGCAATGAAATGAACGTCCTGACTTGCGCTTAGAAAGGTTTATGGTTTGGGTTAGGCTCTTTTGTTCGTTTATGTATGAGAAGCAAACAGCTAAAATGACTATTTCATTGGTTGAGATCTCAAATCAACTGGCTTTTGGCGAATCATGGTCCAAACTTGTCTCGTTCTCGAAAGTTATAAGAGAATTTAATCGGAATCAGAATGATCCGACTGGCCTTCGAGCCATCAACATGCCACGTCACCCATGGTAATACATTTATCATCGTCATCATTATTTTTTTACCCTCGAATTTCAGAGAAGCTTGTACAGCTAATGGACTCATTCCCAATACTGTTTAAGTACAACAGGGATGCCTACGGATGGATGCCCCCCTTTTTTTTTTTTTTTTTTGTAAGCCATGAACTGGATCCTGAAGGGAAAAATGTCAACGTAGACGCATCATATTCACTGGTTATTGTCAAAGCACCTCGAGAACATTGATTTCTCACATGACCTAACACTACTGTTTCACTGTGATATTATGCAGAAACTCAAAATCATAAGATAGATGTCTGCAATAATTACGTTAAAGAATAACATCCAAAAGACGAAGAGCTTGAGATTGAACCAGAAAAACGACGGATTTGGCTTCACCATTAAAGAAGAAGAAATCCAAGACATCAAACGGTCATCTATCTTTCAGCATTGTCTTAAGTGAAGGCGGACATGGAAACAAGAATCGGGAAGACCATAACTGCATTCCATATCATAAGGCAAATTTGGAGATCACGTGCATTCTTAGTGAAGACCAAGCTTAGAATCATCACTACTAATGTGAATAGTGTTCTTCTGCCTGCATGTGAGACCTGGCTTGCGACCAAAGCTGCTAACAATAAGATTCGTCAATCATTGTCTTCGGCATATTCTCCGAATTCCATAGCAGGAAAAAGTGAGAAATCTCTGAAAGATCTCTATGGAAGTCCGAAAAAGAACATATTTTCTAACGACATATTTTATCTACAGTTGTAAAGATGTAAATTAAACAACAACATAGATGTAAATATTTTAATTAAACAACCAACAACTGTACTTTTGTTATCCTGTTTAGGCAGCAAAGAAACAAAACAAAAACGTACAGCAGTTATTCTTTAAATTTTGTGATAGGACGATGGTTTTTCCTGGTTGAAAACCCATTTTCATTTATGTATATTGTACAATATGTACCTGTTACAATCAGTTGAACTACGCTCTCGTGGTCTGCACCAAGCTCGGCAAATAGCCTGCACATAAATCTGGTGTTGTCTTGAGCAGATACATTCTCAATGATAAGAGAAGCATTTCCTTCTATCATTACTCTTCCTCTGTAAGCAGCAGGTAATTGTGAATGTTCTGCAACAGTACCATTTTTAAATTGTACTAGCATCCCAAGAAACGGACGATTAGAGACTAGCACATAAAAACCAATGCCCAGTAGCTCCTTTTGTTTATCATCCACATTGTAGTCCCACACAAGTCTGGCATTGCTTCCCTTCCAAGCATAACTTGGATCAGAAGGCTCCAAGGTGAACTTTATAACTCCTTCTAGAAATGGCCGGATAGAAAGGCAACATGAAACCATTAAAGCGTATCTCATTTTCTATATACGCGAGGGTAGATGTCGGTAGGACGGCTTCAGAGCAGTCCAATTACAAAACATTTTGGCATTGACGAGGCAAGATCATGCTAGAGGGTTCTGGAGGCATGGCCCCCAATAAATTTGGAGAACTAGAAGCTCTGATACTCTTTTTAAACACTTTTCATAAAGTATTTCTTGAAAAAATAATCAATGTTGTTTCACTGTCCAGGGATTATTTTCCCAAATAAACGTATTTTGTTTTTAATTTTGGGTTAAAATCAAGACAAGGCAAGTGCCTCGTCTTGCCTCTTGCAAGTTAGGGTCCTGATTCAATGTACCGTATACATAATATATATATCTGATATTGTTTGCATTTTGTTAATTTAAGGTCAATAGATTTTGATAATATTCTCGGAAAGTCGCACAAAATGATTGGTCGAGCATGTCAGGCGCTTTAAAATATTTCCAATTTTATGACATCACATGCACTTATTGACGTCGTGAAAAGATGTCACGAAATAGCCATTGGTGCCATTTACAGTTTCAATGGCGACTTGCAATTAGACAATGGATAGAACAACATTGAAAAATATAATAAACTATATTATTATGATATCAAATTGGCGACGAGGATGCCCGAAATCGACCTTTTTTAATGCCTTAAAATACCGATTACGAGCAATGGGACATCAACAACAAACGAATTCCGCGGTTTCTACTGTCCAAACGAATTTCTTAGTACTTCCCGCTTAGGCTCGTTTTTTGGCCGGCTCAACTACTCATGGGCAGCCTGGTCTAAATGGTTTAACGACCAAATAGTATTTTCTCACTGCTCCTTGTTTTTTAACATGTAAAACATGCTGCTTTTGCTGCTTAACAAAGCAAGCGCTTCTTCCCCTCCTTGCCGGCCCCGTAGCCTATGTGTTCGATACGTTGCCTGTTAATGGCAATGACCACATTACAACTCTTACAAAATTAACTGCCTTCTTCAAGCCAAGGAAGAAACATGCAATTCCATAGGCATTTTTGATTGGCTGTTCAGCTGCCTAGCTTCTATCTTGATGGCTTTGAATTGTTTTGATAGCATGCGCTTAAAAGAATATAACTATAGGCTCATTGTTTTTTCAGTCAAAATAAATAATGTGAACGAGTCTTCTGTCAACGAGTTTCAAGTTGCATGTCGAATATACTACCACCCTGGTAGCAAAGTTCTTTATTTCAGTGTTAAAGTGTTAAATTTCAGTGTTAAAGGTGAACAAAAAAAAGCCGGTAAAACTAGTGAAAATTCGGCTCAACCATTCGCTGTGTATTCTAGGTATACATTAAGGTCCATACAAATTCTTATATTTACCATCAATTAGTCACGCTGTAAGCCTGCGATCCCTATGATTTTCGCTTTCGTAGTAAAATGTAATGCTAAATTTTGATGCATAACAAGTATGGCTGAGGTTTTTTGCTGTAACCGTACAGCAGTCGTAATATCACGCAATCATGTCTGTCATTCATATTTTCACAACTGATCAGGATGAACGTCCATTTCATCCACTTATCCATTTCATCCACTTATCGTTCCGTTTTGAGTTTGTTAGTTAATCTAAGAAGTCTAATGTGAACGTCCGTCGAATAGGTCTTAGTGCTCGATAAACACTGAGGCAACTATCGTAAATTATTCAATCTTAGTCAAACTCCTCAGTGAGGCGTGTTGCCCTGTCTTGCTATAAATCCCTACAATGTTGCCTCTGTTTATTTTGTAATTATCTTGAAGGCCTTGCTCATGATCTTAAACATAAAGGATGCTACTGTTACTCTTATCTAAAATTGTAAAATAACTTTTCCACTCAGAACGAGACTGAAATCTCTTAAACGTACCTGAATGCGGAAGTATCAACACGATTACATGTAAGAAGTAGCATAACGAAAGGAAGTTTTCACCCATCATCAGTTTGTGAAAAAACTCATTGCCTACTCGTAAATGTTGTTGTCAGGTCCACTCGAGGAACAAGTTCTGCCGCTGCTTTTATAATGCAGGTCGCAAAAGCAATCAACCAATACGTTCTGTATTTCAATAGAGTCACACTTCAGTAGCTTGAGTCACTCTCAAGTCACGCATAAGCAACTGAATCGTCCCAGGATTTTTCTTGGCGCGGGATGATAAGTTTGTCGTAAGAGACGACTAGGGACGAGTCAGCTTCAGCGATGAGTGCTCAGGAATATTACGTTCAGTTTGTTTGTTGATATGGAATTTAAGTTGTTTTTTGATAGTAGTCTGGCACTGTAGATCAATATTGTGCTAAATATTTAACAGATAAGCAATATTTTTGAACGCCAACACAATTGTTTTCATGTTTAACATTCTCTCTTCGTTGAACATCGCATATTTCCAAGAGCGGACAGTTTTCGAAGGGAGGTCAACTATCTGCTTCTCGGAACAGATAAAGTCCGCAGATAAAGTTCATGCATTTTTTGTTTCCGCAAAATGCAGGTCAATGTTTATGTAAAGTTCGCTTTAATATTACTTTCGTCTATTTTCAGTTATGTCCAAGGCAATAAGGCATTAAAACGGATACGTTTGCATTCATCCATAAAGCGTTGTTTAAAATAGGAATATTACAATAGGAAATATTTCTATTTTAGATACACACAATGCAGGCTATTTTTTTATTTAAATGTTAGGTTTAGTATTGCTTTCGAGTTTTGTTCTTTACTTCTGTCTATGGCAATAAAGCATGAAAACGGATACATAGATTTCTATTTTAGATATATGTCTCTGTGACTCAGACATTTCCCTTGAGGGCAATGCTTTACAGTATAAGGAGCGAAAAAAGTCGCTATTCAGTTATATATTAAGGTTACTTTATGGTAAGTGAGAGCGTACGATTTTTATTCACAAATTGAGAAGAATAACAGAACAAACGAGCGAACACAGCGAGCGAGTTTGTTATCACAACAAGTTAATAAAAATTGTGCAAGCGAACTTATTATAAAGTAATTTGTTTATTACATGAGTACTGACATATTACAAAGTTGAATGAAAAAATAAACATCGGCGTCGCGGAGACGACAAGCAAAAATTGTTCACTATCATCACTAGCTATAGAGTATTCTTAACCCAGCTTAACTGCAAAGAATTCTGCAAGTCTAATTTCTACATTAATAGTAATCTTAAGTATCCTTGAGACTACAATCACTTCTTGACCATGTTTTACGCAGCTAAGCAGCAGCACCTGGCTGAATGAACGAATGAATCTCCATTACCTACTTACCTTGTTGAGATTTGTCCAAAATCTGATTGTAAAACCAAGTGTAGATGTAGATGGTATTAGCCTTGTGATTGGTCGTACGACATTTTTCACAGCAAAAAATATCGTGCGATGCGTTTGTATATATTACTTCACGCAAAGTGCGTACGGTTTTTTTATCCACAAGCTGCAAGCGAATCATCAATTGATTATGTCTACCATGAAGAAGGTTCAGTTCCTGGCAGTGCTGTTGTTATGATCGAAAATACTTTTCGTCACGTCTTTAAAAATGTGGCTTTTCGCAAGAACGTGATTTAGATTTTAAAGGCCATTTTATGTCTTCTATGCCTGCCCCAGGAAAAGCCCCCCCCCCCCTCCCCGCACACACACACACACACACACACACACACACATTGCTGCTTTGCCTGAGCTCTGTTTACTGGACAAAAATTTAACACAACAAATTAGACAAATATGGCTATGGGCAAATGTCCATTGCTGCTTTTATTGAAACATCAAAAGTCATAAGAAAACGTATGGAAAAATAATATAATTAATGATGCAATAACAAGAGTACGGAACATGGGGAGGAGGAAGGAGTTCGAAGCAATTCTTTCGACAGGAAATAAATCGGGGAGAATGGCAAGCAAATGGCTTGTTAGGTCATGTGACCTACAAACAACCCGAGAGGGTAGTTGTCAAAACTAACATTGGCTCCTCCGATCCCCAAGAACCGATAAAACTCAATTTATTACAGTAATAAAAATACAGGGAGAGAAGACAAAAATTATATTGCAGTCACATACTTTATATGGATAAGGATAAGCTTGATATTCTGTTTCCTTTAAGTAATTAGTTATGTAGTTTAGTTCACTTGTCGTCAAAATAAACTGACTACTTTTAATGCGAGTTTTTTTTATTGTAGTGTACATCAGAAGAAGCTTTACTTTTGTAAAAAAAAAACAAGATTTAAGTACTAAAATCAAGCAGCGATCGAGAAGTGTACAAAACGTTTCCTGATAAAATCGGGGCATCAACTAAACAACATTACGTGTCTGATTGCTATAACTTATTCTGTTTTTAATATTTTAAGCATTAGTAAATTTCAATTAATTAAAACACATTACAAGATGCATTACGTCTTCAGGAACAATACTACTTACAATTATACCTCATTACAATAATATTAAGTCACAATAATATTAGCGAGAATATATTTGACAGTACCATATAAAAGAAATGCCGTAAAACCCTAAGGCAGTTCAGCTCCGTAAGAACTTTTAATTGGAAAGCTTATATCCATCGTGCTTATATATAAATTACAGACAGTGTAAAATAATCGCTAACATACCAGCTAACACTGGTTACCTAGAGTCCCGACATATATAGAGACTTTGAAAAGTGATATGTTATTAAAAAAAATACCAGTGTGATTAAACGTTTTGATATGTACTCTACTTGAACACTTATTTAGTGGCTATATTTTATTGCAAGTATATTTTTTGTTACGTTGTTGGCCTCGGTAAAAGGGGACGCTTACTCGCCTTGGCCACGGAATACTGTTTGTTGTCTGTTGGCAGACAAATGTGCCTAAATATTAGAGGGCTTATACCCCGGACTTAAAGGTTGCTGCTATTTCTGTTTTTAATAGAGATTTTTCTGATTGAGTTTTACACCCGAGTAAAAGTATAATAAGCTTCTGGTCGTGTCTTACACTACTTTTCATTCAGCCGTAAGATCTTCCATGTTGGCGTACAAGCTGTCGTCATACTCTCCAAGGTTGATGTATGTCTGCAACAGAAAAATATATCACAGGTTAGTTGTGTAATAACTTTTTAGTTTTGAGTGAAGGTATGAGTGAAGGTGATTTTTGTTGGCTGACAGCCAAGTTCTTCTTAGCTCATGCCGTAAGTGATATAAAGATAAATTAGCAGCGAAGATAATGCTTCCGCACCAATCGCTTGTTATCTTTTCTACTTTGCTAATTTTATGACTGCGCCATCTTGGGAACTGAAATAAATGAAGTTAGCCACTGGAAATAAGATTCTTTTTTCTTCTCATTGAGCCAAGGATGTTGTACGCAACTAGGAAATGTAAGTGGACATATAAAAAGGTGAATCTGATTACGACTTATATTGAAAATTTCAGTTCACATTTTGTTTCGAGTGTTCCAGGTGCAAAAGAAAAGGCCGAGAACCTTCCCCTGTTTAATACTATACTCTACTCGTTCTTCTTCGCGCTGTTCCCCAACTAACATGTACAGAAGTAGAACATGTTTTTTATAGTTAAAAATTTGCATTGTTGGTAAAATACGCCGAATTCTGTAGTGTTTACCTTGTGATTTCGCTCCATGTCCTTCATCGTTTCTTTTAGTTTAGGAAAGGTTGGTCGATCACTTGGGTTTTGTTCCCAACAATTAAGCATAGTCTGATATCTAATCAACAGAAATAGAATTAAAAACAACCAAAAAAGCAATAGGGGAAAAGCATAGTTGCGCTATTTTAAAACGATATTAGAGAGCGGCACTCAGTTCATAAATAATCAAATGCGAAAATATGCGTCCTAACAGGACATCGGAAACCCAGAACGTTGGTATAAACATATAACATAAAAGGAGGGTAAAGTCTGCGTTCAAGCCTATTAGCCCATCAGGCCGGAGCGTATCCTAGTTTCCAAACCATAAAGTGACGGGAGTATTTTTACTTTCCTCTGTATGAAATGCTCGTCCATTGCAAGCTTACCCTAGCATTGAATTCGCCAGTACCCATTTATACACCTGAGTGGAGAGAGATACGGTGTAGAAAGAACAAGACAACGAGTTCTAATTTGTTTTCATTTTTTATCATAGCCAGGAAAGAAATCGCAAAAGAAATTATTTCATTGAAGTAAGAAAGTGGTACAGGTTAAGAGTTAATAAAGATAAGATGTTCTACATGACACGGGTTCGATTCCCGTCGGGGACTCAGAATTTTTTCTTTGTCCTATGCTCGTGTCATGTAGAACATCTTATCTTTATTATTTATCACCGAGCTTAAAATTTACCATCTTTATTATTTACTAGGTTAAGAGTTGTTTGTAAAGTGTTTTTATCAATGAAATTAAGAATTGCAACAGCAACAACAACGACAAAAACTACAGTGTATTTACATTTTGCTATCCACATGTTTTGGCTTTGGCATTCTGAATCCTTCTTGAAGTTTCATGGCGATTTGGCGAGCGTTAATTCCCGGATATGGAGATCCACCTAGATGAGAAAATCGAAAGTAAAGTGAACGCTTTGTGATGATGTATGGTTAATTTTATTATATAAATGATTTGTATCTGAACCTACCTATGGTAAGAATCTCGTACAGAAGGACACCATAGCTCCACCTGCGAGAAAACAAATATGAGTAACACTTCATTGGTAACAATATAAATTGTATAGGAAAAAGAGGTGGGTGGGGGAGGGGATAGTGGCGAGAAAACGTTTTTACGACACCAAGTCAAAGGACGCGTTTTGGACCGTCAAAGAGAATATTATCTAGTCCAAGTAAAAGGGTTGTGAAACCCAGAGAAATAAACAGAATTGTGCTCATGTCTATTTTTTGCCGTGATATGTAAGGATTAAGTAACAAAACGAGCTACTTACGTGACCTTCAAATCAATAGCTATAATGAGGTAATGTTCGATATAGTAATAGTAATCGTCAAGCTTATCCCTGGAAAGTACTTAGCTTCGTAACCATCGACAAGCTATAGTAATTAGTTTCCAACTTCGTCCTTCGTTCTGGTTTCATCGCTTTTCACTGTACTGGGTGGTTAGCATTCCTTTTTTGTGGCGATCGTGTAAAAAACCTAATGTTACGTCATAAAACATCTTATTTTGGTATGATGTGCAGGTTATAAGCAAATCATCGAGAAAAGAGATTATTAGTTCTTAGTTGTTCGATTCAGCACTTACACATCACTTTGTGTTGTGTATGTTCCATATAACAGAGCTTCATAAGCAGTCCACTTGACAGGCAACCGGCCCTGAAAGGTAAACAGCCTCACTAGTCTTTTTCGTTTTTTCATATCACATGCTCAATTAAATTAAACAAAAATAAGGGGGAGGGATGAAGAATACCCACCCGACTTTGTTTGGTATAAATATCATCCTGGTGAACATTCCTTGCCATCCCAAAATCTGTCACCTTACACTTCTCTCCTTCACCAACAAGAACATTTCTAGCCGCCAAGTCACGATGGATTATCTGAAAGAAAAAAAAACATTATTTTAAATTGTCGTACTTATTATTCAATTCGTTTACCTCTTTTGCTACTATTCGTTGAATTTATGTTATTATATATTTTTATATACAAAAAAATTAAGATAGTACGCGCGCTCTTATTGGACTCATTGGTCACTCTCATTGGTCAATAGGTGTCACTGGTGTGACGTCACGCTTTATGTGTTTCCCAGCACAAAGGACTTGTAAAGTAATATATTTCAAGTACAAATATTAAAGACATGGAAAACAATACCAAATTTTGATATGTGTTCCGGCTTTCTCTTCCCATATGAGCCCGAGGAAAAAAGGCAAAAGAAAGAAGAACCACAGCGCTTTATTTGCCTCGATGATTCTGAGCTAGACGAGCTCGTGAAGGGAGCTCAAGCGAATGACAAAATATTCAACAAAATACACAGTAAACATTTTTCGAAAAAAAAAATTGCATTTAAGTACTACAATAAGATTCCCTTTAAGACGTTCTTTATTAGAAAAAATATACGTAAACACACACGAAACTATATGCTACAAACTTTAAGCTTAAATTCAAACTTTGCACGGCCGATCGGTTGCCGTCTTTTTGCCGTCAGATCTGCTTAAAATGTATTTTCTCTGAGACGTTCTCAGCATAAAAATTCTACTGTTATATTGCACTAATAGTCGTGAACTTTTTTCATTCAAAATGGGCTTCGGGAAGAGGAACGAATGGAGATATTTGTCAGAAAACCACAGCAGACTTTGTTGTCAATTTGAGGTTTATTCTACGCTTGAAGCACATTACAAAGACGGTGGAAACGACAGCATAAGAAACTGAATTCCTTTAGATCGCTATCTGAACAATTCACGTACAATAAAAGCATACCATTGCTACCGACCTCGCTAGATCCGCTGCTTGTGCTATGCTTCCTAATTATCCAGCAAAACTTTACAAGGCACGATGAGATTTGTCAACGGCCTGCCAAATTATTCAGGCAAGTTCACTTTACTTTCAAGAGCGATCTAGCACAGTGACATTCATTTCCAGCTTAAATAAATTCCTCATCTTGAAGTTCTTCCCTTACAGAGCAGTATTTTTTAGCATTTCTTTTGAAGATTGTTTTCCTCGCCCACAAATGACCACTGCTCGTCATTAGAGTTCTCAGTAGCTCAGTCGTTAGAGCGTCCGACTAGTGTACGGAAGGTCGTGGGTTCGAGTCCTACTGATCTGTGAACTCAGAATTTTTTTCTGAGTTCATTCTCTCCACACATCAATCTATTATTATCATTTTTGCCAAACTTTCCGTATTTTCCTGCAAGATTTACGTGGAATCGCTTTCATGGACACGGCGTTTCTTCCCAACAATTTTTGAAGTCTTAAAACACGAATTTTGATTGGTTCATGTGTTGTCAAATGCGCGTTATGAGAAAATATATTTCAATCAAGAAGTAAATAAACCAAATCCTCTTTTTTTGTCGAATTATTTTTGAGAAATATTTTATAAAAGCAATAGAGGATTTTTTCCGTGTTTACATGGCCTCATCTAAACACTTGGGTTGTTGGGAGAATTCTCGTAAGTTATGCAAACCCTCGACTGCGTCTCGGGTTTGCATAACTGTCTCGATTTCTCCCTACCCCCCTAGTGTTTACATGAGCTATGTAAACACGGAAAAAGTCCTCTCTTGCTTATATATAGATGTTTACCTTCCTTGACGACAAATAAGTCATCCCATCAGCTATCTGCCATGCAAACCTCATCAACTGCTGTGAAGTCAGATTGGTTTTCGGCTTTCTATCCGGGTTATTAAAATACGTGTCATTGAGCCCACGACTCTTCCTCAAATAACCCAGCAGATCACCGTATGGTACATACTCAATAAGGACCAGTAAGGGATCTAAAATAAGAAAATATAAAGCGGTTGACATATACAGACAAGATTTCAGTGAATTGCAGAGAAAATAGAACTGAACTCACTTTCCGGAATTCGAGCTATCGGGTTGAGGCAGGGACATATTTCGCAGACATTTTTAAAACTAACATCATAAGTACGTATCGTTCAACAAAAAGACATTTATTTATATGCGATGGCTGATTGGGCGTTCTCGTTTATCGAATATGACGTCTGTTTTAGCTTTTTAAATTACGCACAACAGAATATTGTATAAGGGAGCTCCAGTCCTTAATTATTATTAAAGTTACTTTGAATTTACTTTACCAGTTTCTTTTACGCATCCCAACAACTTTATCACATGAGGATGAGGCTTCAGTTTTTTCATCAATTCAAGTTCTGAAAGCAGGTCCTTTCTGTCTGAATCAGGAGCATTTTCTATTTGGAGAAAATCAATTTAAGAAAAGTATCAGCCCATTGCAATCAATCAATCGAATCTGAAAAACGTCACAGTGTCGCTAAACGTTTTTAATAAGATAACGTTAACCTTTTAGCATTTTCACAGCCACAATCTTATCTTGGTTATTATGGAAGTTCTTTGCTGTTGCCTTAGCAACTTGGGAGAAAGCTCCGTTTCCGATATTCTTAATGATATTGACTTGTTCTCGTCTGATCTCCCAGCTTCTTGTTGAAGGATGAAGCGGCATGTAATCACTGCTGTTAGGAATCTCGTAAGTTGCGCTGGTAACTTCACTTGCTTTGATTGACTGAAAATCTGCTTCCTGTTGGACAGAAGTGGTCTAGGAATAAACAGTAAAAAATAATGACGACAATTTAATAAGAAATAGTAATTAGTAGTTTGGCTTTCTCCCCGAGCCTATACTGAAGCGAAATTAAAAGAGGAACTTACCATTTGAATGGAATCTGTCAGATCTGCCCGTGATAAGGATTTGCTACCACTGAAATTAGAAGATATGATTGTAAGTTTTAAACTGAGTTTAAAAACTCATTGAAATATGCCGATGCAGTATTGTAAATAGTACAACAACAACAATAGCTGTTGCTTTTTATAGTTGTCGTTTAACTAAAGGAGTTTTCCTGGTTTAAATGAGGCAAGCTATAAGTAAATTTGTTATTTTTGTCACCATTGACTGTACGCATGCTGCACTCACCGTTTCGCACGCTTCGGGACTGCTGAAAAACAAAAACGTGTATATAGTCCAGTCAATCTATGGTTTAACATCAAACTAATTGCAACAGAATTTTTTTCAACCCTATTTGAAAGAGGGTAGCGACCTTAGTAAGGTGCTAAAAGTTCCCCAAATTTCCTTCAGTGGAACATCTTGAAATTTCGAATTAAAGATTTTGAGGATTTACCGCAGGGAACCCAAGTTAGCAAAATTGTCAAAAAATGTAATAGAAATAAATTAAACAAGATACTGTAATGTTAGTTATACAAAAACAGTAAAATAAGTGTCACAATCGCATAACTGTGGCTGATGGCCCCCCAAAATAGAGCAAAAGCACTTTTACCATACTTATTTGTACCACAGGGTACCCACGGTGAAGAAAATAAAGGCCTATTAAGCTTACATTCCTGTGTTTTCAGGTATATAATCGGCAAAATATGAAAGCACAATATATTTGAAAACTTGTTTTAAGCCAATTATCACAACAATTATCAGTTTTCTCACTTTTGAAGGGTAATTACATGCATCTCATTTCACTTCCTTTTCCAATTACCGAACAAGAAAACATGATTACAATCACAGCCTACTGACTAATTACTACACTGTGTCATCGCCATTCTCATCTGCAAGGTCAAGAACTGCTGCATTGGTGCAGCTTACTCCCCTGCATGCTCCGCAAGCAGGAGAGCAGTCTGAGCCATTCTTCCTGCAGGTGCATCTTTGAGTACTGCAGTCGGTCTTACAGCTGTAACGGATGATCTCAAACAGTGACGAATGAGCTGGAGGCAGGTTGGTTCGCAATGGAAGAAGCTTTCCACTCCTCAGCTCCCATCCCCATTCTTCTGGCTGAAGATGGATGCCTTTCCATTGTTGCACCTGATGATATACCCGCATACTGTGGAAGCTGGCAGCAGCTAATGTCGGGGGAAGACATTCTGGTTGTACACAAGCGTTACCTGTAGCTACCTTCTGGCAAAACTTTGTGTAACGCAAGGAATTCAGACTTTCACCAGAACGGCCATTGTACAGACACACTAGAGCTCTCTCACCGGCTGCTATGATGTCATCCTTAGTCGCAGCTGTGTTGCTGAAGACTACTGCTTGGACGCGAAAATGTGCATCAGTCTTTAGCTTCCTAAGAGCTACTGGTTTTCCAATTCCATGGATCCGAGGTGTAGTATCGCAGCCAAGAAGCGCATGTACGAATAAGGTGTTTGAACAAACATCAAGTCCTAGTGCATACTTTGTCTTCCTGATGTTCCATATTCCGCGCGTCTTTGATCGTTGCTTAGGCTCAGGTATAAAGTACAGATCATTCGAGTCCATTTCGCCGTGGTAAAGCAACAGCACAAGAAGGTCGGTATCATCACCAACGAGAACGGTGTTGTGGGACCGCGCGGCCTGGACTGCCGTCTGAACAATCAATAGATAAGCATCACCAGTAGCTTGAAGAACAGAGCATCCTGCAAATCTCAATGTGTCGGCAAGAAGATTGATGAACCTCTGTTTGTTTTCTTCATTTGAAAGAAACTCGTTCTTCTTGAGAGTGACCAGCATGTCAGAAGTGAACAACACAGCTGGTGCACAGGCAGTGGTTCTTCTCTGATGAGTACACTCTTTGGTAGATGAATTGGTATAGCCATCAAACACAACAGAAGCTTTCCCGTACCGCCCATCTACATATCGAATGTACATATCACAGATTGCATCGTACATTAGGCCAGGTGGCCAGCATACGCGATGAATCAATGCACCCCAATCCAAGACGTAATGTGCAGTTGTAGGACTTTCTGTTTGGCTGCCTTGCACCGTGGTCCAAATTGCATCGGCTAACGCGGGCTTATTTGCTTGCCTCGGCAGCAATGAAGCATCAAAGAGAGCAGTAGGATAGCTGAACACTTCATATTCAAACAAAGCCTCGGGATTGTTGTATCGCCCACTGGTAGCAATAATGCTGAGCCTTTGGAACAATAGTTGCAGGTCCAGTTTGCTCAAACAAAACAGCTTCAACTTACAGACAGTGCAGTAATGTAGTATCTACCAGGCATTCCTTGCAGAAGATGAGAGGTCCTGGGAATTAAAAAGGGCTTCTTTTGCCATATTTTGGCTAGTTACTTTAATTTTCAAACAACTCTTGCTCTTTATTGTTTTCTTTTTATAACATAGTATCTGTAAAAGACTAATAGAATGAAAGAAACATACATTTTTTTGTCAAAACTTAATTTTAAAAGTATTTCTCTATTGGGTTCCCTGTGGTATCACTGGTTTAACACCAATTTGTATACTTATAAATACTCAAATCAGTACTTTTTGGGGTTTTTTATTACAAAAAGACAAAAGCAAAAGAAAAACAGTGAATAAACAAATATAGACCTGAATTAAAATAACGTTTTATTACTACCTGGCTTGGGTCTCCTGTGGTAGAAGTGAGCCATATTTTAAGGTAAATTTTAACCGTGTTCCACTTCGTGAATTTTGGGGAACTTTTAGTATGTTGTTTAACTAGCTTCCTTTAACCTCAGGAAAGTGAAAAAAATTCTGTTGCAATTAGTTTGATCTTCCCGTACAAAATTTCACAGATTGACTGGACTAATAGAGATAAAGCAACGAATGGGCTTTTCGATAACAAATATGTTTTTTAAGTTTTATGCTTGTTTCTGAACGACACTTGTCGACTCCTGTCGACTCCTGTCATCTTATTCAGCAAAGTGATTAAATTATTGTAAACATTTCAGTTCGCGGGGTACCATAGCTTTTTACACGTAAGAGAGGGTTAGCAAATATTTCAGACATTTCTCTCGTGTCTTTGTACATGCCAGACACCAACTTGCCACGCAAGAAGAACCTTTGGCCGTTAGAGGATTAGGATATACTACTGTACATAGTACCTTGGGAGTAGAAAAAGCTCATTTGATTAAAGCGGTCACTACTAGTAAAAACGATCAATGAGAAAAAAGAGGAACAGTCCATTTCCTCACTCTGTATGTAACACTGAGCGAAGCTTTAGAGTGGTCTCACAAAAAATTTAGTTGGATATCAGACTGAGTATTTTTCTCTCTTGCCTTCGTTCCGGCCTGAGGCTAACATGGCAATGACTGGAGGCCACTCCAGAAAAACCTTTGGCACCCAGGGTATTAGAATGGAACGAGTACATAGTACCTAGGAAAGCTAAAATCAAAGCGGTTTCTATCAATAGTAACAAGGAACAATTGGGAAAAGGGAAATATTACATGTGCACAGTGGGTATGTTAACACTGAGCGAAGCTCCAATGCCGTTCCATAACAAATGCATATGGATGTGAAGATACCTTATACGGCTTAACAACATTAATTGCTAATTTTTATTTTAGAAAAATATGTGTAAACAGTGAATACAAAGAATTACCTGGAATTTGACGCCTTCTCCAGCTTATAACACTGATTACAACAATGATTATCACCAATAACATTATGATACTGAGATAAACAGCATGAAGAATCTCCACTTCTCTGTCGCATCTAACAACTGTGGGTTATAACATTTTAAATTAATATTTGTTTCCGCTATTTAAGTAGCATGCTTGTAAACCAATTACCTCGAAGCTAATTGCATGACGACTAATTGTACATAAATTTTTATTTTATTCTAAGGCTTGAAATGAGAACTATTTTTTCAGTTACAAAGCTAACCTGTTTCATTCTGGTTTGTAGTCGATTTAGTGGACCCTGAAAAACACCAAAACGGACAGAAAATTAGTTTGAAAGAATGTGTATACAAGGTAGTTGAACAGTATCAAAGATAAAATAACTTCAATTGTCTAAGGAGTTACATTAGCATAATTGTAGCATCTCGCTCATTTCGTTTTAGGACAAACATAAAAAAATCAGAAAAAAAGCTAGTTAAAGGAATAATCTGCAACAAGAAAAGTTAATTTTCCATTACGTTACCATTACGTTACCTCCTAAAACTTTGCTTCTCTTTATGTTTTTCTGTTCTTTTAAACTCTCTCCATATTTGTTGGTTGCAGTCACAACAAACTCATACCGCTGACCCCTTTTGAGTGTGACGACGTATTCACGAACAGAGACTTCACGAATGACCTCAAGCTTTCTCCAGTCTCCTACGGTACCGTTGCTACTAACGTTTCGTATATATACAGTGTATTGTGTGATGTCTGCTCCATTGCTGACTGGCTTTGTCCATTTTAAGGCCACCTCATCACTCTGTACCTCCGCGGGCATGTCTATAATGTTTGGTGTGTCGGGAATTCCTGATTGATAACAATGATATAAAAGTTGTCCTGTTAGACGGATAAAGGGTACTTCACGAACGCATAATTGTCACATTACTTATGCTTGGCGCCACTATTTTTGCATTATTTTGTTCCCTCGCAGGCACAAAATAGACTGCTTGTTGATCCGCCATGTTGACGGCATATATTCTTTTTTTGCCGCTGTTTGAAAAGTCTTGCGTTTCAAAGGCAATTGAGTGACAATAAAATAATAGAACAATGGACAACACTGTAGCAAAATTATCGAATTAAAGTTACCATGCATAAATTAGCAAATTTCGTAACGCGGATGTCATGTTAGCAGCTGTTTTCCTTTTGGTTGGACATTTAGTTAATAAAAGCCGCTTGAAATCTTACCTTCAATCTTTGTCCTGATTGTCCTTTGCGCAGCTGTACTCTCAAACACAGCATTCCTGGCAAACACCTTCATACTGTACTCGGTATCTCTTTCCAGACCTCCAACAGACAGACTTGTTGTACCAGGGTCAGTAACATTCTCATTCTTTATCTCAGTGTCACCCTTTAGTATGACCACTCGGTATGCTGTGATAGGACTCCCTCCATCCTCAGCTGGTGCAGTCCATTTTACTGTCAGTGAAGTGGCTTCAATGTCTGAAGCTGAAGATATGATGGTCGGGGAGCCTGGTTTTCCTGATAAAATAAAAAGAAGAAAGTTTATTTCTATTGTAGCTGTTTTTATTACTGCGCCTTAAATAACACACAAACGTTGCTCTGATTAATTCTTGGTTATGTCGCTGGTTAACGGTATAGATCAAAATTCGCAGTTACTGGATTTACATTTTGTTAAACATTTCAAGGACTATTTCATTCTACTGTAACAGGTTTTTTTCTTGCGCTTGGAATGAGCTGTCTAACTTCTAAATAACAGAAAAAAGGCTCTTTATAGTCGAGAATGCGTCCCTTTGGTTTAAATCATTGATTGTAATTTTACTGCTTTGTCGTCATGGATAGATCAGACTACGACAACAAAATGGAAACTTTGCTCAATGATAGAGACACCTATGAACTAGTTTCCGCGTCTCCTTTCCGCCGAATTGAGCGTGAACTGAACGCCATGTTACTCTCCTTAAAGAGACAACAAAAGATAGATGAATCAACCTATCGTAAACTTCACTCAACCGATGGCACACCACCAGCGATTCGCGGTTCCGTTAAACACCACAAAGAAGGGAACCCTCTGAGACCCATCGTCACCTGCATCGGCTCAGCTCTCTATAACACGTCCAAGTTTCTAACAGATATTCTATTTCCGCTTCAAAATCGCAACGGATATTCTGTTGCGAATTCCTTACAGTTTTCCAAAGAAGTATCTGACATCAAGATTGATGAGAATGAAGTCCTGGTTTCTTTTGAAGTCGTGTCTCTGTTCACCGCGATCCCTGTCGATAAAGCATGTATTTATATCAAGAACAAACTTGAACAAGACGCTTCTCTTTCATCGAGAACAAATTTGGACATCAATGACATAATATCATTCCTCCAATTTACCCTGTCCAACAATTATTTTATGTTCAACGACAAAATCTATAAACAAGTACACGGGTGCGCAATGGGCAGTCCAGTTAGCCCTTTTCGTGGTCAATCTCTGCATGGAGGAGATCGAGGAAAGTGCGATTAACAGTTCATCCGTTCCTCCTAAAATCTGGAAACGGTTTGTCGACGACAGCTTCTGTATCATCAAAAAAGCGTAAAAATCGACGCTAACATTTCTTTCACCATCGAAACTGAATGTGATGGAAAGATCTCTTTTCTCGACACCTTAGTCACCCGAAGAAATTGTGCCATCGCTGTCGATGTTTATAGAAAGCCCACGCACACAGACAGATATCTAGATTATAATTCTCACCATGATAATAAACACAAGGCCAGCACGGCGGCAACTCTTTTACACAGAGCTCTAAATTTACTCAACGCTTCCGAAGGAAAACAACGAGAACTTAACCGAGTTCATTCAGCACTTGAATCTAATGGCTACCCATCGAAGTTCATTAAAAACATCCAGTCTAACAAAACCCGACCCTCGACAGTGCTGTCCCCGGAGGAACTTGCTGGAACATTTTTCAAAATGGTCGAGGCGCCCGAATCAAACAAGTCTTTCGCCTCTCTACCATACATTAAAGGCGTAACAGAACCTCTGACCCGTGTCCTCAAAAAGCACGATATCACAGTAGTAAACAAACCACTGACCACCCTCCAACAACAGTTCCCGGCTCCAAAATTTCGACCTTCTTTGGAATCGCAGACAAACGTTGTCTATAAAATTCCTTGTTCTGAGTGTTCATGGTGTTACATTGGTGAGACGGGCAGACCCTTCAACACCAGGAAAAAAGAACACCTGAGAAATGTAAAAACCGCGGCAAAAGGTTCAAGAATTGCCAATCACGTCTGGTCCAACAATCACGCGATTGACTTTGATAATGCATCTGTCATTGACAAAGGCGGCTTTAGAACAAGAAAAACGTTGGAAGCGTGGCATTCGAAGCTAACTCCCAATGCGGATAACAATTCCTGTCCTCTACCTGGACAGTACAACATTCTTTTTAACAAATATTCTTAGTTATTAGCATTTTTATTTCGCAACTTCACACACTGCATATTTTACCTTTTTACATTTTACCCGTCGAAGGCTGTAGTTCAAACAGCCGAAAGCTTGTATTTTTAAAGTTTTTAAGTCAGAGATCGTTTCAAATTTTATAATATGTAATTTTACACTTATCATGTATTTTAGTATTTTTATTAATTTTAGGGCCAGTTAGTAATTTAAATTTTTATAAATATTGTAATGCGCAAGTGAAAATCCTTGATTGATACTTGCCTAATATAAGTTCATTAATTATTATTATTAATTATTAAATCATCTCTTTTACTAATCAACAATGTTTTGATACACATACTTAGCTGTCGTAAGAGCACTGAAGCGTCGTTTAAAGGATCAAGGCCATTGTAAGCGACACACTTGTATTCACCAAAATCTTGCTCATCATCTAATGTCACCTTCACTGTGCTTTCTTTAGCTGTGACTGTGTTTAGCTCCTTCCCATCAGGTTTGTACCAGGTGAGTGTTGGTGTAGGGACACCATCTGACACACACTTCAACGACACTGTCTGACCATTCCAAGAACTGGCAGCTGATGTAGTAATGCTAAGTATTTTTGCCGGGTCTGTGAATGGAAAGATGAATATTCGTTTACATTTGATTAAATTTGTTTAGTGAAAAACCGTAATGGAATTCAAAAAAAGAAACGCAAAACTTATGGTAAGAGTTTTTCTCCATATTTGTTAGTTGTATTCACTAAACTTATAATGTTGGCCCTTCTCGAGTGTGACGACGTACCGCGTATACAAAAAAGAAAGGGAGGCATAATGAAAAAATGTGACAACTCCCTCATTGATTTTTCTTGTATCGAATGTCCTAAAAGGAAGGCACGTTTAAGAATGTGTTTAAAATGTTTGCTGAGCAATGCTGATCTATTACAAATGGGAATTAAAAGATTTCAGACTCACAACGAACTAACAGCGTTTCTATATGAGTTTTCGTCCCTGCTGAGTTGTTTGCTTGGCATGTGTACATTCCATCATCTGTCCTGGTAATTCTGGCGAAATTCAAATAAGCTGTTTTTCGTCCGGAAGTTTTGATTTGTCCATTTCGAATCCATGATACTTCCGGGTCTGGTTTTCCAGTCGCTGTACAACTGATATTGACTGAGGATCCCTCAATGTAACTTCCGTTTATTGACGATGGGCTGAAGACTGGTATTTCTGCAATGAAATGAACGTCCTGACTAGCGCTTAGAAGGGTTTATGGTTTGGGTTAGGCTCTTTTGTTCGTTTTCTTATGAAAGAGGCAAACAGCTAAAATGACCATTTCATTGGTTGAGAACTCAAATCAACTGGCTTTTAGCGAATCATGGTTCAAACTTGTGTCGTTCTCGAAAGTTAAAAGAGAATTAAATCGGCACAAGAAGTACTTTATCTACAGTACTAGATTCTCTTGTTAAAAATTCGCCGTTTTGTTGTGAGGTTCAAACAATCGAAAACAAGCCTAGAAATAGGAAGAGATACACGAAAACAAAGAATTTCCTACTCGCAAGTGCCCGAGTTTGGCGCCAGTAACCGTAGTATTGGATAAATGCGTTGCAAGTATACAAATTAAATAATAAAATGTTGTGGGCTTTTTAAGGAATAAATTCGTTTTGTAGAAACGTTTAAGTCAACCATATACCACATACAAAATAAAGTTGAGAAGCAAACGCAACTTTTAGTTTTGAACACCTTTGAAGTTTTTGCTTCAATTTCAATTGCAGATCGTTGCCGTTTCATGGTAATATAATAACATGCTACGTTTGATAGAGCGCACTCTCCTGGTTCGCCTTCAATTTGCCAGATAAAGTTTGCTCCTCAAACGTCGTTATTTGTAGCCTTGTTTACATTCTTTTTTCACGAAAACAAAATACTAAAACGGTTGAGGTCTTCAGCATTGTTAATTTGAGCTTGCATTTCGTAACAGTGTTCGTGCGTGGTGCAAACGAATTTTGAATTTTCATTAGTGCTGTACCTTGTGTGGAAAGCATAATTGATAGCATATATAGTGTATTTGAGGCTGTTAATTCGACATGAATGAAATGGTTCGCATCTGAAAAGCGCAATTTGCGGAGCGCTTCTGTTTACGCCCGTAACTCGGACACAACTTTTTAAATGGAAAACAACAACGTGCTAGAAGGGGCCTACCTTATTCTTACTAATTACTAATTTTCGCGAGTACTTTTTTCGCGATTTTCGCGATTTCAAAATCTGATCGCGAAACTTAGTACGCGCGAAAAAACTGCGCGAAATTTAAACACGCGAAAATTAATACCATATTTTATATTAAAACAAAAATTTTAAATGTTTGGAACTGCAACTATCTACCTTTAAAAATATCTTTCCGTCTTGGTTTTGACTAGTATCCTTCCTCTGAATACTGTTTCGAGCTTTTAAATTAGTTTAAAACCTGTATAGTACAGCCACTAAAGTTTCCGTTTGTAGGCAGACCTTTGTGTATTTCCAGTGGTTTCTAAGGTCTTTGAAGACTGATACATAAAACACTGACAAAATCGCGAAATTTAAACACTTTTCCTCTAATTTTTCTTCTAAGTACACGCGAAAATTAGTAAGAATAAGGTGTTTATAGGTTCGCTGGGTGTTTAAGTTCCGGATGATACTTGAGCAGTCCCTCGAGTGGAACACTTCAATGTATGTAGCTTTTATCGACTTCGAAAAAAGCATTGGACAGTATTGATAGAATGACCATATAAAAGCTGCTCCAGGGTGAGCACTAATGAATACCGGAGAAGGTCATCGGAATGATCAGACTGGCCTTCGAGCCAAAAACATGCCACGTCACCCATGGTAATACATTGATCATCATCATCATCATCATCATCATCATTTTTTAGTCTCGAATTTCAGAGTAGCTTGTACAGCTAACAGACCCGTTCACAGTACTGTTTTAAGTACAACAGGGATGCCTACGGATGGATGCCCCTTTGTTATTTCTGTTAGCCATGAACTAGATCCTGAAGGGAAAAAATGTCAAGGTAGACGAATCTTATTCATTGGTTATTGTCGAAGCACCTCGAGCACATTGATTTCGCACATGACCTAACACTACGTACTGTTCCAACAGCACTGTGATAATATGCAGAAGCTCCAAAGAAAAAATAGATGTCTGCAATAATTAAGTTAAAGAATAACATACAAAAGACGAAGAGCTTGAGATTAAACCAGAAAAACGCCTGGTTTGGCTTCACTATTAAAGAAGAAGAAATCCAAGACATCAAACAGTCATCTACCCTTCAGCATTGTCTCTAGTGAAGATGGACATGAAAGCAAGAATGAGGAAGACCATAACTGCATTCCATATCATAAGGCCAATTTGGAGATCACGTGCATTCTTAGTGAAGACCAAGCCTAGAATCATCAATACTAATGTGAAGATTGTTCTTGTGCATGCCTGTGAGACCTAGCTGGCGACCAAAGCTGCCAACAATAAGATTCGTCAATCATTGTCTTCGGCATATTCTCCGAATTCCATAGCAGGAAAAAGTGAGAAATCTCTGAAAGATGTCTATGGAAGTCCGAAGAAGAACAAATTTCCACCTGTAAGTCAGAAAACGGAAATGGCACTGGCTAGGTCATATGCTGAGAAAGCCCACTGCCAGCTGTGTGACCAGGCATGATTTTCGAAGGCACCTCAGAGATAAAGGAACCAAGGAAAACCGAAAACAAAATGAACAATATCAAGGGAGGCTGAAGTACAACAAGCTGGACTGAACTGGAACCAAGTGGAAATGGACAGGGACAGGGGAAGATGGAGATCTCTCGTGGACAACCTAGGTTACAATGGGAACTCAAGGGTTTAAGTAAGAAAATCAAGGGTTTTTTCTGATTGATTTATTAAGTATTTCTAACGACATATTTTATCTTTAGTTGTAAAAATGTAAATTAAACAACAACATAGATGTAAAGATTTTAATTAAACAACCAACAACTGTACTTTTGTTATCCTGTTTAGGCCAAGAAACACAACAAAAACGTACAGCAGTTATTCTTTCAATTTTG
The DNA here is from genome assembly GCF_052425735.1 of Oculina patagonica. NCBI lineage: Eukaryota > Metazoa > Cnidaria > Anthozoa > Scleractinia > Oculinidae > Oculina > Oculina patagonica. Next base: position 18,926,322 of record NC_135765.1, on the reverse strand, counting down.
TGATAGGACGATGGTTTTTCCTGGTTGAAAACCCCTTTTCATTTATGTATATTGTACAATATGTACCTGTTACAATCAGTTGAACTACGCTCTCGTGGTCTGCACCAAGCTCGGCAAATAGCCTGCACATAAATCTGGTGTTGTCTTGAGCAGATACATTCTCAATGATAAGAGAAGCATTTCCTGTCATCCGTACTCTTCCTTTGTAAGCAGCAGGTAATTGTGAATGTTCTGCAACAGTACCATTTTTAAATTGTACTAGCATCCCAAGAAACGGACCATTAGAGACTAGCACATAAAAACCAATGCCTAGTAGCTCTTTTTGTTTATCATCCACATTGTAGTCCCACACAAGTCTGGCATTGCTTCCCTTCCTAGCATAACTTGGATCAGAAGGCTCCAAGGTAAACTTTATAACTCCTTCTAGAAAGGGCCGGGTAGAAAGGCAACATGAAACCATTATTTCGTATCTCATTTTCTATATACGCGAGGGTAGATGTCGGTAGGACGGCTTCAGAGCAGTCCAATCACAAGACATTTTGGCATAGACGAGGCAAGATCATAGTAGTCATCGTTGCCATTTACAGTTTCAATGGCGACTTGCAATTATACAATGGATAGAACAACATTGAATAATATAATAAACTATATTATTATGATATCAAATTGACGACGAGGATGCCCGAAATCGACCTTTTAAGGTATTAAAATACCGGTTACGAGCAATGGGACATCAACAACAAACAAATTCCGCTGTTTCTACTGGCCAAACGACTTTCTTAGTAGTTCCCGCTTAGGCTCGTTTTTTGGCTGGTTCAACTACTCATGGGCAGCCTGGTCTAAATGGTTTAAGACCAAATAGTATTTTCTCACTGCTCCTTGGATACAAAATCCTTGTTTTTTAACATGTAAAACATGCTGCTTCTGCTACTTAACAAAGCAAAGGCTTCTTCCCCTCCTTGCCGGCCCCGTAGTCTATGTGTTCGATACGTTGCCTGTTAATGGCAATGACCACATTACAACTCTTACAAAATTAACTGCCTTCTTC
>NC_135765.1:18845744-18924774 GCF_052425735.1 Oculina patagonica | reverse complement strand
CCGTGAAATGTATGCATGCACACATTTTAGCTAGGGTAATGGACCACAGAGAGCAATACGGTTCATCACGTGATCTGACATGGAAAACAAATAAACTTAAGTACCAAGGTCTCTTTTTACGTAGCGGTCTATCGTCAAGACTTATAAAAAGATGTAAACAAAGACCATCATATCACAGTGTGCCAGCTGTAGTTTTACTCCCACTCTTGTTATATTCCTGTAAATTTCCGTGCGTGTTCCTTGCGGATATTGAACAACAACCTAATTGTTAAATTTATTTTCGCATCGTGACTGTGCAAATTTTTCGACCGTGACGTTCTATGCCGAAAGGCATTTGAAATGAAACGGTGTATAATTATAACATCACGGTGAAACGTGTCCCGTTCATTTTTGAAGTGTTAAGAAAAAATATGCATAGATACGGGACAAAATAATGGCTAAACGCGATATCTTGAAAAATGAACTACGCCTTAATACGGGTATTCAGGTATTAAAACCGTTCAAACATGAGACACATTTAATCGATAGACAGCCAGTTCTCTCTTAAAGACGGGCACCTTCACAAACCTGACAAGAAGGACATGTGGTGATGGTCCCTCCGTTTTTTCAGTCATTTAACTGTAACTAAACTTCCTACCGGCATATAAGACGGAAATAACGCTAAGACGGACAGCGAACACTTTGAAACTGTCAGCAGACACAAGAAGTCTATTTTTTTTTCTAAAAAACAAAAAACTTGAAAACGTCATATCGATAAAATAAATAGTAAATAAGTGCCTTAAAACTTACTCACCAGAAACAATCCGCTATAACAGATTACTGCTCTGCTTATCCGGTGTATGTACACCAAAGAGGTTGTTTTCTACTGACAGCAATACAGTTTGTACAAGCTTTATTAGTCTTGTTCCAATTTTTTGAACGTTTGCTTAAACACGCTGAGTATATGGACATGTTACAGCTTGCAACAGTTCAGTGTAGTGCTAAATTTCCAGAAGCAGTAAACTATCGATGTAAGAATCAAACGAGTCAATTTTTCAACATTATTTTTATCCTACAACCCCGGACAATACTGTTGGGAAGGTCGCCAAGTTTGCGCTCCCCCTCCCCCTCATTCAATGTTGAGGTATACCTAGAGACTTCAATCACAGCATATTGTCTATCATAATGTTCAGTAATACTTCAACATTGATATGGGGGAGAGAGGGGCCCATACACCTTGTGTACGTATAGATCAGATTTATTTAAAAGTTGTTGAAATCAAAGCGATCATGTGCAACCTTCCCAAGGACTAATGTCTTGGGTTGTAGTTTGTACTTAAAACTGACAGACTTCAAGCAGACGTGTAATCTCTGTGCACAGCCATTCAAATTTATTATCTCAAAACTACTACGGGTGACACGTTAGCTCGACTTTCTACAAGGCAGACACCTCTTTAATTAAGACGGACAGTTGCGGCCGGTCCCGACGGTGTCCGTCTTCAGTAGAGAGAGAGTTGACTGTATCTGAAAACCAGAAAAAGCCAATGTTTGTTTCATGAGCCTGTGATGAAGATGCGAGTTCATTCATGGTCTCCTTTTAAAGTAGTCCAAAAGGGTGGTTGTTCAAGTAAGAATAATTGAATCTCTTTTCCTGGGCTGTTGGCTAACAAATGATCGCTTCCTTATTTCTGTTCCCTAGCGTGCAGAGTGTTCTCTTATAGTTTCTTACCGTATTGGTCAACAGAAACCATTACCTTAATCTTTGCATAAGTCTTGTAACATTGTGATCAAATAGTACTGAAAAATTGTTGCTTACTGCTCAACTGATGATGTTCATGTGTCTTTTTTTGCTTGCGAATCTCGCTCTAATTTGTCATCTAAATCTAAAACGCCGTTCTTCATCACGACATCGAAGAAAATCTCAATTACCAATTGAAACACGAGCCACGCTTACTCATTTTTTATGTGCTAAACACAGTTGTGTCAATCTGAAAGCGAAAAAATACAGTTAAATCCCGATAACTCGAACCATCAATAACTCGAACCTTTTTCGATTCCCCTCCAGGTCATTTTCTTACTAATTTTACCCTCAATAACTGGCACTTCCGATAACTCAAACCTTTTTTGATTTCCCTTGGAGGTTCGAGTTATTGGATTCAACTGTATTTCAGTCTTCCAGAAATGGTAACACGAGCAGTGACCTTTCAAAGTATTTAAAAGGAAAACATTGTAAAAGATAGGAAGTAAGCTTCGTAGCGTAATGTATGTCGTGTATTGTAAGGTATTTATTTTTTATTTGTGATGTAATTAACTTGTCTACTTGTCTTAATAATAAAAAAAGTTACATAAGGTACCAGGCTTGTGAAGCTTGGTGTCATTTTCTATACACAGTATTGCGAAGGCTTGCATTCTTTTACGAGCTTTGCCTCAGTCACTTTAACAAACCTGTGGCCCTCGGAACCTGATCCTGATCGAATTTAGAAGTGTTGGTTTTTGTCCCGGGAAAGAAGGAAACAAGGGAACTCGGCGAAAATCTCTCAGAGCAAGGACGAGAACCAACAACAAACTCAACCCACATATGACGCCCGGCCATGGAATCGAACCTGGCCACGTTGGTGGGCAGCGGGCGCTCTCACCACTGCGCCACCCCTGTATAAGCATAAGCATAAGCATAAGCATAAGTTATTCTTGTGCTAACGCTATGTTTATGACAGCGTTAGAGTGTGTTCGCTCTTCTAATGTACTGTGCTTATGCTTGTGAAAACTAGCTTTTACTTTTTGCAGCAAGTCAAGTTAATTTCACCACACGCTATGCAGGAAAAAGTATAAAGGCAATACGTGGCTCATCTGTGAACTTTACCTGGACATTTAGTGGCAGTTTTCGATTCATAAAGTGGGGATTTGTGTCACCAGTTGATCAGGGTGAAATACCTCCTGCCAATGTACTGGTGACAGTAGACGGACGTGATGGATCGGTTGTATTATCAGTACCTTCCTCGTATTCAGGACGTGTGAGCGGCAGCTGGGATAGACAGACATCTCCTGGTCAGGTCATCTTCACACTGAGTTCTATCAAGATAGCAGATGACAGAGTGTTTGGCTGTCACATCAGACCAGTCAACCTTGCTGATAGCATAGTTATTGACACTGTTCGTTTGGCTGTTATTGGTGAGTACCACAATACATGTATGGTATTATAAAAAGGCTAGAGTGATCCGATTTTTTTTAAAAAAACGACAAGACAGTTTTGACAAAATTCAACTAATTAAACTAAATTTCAAAATCCGCTTTAACGATGTCCTACAGCCGGGTCAAACTTTGGAACAGTTAAATGTATTTAAGATCTATTTTAGACTATTCCAAGTCTGTGTCATACGACAATCACATTCTTCTGAAGTTAGGTGATATGAAGTCGTTAGAACAAGGTAGAGAATTTCAATCATTAGTTCTCCTGTATAAGTGCGTGTACAATCAGGAGGCACCTTACATCAACGAATTTTTTAATTTTAAGAATGGTTAGTATAACTTACGTGAGCTTAACACAAGGCTGGAACTCCCTTCATTCAATATGGAATGGATGCATAGATTTTTTACATTTATGGCCAGTAGACTTAGAATCGATGATGGATGCGTTGCCTCCGATAATGCATGATAATGCATTTCTCCGAGGATTTTGATTGGCTTACTGAATCCCAGTTATCAGTTGTTATACCTGTGTTTGACCTTATATAGAAAATGATTGCGGCAAGTACCGCTCAGCTTGGAATTTTTCTGCGGGAAGCGAAAGTCATCACAAAAATGGCTGAAAACATCAAATTTGGTGAGCTTTAAATACAAGAAATAATCGGCAATACCTTCCCTAAACTCACACAAAAACCACAAAAATGCCACAGGTAACTTTACCCAACGCGGGCTCATGAAATAATGAATTAATGGTAAATTAAAAAGACTTTGGTATACCGAGTTCCACTATAAGCGAACCCATTATCGCAGAACACATTTTTCTAGTACCTATATTGGGGTGTCACGGAGTATGGTTTGTTCCGCAGTTCAGCTTTGTGACCCGGTGTAAAAAACTACGATAGCATTAAATATATGCTGGTCAAGGCGCGTTGGATAATAATAATAATAATAATGAAAATCCTCAAATTTGTAAAGGATGTGAGTCGAGTGAACTGATTGATCACTTAGGAGGGAAAGCATTACCACCAAGTATTTTGCTTCGTGATGGGATCACCGGTCAGCGCTGTGATTGTGGACCTTGTATGAGTAACATTCAAGAAGGAGCAGTGTCCACTTCCCCAGTTACGGCTAGCTGGTGGCGGAGATACTCAAACGCAACATCCCAGCCGATCTAGCGAATAGTATTTATAAATATCTCAATTGGTGACATATGCAAGAATTTGCACATACAAACTGGACACTACTGACGCTGCAGCCTTGTTTACATCTTCATTGCCAAGGACTTTAATCTACGTCGCTCATGGTGCTATCATTGATTGCCGTTTCCTCTGCTTGTTAGTAGTCTTTATATCGTCTTGTTGCCCTTAGTTACTGACAGTTTACGCACTGCTTCCTTTCAGGTTAAATGCAGGTGCGCGCGTTAGTTTTCTTCATATGCGAGTTTTGCTTATTTTAATTAACGTGTGCCCTTAGTTCGTACTTTATCGGAAAACGGGTTCTAGCAATCCTAATGATCTTTTCGAGCAATAATTTTGCTCAAATTGTCCCGCGTGTAGTTCCCTTGCACTAACCAGGTTTTTAATATTAAACAAGCAAAGAAGGTACCTGCGGTTTGAACAACTAAAAAACTAGTACTTTCTTATGCTTTATTTGTGGCGAATAAGTCTGAGATATGCATCGTGCGTAAAAAGATAAGAATATTTTAAATTCGTACTTTTAGATTTTACTAGGCTGTTGACAGAGTCAAAATACACCGACAAAGTTGACCTTCGATAAATCTTGTTAGGTTGGGGGGTGCTTAAGCGTGATAAAATTCGAACTGGTGCCACTTCCATACCAGTAAATCTTCGTGATTTTATACCGCGTTTACATATTTACATGTTCAATTCAAAATATGATACCGTAAAATTCCGGTTATAAGCCCCTGGGCTTATACAACTTCGTAAGAGGTTTTGTGTGGGCTTATAAGCGGAGGGGCTTATTTCTGGGAGGGCTTATAAGCGGAATACAAAAGCCGTTTTGAAACGAGCCACGGGTGTGTTGATCGATCAGTACGTTTTTAAGTTAAAAACGCATAATAAAGCAACATTTAGTCCTGTTCAGTACTGTCATCCGGTAGAGGGGGGCATATATCCGGGGGGCTTATAATCCGGTGTATTTTTTTGTTTCCAGGTAGATGGGCCTATAACCGGGGGGGGGGGGGCTTATAAGCGGGGGGGGCTTATAAGCGGGGGGGGGGGAGGTGGAGCTTATAACCGGAATTTTACGGTATACGGAAGTTGAAAGCCATTTGAACACGACATTGTTCTTCGTTTGACGTCTTCAAGGCAATGTGTGTTGTGTTCTGTCAGAACCAGTCACGCTCGATCATCTGTCCATCTGCCAACGATGAAATTCTACTTTTCCTTACTTTTTCATGACGTACGTTGCACAGGCCATCGTTTGTTCTATAAAGCCTAAAAACATTAATAAGAGCTGAATGTTTTTTAATAAAGAGACCACATTTTATGTGTAGAAAGGACCCTTCCCCAAAACTTTCCGTTTCAATTATACGGCAGTGGTTATTATCCATCCGCACTGAATTGTAAAACATATTAAGAAACGAAATGAGTAATGACTGCCGGCTCGTTATACTGTAGACATTATTTTGGGACAAGACAAAGGTCTCAGTGATTATTATGGAAACGTATAAAAATAGAAATATTTTCTATTGTTGTAATATTTCTTATTGAAAACGACGGTATGCTGGCAAAAGCAGCCATTTCCATGCCTTCTTATCCACGGACATTATCTATTCTTGGAAGCAAATAGTATTCCTCGAACTTCGCCCTCAGTAAACTGACATCCCCAGGAAAACTGTGATGTTCAAGGCGCCAGATAATGCAAAACATCAACGTCATTCTGTTGGCTTTATATTGCTTATCTGTTAAAAATACTTTGTACTATATTAACGTTAAGTGGCCGACTATTATAGAAAACAGCATAAATTTGCTCTCAGCAAACTTGCAAAACGTGATATTTCTAAGCATGTCTAAGCACTCGCCTCTCGGGTGACTCGTCCCTGGCTCCTGTGCGCGTTTCAGAATACAGTTTTCTCACAAGAGATGTCCTGGGAGGAGTCAGTTGCTTATATGCGTGACTCAAGTTACTGAAGTGTGACTCTATGCAAATGAACAACGTATTGGCTGAGTACGTTTGCTACCTACATTATAAAAGCGGCGGCATAAACTGCTTCCTCGATCGAGTGGACACGATAACAACACCGAGGCAAGCCAGAGATTTTGTCACAGCCTTGTAATGGGTGAAAACGTCATTTCGTTAGGCTACCTCTTACATGTAATCGTGTTTATACTTCCGCATGCAGGTACGTTTAAGATATTCTGTCTAGTTTATTTTATTTTAAAAGGTCGCGTAGTGGAAAAGGTAATTACAGTCTTAAATGACAGTAAGATTAGCGTCCAGTAAGATGAAGATCATAGGCAGATAACTGCAAAGCAATCACAACCAACATTGTAGAGATTTATAATAAGACAGTCCAACACAGTTCACTGAAGTGCATTCGATATTAGGTTGGGTTAAATTACACTGTGGTTAATTTACATCAGTTTGCTCAATTTTTACCGAGCACCAAAACTTCGCGCTGCACTTCTTCCAACTACTAACAAAGTAACCACAAAACGATGAGTGTAAGAAATTGACGAATAGCTCTGAAAACATGAGCGACGTGATTGCTCAATAGTAAGACGGCTTAACAGTCATGGCAAATAACCTGAGCCGTACGTCATATATATGCACATAAAGAAAGGTTAATTTAACAAAGGCGACACCACAGGGACCAGGCGCGTAGCTGAGGTTTTAGGAAGGGTGTTCGTATTGACAGGAATATTTATTAGAGGGTTATTAAATACGAGCGCCGAAGGCGCGAGCCTCTAGGGGGGTCTGGGGGCATGTCCCCAGAATATTTTGAAATCTAGAGGCCCGGAAATGCTATTTTCAGCATTGTGCACGTCAATATTTCAAACTCGATGGAGTGTAAAATAACACTTATTTTTAGTCATAACAACAATATTTCCGGCGTTTTTTAACTTGATACATTTATACATACATACCGGCTTAGTACACTAAACGTTTTACAAAAGCTTGACTTGTGGTACAAAGGCATCTCAGGGTAAAAGCTTAAGCCCCCCAGACCCCGGCTCCACCGTCAATGTACTAAACGCAGCGTCAAAGCGTCAATATGCACTAAATACACGTATCACCTGGGTCCCCCGAAATTGTATTCCCCGCCTTTCGTGTATTGATACTCCATTTAACAAATCCCGAACGCCTGTTAATTAAGGAAATATTTTTCAACGATGGGATTATTTTGACTACATATAATACTAGGTCACTAGGATATATTGAGGCCACTTACTTACTAATTCACTACAGGACTATTTGTAAAGCAAACTTGACAATTGCATCATCCTCGGGTGGAGGCCATGAGAGCCAGTGAGGAGAGCCCATTCTCCTGACAATTTAATACTTTCCCGATACTTTTTGCGTTTTCTTGCAGGGTAATTTAAAAGCTGCAACACTCAGTTTGTTTTCCATTCCCCCACTATTTGCTAATTATACCTAATCGTACCTTTTTGGTACGCTTCGGCGGCATATCAGGCGAGTTTGGTCAAGCCATGGTTCGTATTTTGGCGAGACGCAGTCGAGCCAAAATACCCATGGCGAGACCAAACTAAACGAGCCTGATATGCAGCCGAAGCGTACCAAAAAGGTACGATTAGGTATTTACCGTACCCAAATTCAGCCTAAACTCCGGTTATATTTATCGTTCTGTTGATGCCATGCTTGCAAGGTACGTACTGCAAATTGTGTTGACTAGGTCTTCAACACTTTTACCAAGTTCTTCTTCTGCCTTTTTTTTTTTTCACTCGTTTGTTTAGAGTTTCATTCTCTAAATTTTCAAGATCAAAATTAAGCGAAAAATTTAGAAATTCCGACTCCATTTTTCAGGCTGAATGTCTCAGTACTCATCGGCAAACATCGCGCAATTGGCGTGCGCGCTCAAGTTTAGTTTTGGCGGGAACGTTTTTCTCTTTTTACGACCGCTAAACATCGCTTAATTTAAATTACGAAGTTCTGTTTTATTGGTAAACCTCTTTTCAATTCATCGTACAGTAACACTTCTTTACTTCAAAGTGACCGTGATATGGTGGCATATCCGGTCAGTGACTTGATATCGTAGGATATCAGGACAGTAGATCGCGCTTCTGATTGGCTACTTGTGAATTTGGGTAAGGTAAAAGCTGAAAATCAACAGTTTGTGTTTTCAGTCCTCCATTATTGACCTCCAAAGGGGGTTCGTTCGAACCCCTCGAACCCCCCTTCCTACGCGCCTGGGGACTGCAGGCTCACGATAAGGAATTGTATGTCTACACATGGGAAAATTGTCAACAATCAATGAATGAGCTAATATTTATATTTTGCACAATAACAACAAAACCAAAACAAATTATGATTAATAGCGTTCTTCAACGTCTTGAACTGCAGGGTACAATGAGCGTCAAAAGTAGTTGAGACAGTTAATTTCGATATCGCGTTTTTTCCACTTCGAATCAAGTGTAGGTTGTCAACCCCATTCCCCCACCCCCTGTGTGCATACAAGTTTCTCAAAGATTGAAGTGCTTTTTTAATTTTCTCTTGTTTGTTTTAATCGGTTTTAAAGAGGGAGCAATGAGTTTCACTAAAGAACCAGACAATCCAAGTTACGTTACAAAAGGAAACAATGTTACACTTGTGTGGGACTACGCTGTTACTGATAGGAAGGCTGAGCTCAAGGGCATCACCTGGGGAGTATACATCAGTAATATGTATAAACTGTTGATAGTAGAGTTAAAGAATGGTGACAGAGTAGTAAAGTCTGATATGCCGTCAGCTTACACTGGGCGAGTAGACATTGAAGGAAGAGCTTCTCTGGTAATTAAAAATATCACCGATCAAGATAATACATTCTTCCAGTGCACTCTGAGAGCAGAACCAACTTCAGGTCTTCAAATTCAAATCAGCACCGTCAAGCTCATTGTAAGAGGTATGCAGTTTGACATTGTTATATTATATCCCTATGAGCTATCGCAACAAAATTAATTGCAAAACAATCATGTCAAGAACGCTTATAAAGATAGAAAACTTGGAAATTGTATAGCCTGGCAGTGTGGCATACCATACAATAGGAAGGGAGGAAGGGAGAGAGAATTTTTTTTGGGGGGAGGGGAGAGAAATTGCTTTGATTAAAAAACGCACGAAATGCTGTCCTGCCTGGTTTATTGTGTGATTATGATGATCTACAGTGCATTTAAAAAAGCTACATAAAATTTGCAAAGCCAGATGATTCGACGTGAGAGGAAAGGGTGAAGAAGGTGGCTCTACTTAAAAATTTTTGCGCTTGAAATTTACGCGTCGCAAACAAGAGATTCACTGTAGGCCTTCCAGTAACTCATTAACATATTGCATACACTTTGCCAAGTGTATGCACTGTAAGTGCCAGTTTGTGTATGGATTGAGACCTCAGTAATGCATGCACGGCTTACATCGCCAGTTTCCAGCAACAAAACTGCCAGAGTGCTGTACAAGTTACCAACAGCCGGAACGTCTCGTGCTACTTGGCCATGAAGATGAACTACGTTATCGTAGCATTTCAAACCAGCGGAACATTCCGCCTCTAAGATCTTTGACTTTCCATCGTGAAAAAAAAAACCCAGAGAGAATGAGGTAAAGAGATTTGAAGATCGACCTTTCAAGAGAACAATGAATGCATGAACTCTGTTCGTTGTAACGTAAGGGAACAAGTAGACCTGTACAGAAACGTATTAGGCGAAAACATTGATCATGTATTAATGGTGCCTGCTTTGTTACTTCAAATAATACATCTTTCGTGTGCAGCTTATTAAAATATGTTTACAGTACTGGCTTCTCCTTAAGCTTTATAAAGCTGAACTTTCTCGAAGATTTTCGCTTGTTCATGTGTTCCTTTCCCCCGAGCCCTCCACGTATTTTCAAGAAAACAAATTACATCGCAAGGGGCTTCTGCAGAGTCTTGAATCAGTCGTTTCAGCAAACAGGAAATAAAAAAATTCCAAATCTTACGCTGTGACAAGAATAAACAAATATTTTTGTGTCATGGGATATTATCTTTATCAACTACCGATGGCTCACAACTATTTTTACGTCGCTTATGGAAAGACCAGAACTTTTATTTTTTTAACCTCTCGGCTTCAGAGCCTCAGTATTCTTGCTGATGCGTGACTCGCGTGACCACAGCCAAACAAAGGATCGTGTGACGTATCTCCCTGATTAATTACTTTCCCAGAAATTAAACATGGCGACGTTGATGACTAATGTTAAATTCCAGCTTTAAAAAACTTCTTCAAGATGACTTGCATGTCGGCGACAACAATATTTGAGACACATTGAAAGTTTATCGTGAACTGATGATGGCAGGAAATGCTCTTTTGTCAAGACGCTTCGTCTACTTTATTTTGCTTCAGATACTTCCGCAAGCAGGTACGTTTGCGTGATTATGTTCATTTCGAAACTGCTACCCCGGCATTTGCTTATCAGTTTGTCGCTTGTTACCTTACCTATTAAGCTGGAAACCCATGTCTTAACTTAAAATAGGTGGCAAATGAGTGTACATGTGCCACTGTGCAGGACTCATTAAACAGCTGAAGACAGGCTTCGAAACAATATATTTCAAGATGGTCGCCGAATCGGTAAAAAGGTTTCATCATCCAATATGCAAATTGAACCGACAATTGTCCAGGGCTCGCATTGTCTGGAGTTCCAAACTATTAATGCCCACAGCATGCCTTCCAATTAATAAAGATATAAAAAGAATACAAAGCTTAGACGGAAATGCAGTTAGGAAGGTATGAATAAAAAACATTTAATAATTTAAGATAATGTTATTAATTTCGAGTCGATTCTTGAGCTTTAGCTACTTGCGACGGTAGCCAAGCAATTTGTTAGAAAATTGTTAGTAATGTACTAGTGTAACAACAAGTATGTTGTTTATTATATACAGCGTGTCAGCTACAATTTATTTCGCCCTACAATGGGAACAAGGTGACGGCAAACCTTGGTTCGTCTGCTAACTTCACTTGGGCCTTTCATGGAGGAAACGTAGATCTAGTTCAGTGGGGAACAAAACAGGATGGTATCCTTAGCATTAAAGATGTCTTGGTTAATGTAGATAAGTTCATGAAAGTTACCCCAATCACAAATTCTTCATACAGTGGACGTGTGAGCGGAGTTTGGAACGGTAGTAGCCCTGGACAGGTCACCTTCACACTGGATTCGATTCAAAAGGCAGATGAAAGGTTTTATATTTGTAGACTTGGACCTGAAAAGCTTGAGGTAGCACATGTTTATGATTCTGTAAAGTTGCTTGTTTTGGGTAAGTAAACAAATATTAAGTCACTTCCCCTGGTTTTATTACCATTTTTTAACTCAACCTTTGTCTTTATTTACGAATTTCCCCCCATTTTTAAGTATCAGGATAAACAGCGCCTTTAGGTAACGATCCAACTTTGGGACTAGGCGATACTATATCATTTCGGTAGAGGACTATTCACCACTGTAGCAGTCGTTTGAATGTATACAGTGATGCAACGCTGTCTTGTTTCTCAACTTTATTTGAGTTACGTCTCTTCGATACTGCACGCAGCGATCTGTCAATAGCTCTTATGCAAGTTGATGTAATCATTCATAAGACCTATCAGTTCATTTTATTTATTTTTTATACTGTACATATATGCTGAATGATTTTTAACCGTGTTTAAATAAAGTTTTCTCATCTTATCTAGTCGGGCCGTCGTCAACGCTTTGGCCTTTGAAAGTTTTAGTTCCCCCTAAATACTCAACCAGAAATACACTTGCAAAGGAATAAAGCGTGAAAGGCGCGAAATGCGTTCATTTGCACGCATCAATCGTGTATCAGGTGTACACCTCGCAAGTATTAAAACCGCGCATATTTTTTTATTCGAAATAAATTTAATTAGCCGGCGGTGTATAAAATACTCATTATGCAAAAACTGAACCAATTTTAACTCTGATGAAGGTAACAGAGAGTTACCGAAAATTCAGTTTTTATACGTTTTTACCAACTTTTTTAAGATCAGATACAAACCAAATTTTATTAAATTTAATGAATCTCAGTTATAATTAATTTGTTACACAAACTTACAAAATGAAGAAGTTAAAATGTTTTAACGTTTTACTTTTTAACTTTATTATGTTCTTAAAATATGTCAAATATGTGGCTACCCTGTGTAAGTATTTTTAATCATTATGATCATCATCATCATCATCATTTATATTAAATGATTTAAGATAAAAATAAATGATGTGATTTTGAATAAATTTTTAAGGGGGGCAAAAAGAACTGTTAGAAAGTATATCTGAGAAGGTTTCCTCGATTTAAGCGCATAACTTGTCAGTTGAGATTATTGTAGTATTGTCAACTCTCGCCATAACAGACAACTTCGGGACCACAGTTTGGTGTCTGCAATAGAGAAAGTCCGTAGTAGCGGGAGTTATTTTTAGTAATTCTTATTTGCCGGGACTTGAACCCCTGTCCGTGATAGCAGAGTGTCCGTAATAGCGAGGTATCCGCAAGGCGGGAGTTGGCTGTATATTCAAACACATGATTTTTTTCTGTTTTCATGATTCGGTAGAATTGCAAAGAAGATTAGGCAAATTTTATGCCTACCTTTGGTAAAACACAGATAACAGATAAATATTCGTTTTTTCAGAATTTTAGACAATGCAATTGAACGCTTCTTGTATCGCAAGGTGGATATCTTTGTTTAGAGGAAATATTAGATCTCTCAGATATTGTGCGAGCTGTGATTGGTCAATTTTACGGGCCGTATTTCGGGCCGTATTCTACAGTACAGCCCAAGGAATTTGATTATTAATAAGAGGTATGCATGTACATTGCACCTGATCCGACTTAACATATCCACTCCAGGTACCAGGTTTGCCCAAAACATTTTTCAAAAGAGCTTCGTCTAAGACGACACCTAGACACGTATTCTAACATGAGATTAATATGATTTTCTGAACACTGTCACAGAGCTGAACCTAGTTGCACTCCCAAATATCACACTCTACCCTGGCCAAGTACTGTTCCATGAGATACTCCCAGTGATAGCTGACTTGCGGTTGTTCTTTCTCAATGCTGACTTGCACAACACGATTCCTTCAACATGCTTAATAGTCTTTACGCAGTTTTAAAACTTTCACGATCCACTATGTCAAAGGCTATGCGTTAGTCAATAAAAACCACTCCAGTAATGAGTCTCTGTTGCATTCTCCGTCTCATCAGATCTGTAAAAGATATTGCAGTCGACTTAGTGAAGAGATTTTTTGAAAGCTACCCTGATAAAGGATTGGTATTTGGTATTAACTGAGAAATTGATACATTTGGCGATGCACCGCCCTGGGCAACCGGCAAAACAGAAAATAAGACGATAGTTATCCTCCATTATCCGGCGTACTTATTCGTCAGGGACAACTCCCATCGTCTTGGGACTGCGTATGTGCGTATGATGATTTTGGTCAGCGGCTAAGCAGTTTTGTTCGCGTAAGGTAAGGTAAAGTCTGCCTACGAGCCAAGTGGCCCATCAGGCCGGAGATTATCCCAGTTTCCGTAGCAAGAAGCGACTAGGAGTATTTCTACTCCCCCTGGATGGGATCTATGCTAGTTCATCTCAGGGTTACCACCAGCAGTAAATTCGCCGGTACCCATTTATACACCTGGGTGTAGAGGCACTGTGAGATGTCTTGCCCAAGAACACAACGCAGCGCCCGCGGCCAGAGCTGAAACCCGTACTCGTAAAATGTTGTGTAATTAATTTGAATTTTAAAGCTGGCAGGTTCTTATTACCTCCAAGAAATGACCCTGATTGGCTAACGACAGGCCCTTTACGAGTCCAAATTACCACAGAAGACATTGAACTGTTCCAGTAAAGAGTCCATTAAACCATCAACTATCAACCTCTTTGTCCATATATGCATCTCAATAGCCTAGAAGAATCTTGTTACCTCCCAAGTTAACACACGTCTGAGTATAAAACACATTAGAACTCAACTTTCGAAAGTTATGCCACCTTCGCTCTTGCCAAATATATGTGAAGGCCAACCTCGTGCTGTAAATTAATACTTTCCACTCCAGTTGAATATCACCATTATAAGTGAATAACTCTTTTAAACATCATTCGTACCAAATACCTAAAACATATAAACTCGGCGGAATCATTGACTTCCATCGATCGTGCCCCATATTAAAAAACTAACACCTTTCATTGCAGACACTGAAATGAAACAAAACAAGGAAGCCAGCATATACTGAATTACACTGCTTGTTTTAAGTCTCAGAATAACCACCACAATGGCAACGATTGAAGAATACCAAATAAAAACAAAAACAAAACAAAAAATTATCGTCGTCATTACTATCACAATCACAATCATTATCTGGTTGTTGTTTTTGGTGTTATTATTATTTTTGCTGTAGGTGTTGCTGTTATCTCTCGTGGATAGTCGGTATTTGTTAAAAAAATTACTAAGAAAATATTTGTTCAGTTAAAAGAAGCGATTATTTTAGGGAATTAGTTTAGATGTGTAAATTTTATCGTATGACTAATAGGATGCAACCGAGACTGTGAATGTTATCAACTCATCAGCTGTAATTCTTTTATACACTGCTAAAAACCAGTTATCTTATTGCAGAGCTTCCAGTTATCAGCCCACCATCAATAAACGGAAGTTACATTGAGGGATCCTCAGTCAATATCAGTTGTACAGCGACTGGGAAACCAGACCCGGAAGTATCCTGGATGCGAAATGGACAAATCAAAAGTTCCGGAAAGAAAATAGCACAATTGAACTTCGACAGAATTAAAAGGACAGATGATGGACTGTACACATGCAGAGCTAACAACTCAGCAGGAACAAAAACTCACAAAGAAATCCTGGTGGTTCGTTGTGAGTCAGAAATCCTTCAACTTCTAGATGTAAATTAACATTTCTTACGAAACAATCAGAAATTGACTACAAGAAAAATCAACGAAAGGGGCGTTTCTTTTTTTACATTTATCAAAAGACTTTCAGCAAACGCAAACGATTAATTTGATTTTTCCTTTCAGACCCGGCAAAAATATTAAATGTTACTTCATCAGCTGCTAGTTCTTGGATTGGTCAGGCAGTGACGTTGAGGTGTGTGTCAGATGGTGTTCCTACACCAACACTCACCTGGTACAAACCTGATGGAACTGAACTAAACACATTCACAGCTAAAGAAAGCACAGTGAAGGTGACATTAGAGGATAAGCTAGATTTTGGTGAATACAAGTGTGTCGCTTACAATGGCCTTGATCCTTTAAACAACGTCTCAATGCTCCTCCGACAGATAAGTATGTGTATCAAAACATTGTTTATTGATGAAAGAGGAGATGATTTAGACAAAAGGGACGCCTTTTTTTCTGTTATTTAGCAGTTAGACAGCTCATTCCAAGCGCAAGATAATCACTTTTAAAAAACCTTCAACAGTATAATGAAATAGTCTTTGAAATTTTAACAAAATGTAAATCCAGTAACTGCGGATTTTGATCTATACCGTTAACCAGAGACATAACCAAGAATTAATCAGCGCAACGTTTGCGTGTTATTGAAGGCGCAGTAACAAAAACAGCTACAATAGAAATAAAGGTGATAAATGATCGTCGCAGTGAATTTCCAATTTAAGCAATTGGAATAAGAAGCCTGAAAAAAAATTCAGGGCTTCAACGGGATTCGAACCCGTGACCTCCGCGATACCGGTGCGATGCTCTACCAACTGAGCTATTGAAGCCACACATTGGGAGCGAGGTCAATTGTGAGTTCATATTTTCCCGTGAGAGTAATGAAATGATGTAATGTATATGAAATGATTCATATATGAACTGCGGATGTATATGAAGGTGATAAATGATCGTCGCAGTGAATTTCCAATTTAAGCAATTGGAATAAGAAGCCTGAAAAAAAATTCAGGGCTTCAACGGGATTCGAACCCGTGACCTCCGCGATACCGGTGCGATGCTCTACCAACTGAGCTATTGAAGCCACACATTGGGAGCGAGGTCAATTGTGAGTTCATATTTTCCCGTGAGAGGAATGAAATGATGTAATGTATATGAAATGATTCATATATGAACTGCGGATGTATATGAAGGTGATAAATGATCGTCGCAGTGAATTTCCAATTTAAGCAATTGGAATAAGAAGCCTGAAAAAAATTCAGGGCTTCAACGGGATTCGAACCCGTGACCTCCGCGATACCGGTGCGATGCTCTACCAACTGAGCTATTGAAGCCACACATTGGGAGCGAGGTCAATTGTGAGTTCATATTTTCCCGTGAGGGGAATGAAATGATGTAATGTATATGAAATGATTCATATATGAACTGCGGATGTATATGAAGGTGATAAATTTCTTCTTTTCATTTTATCAGAAAAACCAGGCTCCCCGGCCATCATATCTTCAGCTTCAGACATTCAAGCCACTTCACTGACAGTAAAATGGACTGCACCAGCTGATGATGGAGGGAGTCCTATCACAGCATACCGAGTGGTCATACTAAAGGGTGGCACTGAGATAAAGAATGAGAATGTTACAGACCCTGGTTCAACAAGTCTGTCTGTTGGAGGTCTGGACAGAGATACCGAGTACAGTGTGAAGGTGTTTGCCAGGAATGCTGTGTTTGAGGGTACAGCTGCGCAAAGGACAATCAGGACAAAGATTGAAGGTAAGATTTCCAGCGGCTTTTATTAACTAAATGTCCAACCAAAAGGAAAACAGCTCTTAACATGACATCCGCTTTACGAAATTTGCTAATTTGTGCATTTGTCACTTTAATTCAATAATTTTGCTACAGTGTTGTCCATTGTTTTATTATTTTACAGAGAGTGGTGTAACATTATTGTCACTCAATTGCCTTTGAAACGCAAGACTTTTTTCAAACAACAGCAAAAAAAAGAATACATGCCGTCAACATGGCGGATCAACAAGCAGCCTATTTTGTGCCTGCAAGGGAACAAAATAGGTGCAAAAATAGTGGCGCCAAGCATAAGTAATGTGACAATTATGCGCTCGTGAAGTTCCCTTTATCCGTCTAACAGGACAATTTTTTTATCATTTTTATCAATCAGGAATTCCCGACACACCAGAGATTATAGACATGCCTGCGGAGGTACAGAGTGATGAAGTGGCCTTAAAATGGACAAAGCCAGTTAGCAATGGAGCGGACATCACACAATACACTGTATATATACGAAACGTTAGTAGCAATGGTACCGTAGGAGACTGGAGAAAACTTGAGGTCATTCATGATGTCTCTGTTCATGAATATGTCGTCACACTCAAAAAGGGTCAGCGGTATGAGTTTGCTGTGACTGCGACTAACAAATATGGAGAGAGTTTGAAACAACAGAAAAGCATAAAGAGAGTCAGAGTTTTAGGAGGTAAAGTTATGAAAAAGTTTACTCTTCTTGTTGCAGAATATTTCTTAAAACAGTTCTTTTTTCTGATTTTTCTGTTTGTCGTATAAGAAATAAGCAAGATGCTCCAATTCTGCAATAGTAATGCCTTAGACAATTCAAGTTATTTTATCTTTGATACTGTTCAACTACCTTGTATACACATTCTTCCAAACTAATTTTCTGTCCGTTTTGTTGTTTTTAAGGGTCCACTAAAGCGACTACAAACCAGAATGAAACAGGTAAGCTGTGTTACTAAAAATAGTGCCCATTTCAAGCCTTAAAATAAAATATAAAATTATGTACAAGTATAAATATATGTTTGCAGTCTCATGCAATTAGCTTCCAGATAACTGGTTTACAGGCATGCCACTTAAAGAGCGGAAAAAAATATTAATTTTAAATGTTATAACCCACAGTCGTTAGATGCGACAGGGAAGTGGAGATTCTTCATGCTGTTTATCTCAGTATCATAATCTTATTGGTGATAATCATTGTTGTTATCAGTGTTATCAGCTGGAGAAAGCGTCAAATTCCAGGTAATTCTTTGCATTCACTCTTTACACATGCTTTGCTAAAATAAAAATTAACAAAGTTGTTAAGTCGTAAAACTTGCGTCCTGTTTTCTTTATATTCTTTTGCTCAGTAGCAACATACGCACTGAGCAAATAAATGTTCCTCTTTTACTAATAGATCCTTGTTACTATTGATAGCGACCGCTTTCCTTAAATAAGGTTTCCTTCGTACCCTGGGTGCCAAAGGGTTTTTATTGCGCGGCTTCCGTCCTTTGTCAAGTTAGTGTCTTGCCGGTAGGTAGACACGAGAGATAAAGAAACCTTCGGAGCTAACCAAAATTTTTCCAAAAATAAAATAAGAGTATCGCTTATTCGCTAAAAAGGGAAAGTTCTCGAACGAATTCTCAACCCTGATTAAGAGAGAAAAGCCTCAACGTACGATAATTAAATAATTTTTGCTCATTTACAATTTTATTATCAAACATGCGCTACACCGCTTTTTCCTGAAATGTTTTCAACCGTTTTACTTTCCTGAAAAGGCTGTCAGGGATCCTTTAAGCGTCGTGGGACAGCCAGAATGCTTGTAAGAATATTGGTTATTGTATAGCCCATTCGTTTTCTTTACTTATTGTCTTTTCACAACACGTTCTTGCTTTTCAGCAATCTTCAAGCGTGCAAAACGGTGAGTACAACAGTCAAAATTTGGTGATCACAAAATTACGAATTTACTTACAGCTTTTTTAAAACCTGTTTCTCAGGAAAGGGCCTTCTAATCCCAGTGTTAGCAGATCATTATCACGTGCAGATTCCATTCAAATGGTAAGTTCTTTTAATTTCTCTTTCAATATAGCTTGCAAAGAAAGCCATTTTATGGCATACAACGAAACCTTTTTACAAACCTTTTTAGGTTGGCATAAAATGTTTCCTTTGGAGACAAAATTCTTTCACATCATTTGCGTATTTCAACCTCATCTCCTATCAGAGATAATGTTGGCTCACCATGATAATTTTCAGCCGGACCTTACATATATTCTCTGTCAGTTATTTAGTTGTTATCTTTACTTTTTACTGGTTATTCCTAGACAACTGCTGTCCAGCAGGAAGCAGATGCTCAGTCAATAGAAACAAGTGAAGTTACCAGCACAACTTACGAGATTCCTAACAGCAGTGATTACATGCCGCTTCATCCTTCAACAAGAAGCTGGGAGATCAGACGAGAACAAGTCAATATCATTAAAAATATCGGAAAGGGAGCTTTCTCCCAAGTTGCTAAGGCAACAGCAAGAAACATCAATGGTAACCAAGATGTGACTGTGGCTGTGAAAATGCTGAAAGGTTATCTCATTAACAACTTTAAGCGAAACTGCGACCTTTTTTAAATTCGATTGATTGATTGCAATGGTCTGATATTTTTCTTAAATCGATTTGCTCCAAATAGAAAATGCTCCTGATTCAGACAGAAAGGACCTGCTTTCAGAACTTGAATTGATGAAAAAACTGAAGCCTCATTCTCATGTGATAAAGTTGTTGGGATGCGTAACAGAGACTGGTAAAGTAAATTCGAAGTAACTTTAATAATAAGGACTGGAACTCCCTTATACAATATTTTGTTGTGCGTAGATTTTAAAGCTAAAACAGACGTCATATTCGATAAACGAGAATGCCCAATCGCCCATCGCATATAAATAAATGTCTTCGTTTTGAAGGTTGTAAAATGAACGATACGTACTTATGATGTTAGTTTTAAAAATGGCTGCGAAATATGTCCCTGCCTCGACTCGTTAGCTCGTAATCCAGAAAGTGAGTTCATTTCTATTTTTCTCTGCAATTCACTGAAATCTTGTATGTATATGTCAACCGCTTTTCTTTTCTTATTTAAGATCCCTTACTGGTCCTTATTGAGTATGTGCCGTACGGTGATCTGCTGGGTTATTTGAGGAAGAGTCGTGGGCTCAATGACACGTATTTTAATAACCCGGATAGAAAGCCCAAAACTAATTTAACTTCACAACAGTTGATGAGGTTTGCATGGCAGATAGCTGATGGGATGACTTATTTGTCGACAAGAAAGGTAAACATCTATGATTATATGAATTCACCGAATGGTAACAAATGAGAAAACCACACCAAATAACAAGGACGGCGACAAGTTTATAATAATGACATATTTCTTTTAGATAATCCATCGTGACTTGGCGGCCAGAAATGTTCTTGTTGGTGAAGGAGAGAAGTGTAAGGTGACAGATTTTGGGATGGCGAGGAATGTTCACCAGGATGATATTTATACCAAACAAAGTCGGGTGAGTATTCCCCATCCCTCCCCCTCCCCCCGAACTATCCCAATAACTTATCTTAATCTGTCGTAATTGTTGTTTAATTGAGCCTATGATATGATAAAACGAAAAAGACTAGTGAGGCTGTTTATCTTCCAGGGTCGGTTGCCTGTCAAGTGGACTGCTTATGAAGCTTTGTTATATGGAACATACACTACACAAAGTGATGTGTGAGTGCTGAATTGAATAACCAAGAACTAATAATATTATCTCTTTTCTCACTTTGCTTATAACCTGCACATCATACCAACTAGCGTGTGGGCAGTTTTGTTTTTTTTTTTCAGTAAAATAATATTTTTTATGACGTAACATAAGGCTTTTTACACGTGCGCCACAAAAAACGTAATGCTAACCACCCAGTACAGTGGAAAGCGATGAAACCAGGACGAAGGTGGACATGGTGGACACTAATAACTAGAGCTTGTCGATGGTTACGAAGCGAAGTGCTTTCCAGGGATAAGCTTGACGATTACTATTACTATAACTAATATTACTTCATTATAACTATTGTTTTGAAGGTCACGTAAGTAGCTCGTGTTGTTGCTCAATCTTTACATATCGCGACAAAGAATAGACATGAGCACAATTCTGCTTATTTCTCTGAGTCACAACCTCTTTACTTTGATTAGTAAATATTCCCTTTGACGGTCCAAAACGCGTCCTTTGACTAGGTGTCATAAAAACGTTTCCTATCCACTATCCCCTTCCCCACCCACAACTCTTTTTCCTATACCATTTATATTGTTACCAGTGAAGTGTTACTCGTATTTGTTTTCTCGCAGATGGAGCTATGGTGTCCTTCTGTACGAGATTCTTACCATAGGTAGGTTCAGATACATATCATTTATATAATAAAATTGACCATACATAATCAAAAAGCGTTCACTTAACTTTCGATTTTCTCATCTAGGTGGATCTCCATACCCGGGAATTAACGCTCGCCAAATCGCCATGAAACTTCAAGAAGGATTCAGAATGCCAAAGCCAAAACATGTGGATAGCAAAATGTAAATAAACTGTAGTTTTTGTCGTTGTTGCTGCTGTTGCAATTTTAAATTTTATTGATACCTGTACCACCTTCTTACTTCAATGAAATAATTTCTTTTGCGATTTCTTCCCTGGCTATGACAAAAAATGACAACAATTTAGAACTCGTTGTCTTGTTCTTAATACACTTTACTATCAGTGTCTCTCTCCACACAGGTGTATAAATGGGTACCGGCGAATTAAATGCTGGGGTAACCTTGCAATGGACGAGCATTTCATTCAGAGGAGAGTAAAAATACTCCCGTCGCTTTATGGTTTGGAAATTGGGATAAGCTCCGACCTGATGGGCCACTACGCTCGAACGCAGACTTTACCTTCCTTTTATGTTATACATGTTTATAGCAAAGTTCTGAGCTTCCAATGTCCTGTTAGGGCGCATATTATCGCATTTGATCATTTATGAACTATGCTATTTACATAATGCTTTTTTGGTTGTTTTTAATTCTATTTCTGTTGATTAGATATCAGACTATGCTTAATTGTTGGGAACAAAACCCAAGTGATCGTCCAACCTTTCCTAAACTAAAAGAAACGATGAAGGACATGGAGAGAAACCACAAGGTAAACACCATAGAATTCGGCATATTTTACCAATAACGCAAAAGTTAACTATAAGAAACATGTCCTACTTCTGTACATGTCAGTTGGGGAACAGCGCGAAGAAAAACGAGTAGCAAGAAGGAGAAGGGGAAGGTTCTCGACCTTTCTTTTTTTTTATTTTTTTTTTATTTTTTTATTTTTTTTTTTTTAATATCTTTATTGCCATTTTAACATTGTACAAATATTACAGTGTAAGAAAAAAAAAGAACAGACGTAAGTTACAATTGAGTTACGTAGTTTATAAACTGTTACAATTTACATATGAAAATAAAGGTACAGGTACATAGGAAAATAAAGTAAATGAAAAAAATATAAATAAATAAAGAAAAAATAAATAAACAAGGAAATAAGCTTACATAAAGTCTTTCCACTTTAATTCGAAATTGTTAATAGTTTTATTTCTAACTGCAATATGTTGTAGAGTATCCAATCTGTTTTTTAGAAAAGGAGGAAAGCCGTCAAAAGGTACATCATCGCAGTCTTGGGTCGTACAAAAGATATAATACTTAGCTACAAGTGATATGTAATTTAAAATATCTTTTGTTTGTATGGCGTTGTCATGCCAGCCGTAAAGGATATCGCGTTCTGAAAGAGTAATTGTATTTTGTTGTTTTTCGGACCACCACTTTTGAAATGCAGTCCAGAAATTAGAAATTTTAGGACATCGGTAGAGTAGATGAGGCAATGTTTGCGGCTGCGTTTTACATAAATGACAAGTTTCAGAGTCGCATAAATTCATACGAAAAAGCGAATACCTGGTAGGAAGTATATTATGGATGATTTTATATTGAAAGATTTGAAGCTTTGTTTCGATCGTAATTGCAAAAGGGAAGTTGTAAACATTTTTTTAGGCTTTCTTGGGAGAAACCATACCGTAGAAGTCTTTGTTCAGCAGTTGGAGGTTGGAAGTAATGATCCGTAATAGCTGCATAAACAGAACGGGTGTTAATAATATTGCGTAAAGGGGATTCTTGCGACGCATTTTCGTTTTCAAATTGGTCTTTTGCTGCTTTGATTTCGCATCTCCAGCTTGGTGGAATTGCGTTTATTAGACCATAATAAGTTGTGAACGGGATTTTCAGCTGAAAAGTTTGTTGAAATGTGGTATGCGATAAGAAACCAAAATCATCATCAAGCAAGTCACTAATAAAGGTAATGCCGCTTTGGTGCCATTGTTTTAGATAGATCATGTGTTTGTTTATTAAGATGTTTTTATTATTCCATATAATTTCATTTTGCCGTTTAATATTGTCTTCTGAGATAATATGTTTGTTTTCCTGCCAATGCTTTAATATCACTTGGTAAAAGGGTGGTGCATTGTTTAGATCAAGTTGCCTTGAATTGTATCTGCAGTTTAATAGGAAAGAAAGGCCGCCGTGTTGCCTAAAGAAATGTTCAATGAGAATTTTCCAGGAGGAGGAAGAGTTTTGGTGTATCCTGTTAATCCATGAGATTTTTAAAGCGGTTTCCATTACCTTAAAGTCAATCAAAGTCGACCTTTCTTTTGCACCTGGAACACTCGACAGAAAATGTCGACTGAAATTTTCAATATAAGTCATAATAAGATTCACCTTTTTATATGTACACTTACATTTCCTTCAGAAGATGGTGCAGTCATAACATTAGCAAAGTAGAAAAATAACAAGCGATTGGTGCGGAAGCATTATCTTCTCTGCAAATGTTTCTTTGTATCGCTTACGCCATGAGCTAAGAAGAACTTAGGATGTCAGCCAACAAAAACCACCGTCACTCGAACCTGAAAAGTTATTACACAACTAACCTGCGATATATTTTTCTGTTTCAGACATACATCAACCTTAGAGAGTATGACGACAGCTTGTACGCCAACATGGAAGATCTTACGGCTGAATAACAAGTATTGCAAGACACGACCAGAAGCTTATTATACTTTTATTCGGATGTAAAACTCAATCAGAAAAATCTCTATTAAAAACAGAAATAGCAGCAACCTTTAAGTCTGGGGTATAAGCCCTCCTATTTTTAGGCACATTTGTCTGCCAACAGACAACAAACAGTATTCCGTGGCCGAGGCGAGTAAGCGTCCCCGTTCATCCAAGCCAACAACGTAACAAAAAATTTACTTGAAATAAAATATAGCCACTAAATAAGTGTTCAAGTAGAGTACATATCAAAACGTTTAATCACACTGGTATTTTTTTTAATAACATATCACTTTTCAAAGTCTCCATACATGTCGGGTCTCTAGGTAACCAGTTAGCGGTTATTTTACACTGTCTGTAAGTACGATGGATATAAGCTTTCCAATAAAAAGTCTTTACGGAGCTGAACTGCCTTAGGTATTTCATTATATTCTCGCTATTATTATTATTGTAATGAGGTATTATTGTAAGTAGTATTGTTGTTAAGATAGTGTTCCTGTAGGCTTAATGCATCTTGTAATGTGTTTTAATTAATTGAAATGTACTAATGCTTAAAATATTAAACACAGAATAAGTTATAGCAATGAGACACATAATGTTGTTTTGTTGATGCCCCGATTTAATCAGGAAACGTTTTGTACACTTCTCGATCGCTGCTTGATTTTAGTACATGTAATTGACTCTTGTTTTTTTTGTTTTGCAAAAGTAAAGCTACTTCTGATGTACAATACAATAAAAAACTCGCATTACAAGTAGTCAGTTTCTTTTGACGACAAGTGAACTAAACTAACTAATAAGCTAAAGAAACAGAATATCAAGCTTTTCCTTATCGTCATGAAATAAAGTATGTGACTGCAAATATAATTTTTATGTCTTCTCTCCCTGTATTTTTGTTACTGTTATTGAGTTTTATCGATTCTTGGGGAGGAGCGAATGATAGTTTTGACAACTACCCTCTTGGGTTGTTTGTAGGTCACGTGACCTAGCAAGCCATGTGCTTGCCATTCTCCCCGATTTATTTCCTGTCGAAAGAATTGCTTCGAACTCCTTCCTCCTCCCCATGTTCCGTACTCTTGTTATTGCATCATTAATTATATTATTTTTCCATACGTTTTCTTGGTCGTCACCTTTACTGGGCAAACCTATGTATCAAGAAGTAATTATGACTTTTGATGTTTCAATAAAAGCAGCAATGGACCTTTGCCCATAGCCATATTTGTCTAATTTGTTGTGTTCAATTTTTGTCCAGTAAACAGAGCTCAGGCAAAGCAGCAATGTGTGTGTGTGCGGGGGGGTTGGGGGGGGGGGGGGGGGAGGGGGCTTTTCCTGGGGCAGGCATAGAAGACATAAAATGGTCTTTAAAATCTAAATCACGTTCTTGCGAAAAGCCACACACTCTCAACAAGGAAAGTAGGTAATGGTGATTCATTCGTTCATTCAGCTACGGGCTGCTGCTTAGCTGCGTAAAACATGGTCAGGAAGTGATTGTAGTCTCAAGGATGCTAAAGATTACTATTAATGTAGAAATTAGACTTGCAGAATTCTTTCTAGTTAAGCTGGGTTAAGAATACTCTATAGCTAGTGATGATAGTAAACAATTTTTGCTTGTCGTCTCCGCGACGCCGATGTTTATTTTTTCACTCAGCTTTGGATATCTCAGTACTCATGAAATAAACAAATTACTTTATGATAAGTTCGCATGTAAAATTTTTATTTACTTGTTGTGAAGGATACCAAACTCGCTCGCTGTGTTCGCTCGTTTGTCCTGTTATTCTTCTCAACTCGTGAATAAAAATCATGCGCCCTCACTTACGTACCATAAAGTAATCTTAATATATAATTGGATAGCGACTTTTTCTACTCCTTATACTGTAAATCATTGCCCTCTTTTTATCCTTGTGCGTTTATATATTTATATATATATATTTTATCACTTGATCCATTGATTTAAACTTATTATACAGTATGGGGTAAGGGGAGGGGGGTGGTATTAGTTTTGTTCTTGTTTTTCATTCTATTTTTAATTGGGTGGGATAAATTTTTTATATTTTTAATAGCATATACTTAAGTGTATTTTAATTTTTAGTCCTACGTTTTATACATGAGCCTCTGGCGCGGACATTGAGGGAGACCTCGTCCCACGTATGGACAATAAAATTGTATTGTATTGTATTGTATTATTGTATTGTAAACGTCTGAGTCACAGAGACATATATCTAAAATAGAAATCTATGTATCCGTTTTTATGTTTTATTGCCGTAGACATTAGTAAAAAAGATGGAAGCAATACTAAACCGAACATTTAAATCAAAAATAGCCTGCATTGTGTGTATCCAAAATAGAAATATTTCCTATTATAATATTCTTATTTAAAATAACTCTCCATGGATGAATGCAAACGTAACCGTTATTGCCTTGGACATAACTGAAAATAGACGAAAGCAATATTAAAGTGAATATTTACATAAACAATAACCTTCATTTTGCGCAAACAAAAACTGCACGCGGGATCTTTATCCGCGGACATTATCTGTTCCGAGAAGCGGATAGTTCACCTTGAACTTCTCCCTTTGCAAACTGTCCACACTAGGAAAACTGCAATCTTCAACGAAGAGAGAATGTTAAACGTCAAAGTAAACATGTTGGCGTTCAAAAATATTGCTTATCTGTTAAATATTTAGCACAATATTGATGTAGAGTTCCAGACTACTATCAAAAAACTACTTAAATTTCATCTCAACATAATAAAACGTAATATTCCTGAACACTCATCGCTGAGGCTGACTCGTCCTTAATCGTCTCTTACGACAAACTTTGTAAGACGCTGGTGCGTTGGATTTCTCTTAATATCATCCCGCGCCAAGAAAAGTCTTGGGACGAGTCAGTTGCTTATGCGTGACTTGAGTGACTCAAGCTACTGAAGTGTGACTCTATTCAAATAAAGAACGTATTGGTTGAGTACTTTTGCGACCTGCAGTATTAAAGCAGCAGCAGAACTTGTTCCTCTAGTGGACCTGACAACAACATTTAGGCAATTTTATCACAGACTGACGATGGGTGAAAACTCCATTTCGTTATGCTACTTCTTTCATGTAATCGTGTTGATACTTCCGCATTCAGGTACGTTTAAGAGATTTCAGTTTCGTTCGCAGTGGGAAAGTTATTTTACAGTTTTAGATAAGAGTAACAGTAGCGTTCTTTAAGTTTAAGATCATGAGCAAGGCCTTTCAGATAATTGCAAAGTAAACAGAGACAACATTGTAAGTAGGGATTTATTGGGAAACAGGGCAACACGCCACAGTGAAGTGTGTTTGACTAAGCTGGGTTAATTTACGTCGACGTTAGTTGGGTCAGTGTTTATCGAGCACAAAGACCTATTTGACGGAAGTTCACATTAGACTTCTTACATCAACTAACAAACTCAAAAACACAACGGTAGTAAGTGGAGGAAATTGATATATGAAAACGATGAATGACAGACCTGATTACGCGATATTACGACTGCTGTACGGTCAAATAGCCTCAACCATACTTGATATACATCAGGATTTAGCATTTACTTCTCGAAAGGCAAAACCATATAAAATATAAGGATTTGTATGGACTTATATGTATACCTAGAATAGACAGCGAATGGTTGAGCCGAATTTCCACTTGTTCTACCAGGGTGTTAGTATATTCGACAGGCAACGACACAATCAACTTGAAATTGAAAACGACGATTGCATGACAGAAAGGTCGAGCAAGTGAGTCACACTTCTGCCGTTGCTGATCACGCAACCTCCACTGGACACAACATCAAATGGGACCATTTCCAGGTCTTAGCCAGTGGACGATGTGACTTACAGTGTAAAATAAAAGAAACACTGTTAATACGGGACTTAAAACCCACCCTCAGTGACAACGTTGGCAGTGAAAAGCTGTGGCTTTATTAGCTCTCACCTATTGTTATCACTGTTGTTAATTATTGTTTAGCTCGTTACCAATACCTCGCTTTGTATTTTTAAGTTTAAAATCTTTCGCTTTTTGTAACCGTCACTTCTGAAGATGCGTGCTGTAGCATGCGAAACGTCAAGTAAATTTTAGATTCTTTTTTCAGACCATGCGTAGTCCATGTGTTATGTTTGTTGCCGCTGTTTGTATTTTATTTCTGGTGAACTTGAAACTCATTTTGGTTTCGTTTCATTTTATTTATTTTGACTGAAAGAAAAATGAGCCTAAAGTTATATTCTTATAAGCGCATGCTATCAAAACAATTCAAAGGCATCAACATGGAAGCTAGGCAGCTGAACAGCCAATCAAATATTCGTGTAAATAATCTGTTAAAAAAGTGCTTAATTGTTCTTGACAAACAGAGAGACGTTTCGGGAAATCCCCTTCATCAGTCTATCATTTTAGACTGATGAAGAAGTTTTCCCGAAACATCTCTCTGTTTGTCAAGAACAATTAAGCACTTTTTCAACGAATTATTTACACGAACGTTTAAGCCAAAGTGCTACACAGCAACACTTTATTTATCTTTTAAAAGCCGATCAAATAAGCCTTTTGAATGGCATGTTTCTTCCTTAGCTCGAAGTAGGCAGTTAATTTTGTAATCTTCCATTGTCCGGGAACGTATCGAACACATCACAGACTGCGGGGATAGCAAGGTGGGGAAGAACTGCTTGCTTTGCTTAGTAGCAGTAGAAGTAGCAGGAGCTGTAGCAGTAGCAGTAGCAGAAGCAGTAAAAGTACATATAGCAGTAGCAGTAGCAGTAGTAACAGCAGTAGTAGTAGTAATAATAATAATAATAATAATAATAATAATAATAATAATGATAATAATAATAATAATAATAATAATAATAATAATAATAATAATAACGGTTTATTGGTAACATTTCTACAGAGTAGCTCTACATTTACCAATTAACTTAACCCTAACCTAACAAATAAAATGATATTTACAATTAAAATTCTATAATTATCATTAAATTACTGTGTACTACTATGCTATATTATACTATATACATTTATGCGTTTAAAAAATTTCTATACTATATACATCTAAGAGAAAAATAAAAATAAAAAACTACAGGAGATCAATCTGTTAATTTAGTTTTCTTCAAAAGGAAGCGCTTTGCTTCCCTGCAAAATGCATTATGGTCCACAGTGTTTTTAAGGTTCGTTGGGAGTTTGTTAAATAGGGTAGCGGCGTGATAGTAGTAGTAGTAGTAGTAGTAGTAGTAGTAGTAGTAGTAGTAGTAGTAGTAGTAGTAGTAGTAGTAGTAGTAGTAGTAGTAGTAGTAGTAGTAGTAGTAGTAGTAGTAGTAGTAGTAGTAGTAGTAGTAGTAGTAGTAGTAGTAGTAGTAGTAGTAGTAGTAGTAGTAGTAGTAGTAGTAGCAGTAGTAGTAGTAGTAGTGCAGTGCCTTAGCAAGGGTAAAATAATTGGGGGGGGGGGGGCACGCGAGCGCCGGAGGCGCGAGCGGCTAGGGGGGTCGTTGGCATGCCCCCCCCCCCAGAGAATTTTGAAATCTAGAGGCTGGAAAATGCTATTTCTAGCGTTCTCCAAGAGCTATTTATGATTTATGCATATCTAGCTCGAATTATATTTACACTGTCTCAGCAAACCAGTGCACGTTGAAGAGAGTATAGGATGTACACTTGCAACGTCAATTACAAGAAAGAAAACCGACTGTCTCTGTACCTTGAAACCAGCAAATGTTTCACCTTTCAGAGTCACGATTTCTTGTTTGTTTTAGTTTTTGGCTGTTTAAAATTTTTGCGCATCACCGTATGTACGTTAAACAGTGCCGTGGCGTCATGTATAATTCATTTAAATATTGCATATTGCAAACCTTTCGGTTGACTTTTTGACAGTTAACAACTGTTGTATGTCTTTGTTTTAACGAAAGTACAGTTATTTGTTGTTGTTTAAAGGGGAACCTTCTTAACTACCAATTTGTTGCTCAGAAAAATTTCTGACCGCCATTTTTTTGGAAACCAAACCTCCTACGGATAAGATTTTTGACCAGCTTTGTTCTATTGATGAGTCCTTTCGAGAGTTTTAAAACACGGCCATATTTGACAAGTCGTTTGACCGGAATAGAAAAAACCCTAAAACTGAGATGGCATATAGAACAGAAAATTCAAATCAGTGCCAACAAGTAAACGTGCTTAATGTTTCGTATGTTTTTCATAAAATTCGCATTATTATAAACGTTATAGCGTAATAAACACCCGTATTTTAAGACTTTCTTCAGTAGCATTCCCTTCTTACACGTAAACGGTAATTCCATACGAGGGATTATAAAGAAGGCTATGTTATCTCTAATTCTTAAAAAAAATCGGAACTCTGCCTTTTTTCCTCCAAGTTTTAGGGATTTAAAATTCTAGCACGCGGTTTGGGACTGGCACTAGATACGCGCGCAAAATTAATTTTTTCAATACAGTTGTCCTACCCAACAAAAACAACCTCGTTTCCAGGGCTTTTCCTTTGGTTCCCCCTGGGAACGAGGTTGCAACAAAATTTCATCATTAAGCATTTCCAAACGCTCCAAAATGGCTTGCCACCAAAAAACATCTTGAGCAATTCCTTAGTAACCGCTCTAGATTTGTAGTTAAGAAAGACCCCCTTAACTTACATCTTTACATCTATAGATAAAATATATCGTTAGTGACCTTAAATAATTCAATCAGTGAAAGCACTTGCTTTTCTCTTTTAAACCCTTGAGTGCCCATTGGAACATAGGTTGTCCACCAGAGACTTCAATCTTGCCCTGTCCCTGGCCATTTCCACTTGTTTCCAGCTCGTCCAGCTTGTTGTACTTTAGCCTCCGTTGAACTGCTCCATTTTTTGGCTTTCCATGGTACTTTAACCCTTAGGTGTCCATCGAAAATCATGCCTGGTCACACAGCTAGCAGTGGGCTTTCTCAGCATATAAGCTAGAGACGCCTCCACCTCTTTCTGCATCTTCTCTAGGAGCACTCCAACTACCATAATTTTCTGTCTTAAATAAAACAAATAACGAAGTTATTAAGTTATTATTAGTTATTAGTTATTAGTTAGTTATTAAGTTATCAACGAGTTGTATCCCCTGCCTGCCTGCGTAAAGGTTTGTTTACTGTTGGTGCCTTGGACAACCTCGACCATAACCCGTCCTCAACTACTTCAAAAAGCTCTTTTCATGGTACTGGCATCAGTCTCCTCCAGTTTCCAACTGAGAACCAACCGGGTGAAAGTAGACCACCAGTTACGATTCCTCCAGCTGCACCTAGAAAGCACATTCTCCCTGAAGCTTATACAACTGTTCCAGCTGTTGCCATTACCAACTCTACCGTCTTGGTTCCAAAGTGTGACATAAAACCAGCAAAGAAATGTTTGGATCAAGCAAAAGAAGAGGAAATTAAATGGGTGGAAAATTCAAGTCAATTATTGAAGAAGACAGACCTAAATAAAGAAGACGCCATCGCATGGGCAGCCTATCATGCGTCACAGGAGCTACCACTTCACGCTTATGAAGCTCTCTCTGCACTGCTCCCTCTCTTCTATGAGAAGTCCGCCAGCCCCGCGATGATTAAGCACGGAATGAATGTGTTGAGGCAATTGATTCAGTTCCTTAATCCAGGCCAGATTCCAGTCGCAACATTTGATCAGCCATTATTTGCCCTGGCCAAACTTACCCAATGGCAATTTCCAGCCACTCACGGAGAATCAAAGTATGTCGTTATGCTTGGTGGTTTGCACACATAAATGGCCCTTTGGAACACACTCGGAGACATGTTGCAAGGTTCTGGATGGACGGCGGCACTGACAGAAGCTGAAGTAGCTTCTGCTGGGACTTCTGAACGTAACTCACCTTGCCCGTACTAGACATGCCCACCAAGTCACGTTCTTGACCTTGCAGATGCTTCAACGGGACGCTTTCCTTCTCTCTAAGACTCAAGAATATGAAGAGTCAGAATCAGCTTGGAGAACTAAGATGAAAGCTAAGAGTCCGACGTTTATGTTCTGGGACCTTATCTTACGGTACGAAACTCTTATTCTGATTTTTGTCCGAGCTCACAGGCAAAGGAACTTTCCTCTATATGTAAATGTTTTAGAGGAACTAGCACCGCTGTTTTTTGGATTGGATCAGGTGACTTACGCAAGGTGGGTTCCTGTCCATATCAGAGATATGAAGTCATTGCCTCAACCTATCAAGGAGGAGTTCGAGGGTCACGGTAACTGGGTGGTTTCAAAAACCGGCAAAGCGTTTTCTGCAATTCCTTTCGACCATGCTCACGAGCAAGAAAACCGCAGCGTGAAAGGTTCGGGTGGTTGTATTGGACTCACAGAAAACCCTGTTGCCTTCAGGCGCTGGATGCTCTCAGGACCAGAGCTCTCGAGACTTCAGAAACAATTTGAGAAGGACTTATTTTCAGACGAAGATCCAGATAACCCACAGATATTTCAGAACCACGAGCAAGGCTTATCAACGCAGAGGACATTTCAGAAGCAAGTAGTTAGTCTCCGTGACACCATCAGAAAGATGGGCAATCCGTTCTTGGCCGATTTTTCGGATCTGATAACGCTAGATAGTCGTGACTGCGCGGATGAGTCAGTGGTGGATGCACTGTACATTATTGAAGACAAGGGCAAGGAGCAATACAAGGACTTTGTCAAAAATGTGCTTGAAGAACGAACACGCTCCATTCACGAACCAATCAAGAGGAACAATCTTGCGCTGTTTAAAAAGCCTTCTCCTAAGATGCAGTCAAAACAAGGCAAGAAGATTAAAGTTCTTCAGAACAACGTGTCTCTTTTCGGCCAGCTGTATATCTCCATGCAAAGCCGTGAAGGGGATTTAGATGAATTCTTTTCACATGAAGTTCAATTTTTTCCACCTTCTTTGTCTGAGTTTGGCAAACTTTATTTACCCGGCACAAAGTCTGAACTAATGAAATGTCTTGAGCCATCTCAGCAATCTACGCCACTTGAAGCATTTGACTGCAAAGTAATGGATGGTGCTGTTGTCGTCCACTGCCTGCCTACTACTGGAATCAAAACGTTCAACGAATATGCAGAAGAAGTCTTCATCCCCCACCTAGAGAAACAGCTTCATGGCACTGCAAGGTTGGACGTTGTGTGGGATACGTATAGCTCCCAAAGCATCAAGGAGTCTACCCGTGAAAAGCGAGGAAAGGGGATACGTAGAAAGGTGTCCGGAGAAACCAAGCTTCCACGAAACTGGATGGACTTTCTCCGCGACTCATCAAACAAGACAGAGCTGTTTGACTTTTTGACGACTAAAGTGTCAACCTATACCTTCCCACAAGGCAAGTCCGTTTACATCACAGCTGGTGAATCAGTGGTAGCAGTACCTTCGACAAATCCAATGCCAAACTGCAATCATGAAGAAGCCGACACAAGAATTGTAGTTCATGTGTTGCACGCACTACAGCAGGGGTGGAAAACGGTACAGGTTCGTACAGTGGACACTGACGTTGTAGTTGTGTTAGTTGGTGCATTTCACAAGGTGTTACAGTCTCACCCTTTAGCTGACATCTGGATTGCGTTTGGTGTAGGCAAAAGCTACAAGATGCACAGTGTCAATGCCATCTACAACAGTCTTGGAGCAAGTAAGTCAAAGGCGCTGCCAATGTTTCACGCTCTGTGTGGTTGTGACACGACATCCAGTTTTAGGGGAAAGGGCAAAAGGTCATTCTGGCAGGCTTGGCTGGCATTTGAAGAGGCAACAGAAACACTGGCCTATTTAGCCTCCCATCCGTTTCAGTCACTGGATTCCGACTGTGAGCACTTTCGAAAAATTGAACGGCTGGTCATCATCGTATACGACAAAGTGAGTATGTCCCACTCCATTAACCAAACAAGGAGAGAACTGTTCTGTCATAAGAACGTTTCAATGGAGAAGATGCCGCCGACAGAGAATGCTTTGCTACAACACACCAAGCGGGCGTTGTACCAGGCTTCAATCTGGACCACTTGTACTGATACTCAGCAGGACATCCCCTCACCAGCGGACTTTGCTTGGACCAAAGTTGGTAGTGCGTGGGTACCAGTTTGGTTGACAGTTCCAGAGCTGTCCAAGGCATGCCGAGAGCTGATAAAGTGCTCGTGTAAGGGCGACTGTTCCAGTTGCAAATGTGGCAAAGCGCAGCTCAAGTGTTCACCACTTTGCAAATGCAAGTGCAACCTCCACGGCGGGTCTCAAAATAAGTGACACGATCCAACTTTTCAATTAAAAAAAAAAACGTTGTAGATACATTCCTACTCAAAGTGTATTAAAAGTGACCGACAAAGTTAAAATTGATGTGTCCCAAATCTTTGGTGAAAATTAAATTTGGCAAAGCTCTCTGGGCGGATCCAGGACTTTTAATGTGGGGGGAAGGGGGATGCGGGAGTTAGCAAATATTTGTTTGCTATTTTATTTAAGCCACAGGTTTTTTGGAAAAAGAAGAGGGTAAATGTAAGAAAATATATTGGCCTTATTTTAACCGAAAATTTCAACGATTTCTACACATTACCGAGTGCCATTTCGCTTATATTTTTCAGGTTATTTCTGCTATATTTTTGAAACTAGGGGGTGGCTAGCCACTCATTCCAACGCCCAGCTAGATCCGCCCCTGATGTTCGTGAAATTTTGACTGACGTATGGTCTAAAACTAGTCATTGTGAAGGTTTTAGAGTAATTTCATCACAGGCGGCCCAAGCGCACTATGTGAATTATTCATAAAGTTTTAGCGAACGTGACCCTTGCCTTTGAGCGGTGTTGTGTTACAAAGATGCGATTTATAAGGGTTTGTATGGGAACTCAACAATTTTCTTTCAAAAGGAATAATATGTAATGTTTCGCTAAAAAAATCGACTAACCTTATTGCCTTGTTGTATACTTTGTTGTTTGTCCGCTTCTCAGGCCATTTTGAAGCGTTTTCGGTGAGTTAGCGCTGGCTGGTGGTGTTCCACTATAAACGAAGTGAAGGCTGGAGACCTCTGAGCGAACCCTCGCCACGCGAAAGCTAATAAATTCTAAACAAGTCAACGCAAAATCCCCGAATTGCCACCATTTAGACCGCAGGTTAATGTTCTAACCGTACCATTCGCGCTAGCTTCCAAATTCCCTTGCACGGGCTCTCGAAGAGCTCCGTTTTGCATCGATTCTGCCCATCTTCACTTCGCCATTCTCCGAAATCCGAACGGCTGCACTACGAGATTCAAACACTAAAGCTTAGCGACCGCGTCATAGCGACAAAATGACATTCACCCGACGGGAGGGTCGCTACTTTTGCCGCTCGCAAAATGACACCGTCGGGGGAGCCGGTGCGTGTAATACGTATACGGACGGCCAAATACAGGTCTACAGTGGACGAAATGTAGCTCTTAAAAGAACTGTTATGAATCTATCTATAAAAACAATCTTACTGAAATCCAATGGCTAACGGACTTGATTGTTTGCGAAAAAATTAATTCTGATAAGTGTTTGAACCGTTGGAAACGAGCTGTCTGGTTTTGAAATAAGTGTCAGATCAATTGAAACCCTTTGCGGTTTCAAGTGCAGTTTCAAGTGACAGGCCACGCGCGTGGTTTCAGTTCGAATTACACGCACCGGCTCCCCCGACGGTGTCATTTTGCAAGCGGCAAAAGTAGCGACCCTCCCGTCGGGTGAATGTCATTTTGTCGCTATGACGCGGTCGCTAAGCTTTAGTGTTTGAATCTCGTAGTGCAGCCGTTCGGATTTCGGAGAATGGCGAAGTGAAGATGGGCAGAATCGATGCAAAACGGAGCTCTTCGAGAGCCCGTGCAAGGGAATTTGGAAGCTAGCGCGAATGGTACGGTTAGAACATTAACCTGCGGTCTAAATGGTGGCAATTCGGGGATTTTGCGTTGACTTGTTTAGAATTTATTAGCTTTCGCGTGGCGAGGGTTCGCTCAGAGGTCTCCAGCCTTCACTTCGTTTATAGTGGAACACCACCAGCCAGCGCTAACTCACCGAAAACGCTTCAAAATGGCCTGAGAAGCGGACAAACAACAAAGTATACAACAAGGCAATAAGGTTAGTCGATTTTTTTAGCGAAACATTACATATTATTCCTTTTGAAAGAAAATTGTTGAGTTCCCATACAAACCCTTATAAATCGCATCTTTGTAACACAACACCGCTCAAAGGCAAGGGTCACGTTCGCTAAAACTTTATGAATAATTCACATAGTGCGCTTGGGCCGCCTGTGATTTCATTCGTCTAGGATATTTTAATTTCGATTTATTCTTCCAACCTAAAGCCGCCGAAGTTTTTCATTAGTAAGATGTTAAGGAACCTGCAAATAACGTGTTTTTCTTCTAAATTTGACTTATGGGTTAATCACACCGGATTAAATATCAGGTACTCTGCTAGATGCCTGCAAAAAATGGCAACTGAAACCCTCTGAGAAATCTTATCGACCGATTACGAAAGGAAAAATCGCGGAACCGCTTTTATTAACTTATGCAAATGAGCTAAAAACGTTATTGTTTAAATTTCGAGAAAAATACAACATTTTGGATGGAGCCACGGATAAACTTAAATAAGGTATAGAAAAGAGTCCGCATGCAAAAATTGGTGCTTTTATCACGCCGGTAACGATTATTACGCTAAGCGACCTGACTACCGGACAACAGAGCTCAGTGAAGTGCGGTCGACTTGGTTGAGTTAATTTACATTGTGTTTAATTTACATAACCTCCTTTAATCTTTATCGAGCACCAAGACTTGTTCGACAGAAATTGACATTAGATTTCTTTTAACAACTAACAAAGTGATCACACAACGACAAGTAAAAGAAACCGACGTTCAGTTGTATAAAAATGAATGACAGACCTGACTACGCAATATTACGACAGTCACAGCAAATAACCTCATTAATAAGTGACATTTAGCAAGTTAACTTTCCAAAGAATTGTATGGATTTTTATACCTAGAATATGCAGCGAGCTTCTAAGCCGCATTTCCGATAGTTTCACTTTTGGTTTACCGACAGCTAAAAAATTGAAAGGGAGAACTCCGCTACCAGGGCGGAAGTACACTTGAAAGGCCGACAAACATAAGCCAAATTCAATGACTTCACCGTTCTAACGGCAAGTACAATCAGAATTGAATAAGCTGATATTTATATTCTCCCCAGTCATAGCGCACAAAAGCAAAACGAAGTTAAGAACGTGTAGAAGTCTTTGTCAAAGGTCTTTGGGCCACCACTAGTCAACTGCAGCAGTTGATCATTCGCTCTCTTTTTCATCGTGATAACAGCTCTTGAATGACTGTTGCTAGGGCATTAAGAGAGTCGTTAGGCAGCTTAGCAGCCGACTGTTCAAAAAATGTTTTTTGAATGGTGCGTTGCTGGCTTCCTTGTCTCCTATTTCTATGGTTATGTGACTCCGCTCTGCGGCCCTTCGCGCCGCTGGGGAGCTCTGCTATTAGCTAAGAAAATTTGTTTAAGGGGACTTGTTAAAACTGAATTTTCACATGAGGCAAAAAAAAAACAGAAAATTAAAAAAGGTTTTTGTAGAAAGGTTCGAAGGGTGTTTGCGAGTTCGGTAACTTTCGTGTAGTACGCATCTTTTAACAGTGTGGTGGCTAGCGTGAGAAAAGTGGCACTGGCATCCACTATAACTATAAGCAGACATTGCCCAGGTTTGCTTCCAGGTTCGCTTTGTATTATTGTCACTTTTCTCGCTTCATTTGGCAGGTTATAACTCTCGTTCGAAAGGTTTCTCCGTTGATATCCGATTTCTTTATTTTTCTGGCCATGAATTGATTCCACTCTCACACTACAGAATCGCAACTGCCGAAAAAAATCTACCGAATACAAAGGTCATTTTTTGTAGAAAGATCTTACTTTTGGTCTGACCATTTTAAAAAACATTGATTATAAAACGTTGCAATTCGACACAGAATAAAAGTTCTGCTGTCTTGTTCAACTGATAATTTAAATTTTACAAGCACTCGCATTGCTAGATAAAAGAAATTACCCGGTAACGTAGAAATTAATTTCTAGCATGAAAACATAACTTTACTGTGGTGTAAAGCTTAAGTAAAGTTGGAGTTTAGTTTAGAATTTAGTTCAGTTGCTTTACGCTTACTTTACATTTATTTAAAGCTGACCTTTACGCCAGCTTTACACTTAAGTTCAAAGACAGATAAAAAGACTCCTTTACGCCAACTCTACAAACACGTACTTAATTTATGGTATTAAGTTGGATAACCAACTTTAATTTAGATTTAACCATCTTAAATTTCACTTAAATCTCAATTTTCATGCTCTGTATAACTTTGGCTTGGGCTTCGTAATTTTCAGGAGGTCAGAATAGTTTCACTTCAAAGTATGGCGGAAAAACTGTGGCTGGAATGGTTGGTTCGACTGTTAATTTCAAATGGAACTTCTCTGGCGCTGTTAATGTAGTTGACTGGGGACTGAAGAAAGATGGAGTGAATGATTTTAGGAAAGGTGGAATTCTGGCATCTATTAAGAAAATTGGTCTTGTGTCAATACCAGTCCCTTTACCATACAGTGGACGTGTGAGCGGGAGTGGTGACGTATCCTCTGGTCAGGTCATCTTTACTCTAAGCTCAATCAGAAAGAGTGATGAAAGATATTATGGCTGTAGAATAGACATGTCTACTGATTTAAATTCGCCAAAATTCGACTCTGTGTACTTGGAAGTTAGAGGTGAGTAAATTCTAGCAACCCAAACAGTTTAAGGCCAGGGCCGTCACTACATGCAGATTTGTTTTTCCAAGCTGCAATTTACCTTTATAACTTGGAGTCACAGATTGTTTCGTTTCAGAAAATATGCACATATGTCTTCAGATGTGACAAAAACTTAGCCCGCTGAATTCTCCATTTCAGCGCGCAAAATACGCCACAATGCCCAATGAAATTATTATGATTAATGGTTTATTGCGGCAGGAGCAACAAAAGCCAAGCGCAAAGCGCGATCGGAGAAGGGGTGACTTAACTACTCATGCTCGCGCTACCAATGCCGGACGTTTTTAATTTTGATATAAAGGCACATAAGCGCGAGGGAACACTTTTGCGTTCGTTAACAGCGTCGCTTTCCAAAGTGGAGTGCAACACCTCCAAGAAAAGCCTCTTATTGTAATTTTTTATGCCACGCTCGCAGATCTGGGCGTCTTTCGATTGGATGTTGTGTTCCGCTGACTCGGCATGCTGCCTAATCGATGATTCGCTGTTGCTCGTACTTCACTTTGTAAACAATTTCTGCTATTCGATTAACCGCTGGTCGATCCTTCGGCTTTTTGAACACATGGCCCAATGTTCTTTCAGGCTTGAATTCCGTCAAAATGTGGAATTTCTGGACGACGCAACCCACTCGATCCGATGCGCCTCTTTCGTACGGAATGACTGCGAGCCCTAGTGGTCTTTCTTGCGTGTGCCTTTCTCTGGTTCTTTCCCTAATACATTTCTTAAACAGGACGTTAGGTTACCCGTTTACTGTAAGATTCTCCATGACTCGATCTTGTTCACCGCTTTTGAGTTCAGGGTTGTACGGTAGCAGGTTGGCCCTGTTCATGACTGTTTTTACCACGGCTTCATTCCATGATATGTCCATTTCATTTTATGGCTAATAGGAAGCAACCCACTCTGTGAATGTTATCTGCTGTAATCCTTTTCAATACTGTTTAAAAAAGTTATCTCATTGCAGAGCTACCAGTTATCAGCCCACTGTCAATAAACGGAAGTTACATTGAGGGATCATCAGTCAATATTAGTTGTGCAGCGACTGGGAAACCAGACCCGGAAGTATCATGGATGCGAAATGGACAAATCAAAAGTTCTGGGAAGAAAATAACATATTTGAACTTTGACAGAATTACCAGGACAGACGATGGACTGTACACATGCCGAGCTAACAACTCAGCAGGAACAAACACTCGCACTGAGAGCCTGGTGGTTCGTTGTGAGTTAGAAATCTTTTAATTTCTAGATGTATTTTATAAATTAACATTTCTTACAAAACAAGTTAACATCAAATTTCTTAAATCAGACATTGACTACAAGATAAATCAACAACAGTGGCGTTTCTTTTTTGCATTTACGTTTTCCTCTTTAATATTGAAGGACTTTAAACAAAAGTAAACGAATTGTTTTACGTTACTTTTTCAGACCCGGCAGAAATACTAAGTGTTACTTCATCAGCTGCCAAGTCATGGATTGGTCAGAAAGTGACGTTGAAGTGTGTGTCAGATGGTGTTCCTACACCAACACTCAAATGGTACAGACCTGATGAAAACGAACTAAACACAGTCACAGCTAAAGAGGGTACAGTGGGGGTGACCATAAATGATGAGCAAGATTTTGGTCAATACAAGTGTGTCGCTTACAATGGCCTTGATCCTTTAAACAACGCCTCGATGCTACTTGAACAGATAAGTATGTGACGGCTAGCTAGAGAAGAGTCAGTTATAATACCTGAAGTTCGAAAGACCATTTTTGGAACTGCTTAAGTTAGGATAGAATGTCCCTAAAAATGGACGTTTAAACTTGCAAGATTTAAATCCGGAAAGGGATTTATCCCTAGTTATCACTGGTTCCAGGGGATTGATAGAGATGGCGAGCTTTCATATAGGCAAACAAAGGGGTACATTGTTTTTTTCGCAGCTACCACGCTTAACGCTTGTAGTTATATGACACATCATTTAAACTTTGTTTCGAATAAAGAAGCTATAGTGATAAAAATCAAATTTCTTCTTTAATTTGATAATCATTAGAAGAACCAGGCTTCCCGGCCATAGTTTCTTCATCTTCAGACATCCAAGCCACTTCAATGACAGTAAAATGGACTGCACCAGCTGATGATGGAGGGAGTCCAATCACAGGATACCGAGTGGTCATACTAAAGGGTGGCACTGAGATAAAGAATGAGAATGTTACTGACCCTGGTACAACAAGTCTGTCTGTTGGAGGTCTGGAGAGAGATACCGAGTACAGTGTGAAGATGTTTGCCAGGAATGCTGTGTTTGAGGGTGCAGCTACGCAGAAGACAATCATGACAAAGATTAAAGGTACGATTTCCAGCGGCCTTCGTTAATTGAAAGTCCAACCAAAAGGGACACAGCTGACATTACATCCAATAATTTTGCTACATTGTTGTCCATTGTTCTGACTATTATTTCATAGAAAGTGGTGTAACATAATTGTCTCACAGTTGTCTCTGACTGATAAGCAAGGCTTTTTCAAACACAAGTACATGCGGTTAACATGACGGATCAACAAGCAGCCTTCACAAAAAGCGCACAAAATGGTGACACCAAGCATAACGTAATGTGGCAATTATGCGTTTCATCTGACTAACAGAACAATGTTTTTACATTTTTATCAATTAGGAATTCCCGATACACCAAACAGTATAGACATGCCTGCGGAGGTACATAGTGATGAAGTGGCTTTAAAATGGACAAAGCCAGTCAGCAATGGAGCGGACATCATACAATACACTGTATATATACGGAACGTTAGTAGCAACGGTATCGTAGGAGACTGGAGAAAGCTTGAGGTCATTCATGATGTCTCTGTTCATGAATATGTCGTCACGCTCAAAAAGGGTCAGCGGTATGAGTTTGCTGTGACTGCGACTAACAAATTTGGAGAGAGTCTGAAACAACAGAAAAGCATAAAGAGAGTCAGAGTTTTAGGAGGTAAAGTAATGGAAGATTTAC
This sequence comes from Oculina patagonica, assembly GCF_052425735.1. NCBI lineage: Eukaryota > Metazoa > Cnidaria > Anthozoa > Scleractinia > Oculinidae > Oculina > Oculina patagonica. The sequence continues at coordinate 18,882,960 of NC_135765.1, read as the reverse complement.
TTTTCTTGTTGCAGATTATTCCTCTAAGTAGTTCTTTTTTTCTGATATTTCTGTTTGTCGTTAAAAGAAATAAGCAAGATGCTCCAATTCTCCTATAATAATGCCTTAGACAATTGAAGTTATTTTATCTTTGATAACTGTTCAACTACCTTGTATACACATTCTTCCAAACTAATTTTATATCCGTTTTGGTGTTTTTCAGGGTTCACTAAATCGACTGCAAACCAGAATGAAACAGGTAAGCTGTGTATAAAAAATGTACCCATTTCAAGCCTTAATATAAAATAAATTCGAGATAACTGGTTTGCAGGCATGTCACTTAAAAAGCGGGAACAGATAATAATTTTAAATGTTATAACCCACAGTTGTTAGATGCGACAGGGAAGTGGAGATTCTTCATGCTGTTTATCTCAGTATCATTATCTTATTGGTGATAATCATTGTTATAATCAGTGTTATCAGCTGGAGAAAGCGTCAAATTCCAGGTAATTCTTTGCATTCGAATTCATTCTTAACACATTCTTTGCTAAAATAAAACTGAACTAACAAAGTTTTTAAGTCCTAAAACTTCGTCCTGTTCTGTTATATGTTACGAATGGCAACCACTGGATCTTTGCTCAGTAGCAACATACCATTGAGCAAGTGAATTTTCCTCTTTTACTCATGGATCCTTGTTACTATTGATACTGATCGCTTTACTTAAATGAGGTTAACTATCTACAAGATCCTGATACCACTGCGTCACACCGTTTTTTTCCTAAAATATTTCCAACCGTTTTACTTTGCTAAAAAGGCTAACAAGGATCCTTTAGGCTTAAGGCGTCGTGAGACAGGCAAAATGCTAGTAAGGAGATTGGTTAATGTATAGCCCATTTGTTTTGTTTACTTATTGTCTTTCTCACAACACGTTCTTGCTTTTCAGCAATCTTCAAGCGTGGAAAACAGTGAGTACAACAGTCAAAATTTGGTGATCACAAAATAACAAATTTACTTATAGCTTTTTTAATAAACTCTTTTTTCAGGAAAAGGCCTTCTAATCCCAGTGTTAGCAGATCACGTGAAGATTCCATTCAAATGGTAAGTTCTTTCAATTTCTCTTTCAGAATAGTTCGCGAATAAAGCCATTTTATGACATACAACGAAAACTTTTTACAAGAGAGTGTAGGTTGGCAAAAACTGTTTCCTTTGGAGACAAAATTCTTTCACATCATTTGCGTATTTCAACCTCATCTCCTATCAGAGATAATGTTGGTTCACCATGATAATTTTCAGCCGGACCTTACATATATTCTCTGTCAGTTATTTAGTTGTTATCTTTACTTTTTACTGGTTATTCCTAGACAACTGCTGTCCAGCAGGAAGCAGATGCTCAGTCAATAGAAACAAGTGAAGTTACCAGCACAACTTACGAGATTCCTAACAGCAGTGATTACATGCCGCTTCATCCTTCAACAAGAAGCTGGGAGATCAGACGAGAACAAGTCAATATCATTAAAAATATCGGAAAGGGAGCTTTCTCCCAAGTTGCTAAGGCAACAGCAAGGAACATCAATGGTAACCAAGATGTGACTGTGGCTGTGAAAATGCTGAAAGGTTATCTCATTAACAACTTTAAGCGAAACTGCGACCTTTTTTTAAATTCGATTGATTGATTGCAATGGTCTGATATTTTTCTTAAATCGATTTGCTCCAAATAGAAAATGCTCCTTATTCAGACAGAAAGGACCTGCTTTCAGAACTTGAATTGATGAAAAAACTGAAGCCTCATTCTCATGTGATAAAGTTGTTGGGATGCGTAACAGAGACTGGTAAAGTAAATTCGAAGTAACTTTAATAATAAGGACTGGAACTCCCTTATACAATATTTTGTTGTGCGTAGATTTTAAAGCTAAAACAGACGTCATATTCGATAAACGAGAATGCCCAATCGCCCATCGCATATAAATAAATGTCTTCGTTTTGAAGGTTGTAAAATGAACGATACGTACTTATGATGTTAGTTTTAAAAATGGCTGCGAAATATGTCCCTGCCTCGACTCGTTAGCTCGTAATCCAGAAAGTGAGTTCATTTCTATTTTTCTCTGCAATTCACTGAAATCTTGTCTGTATATGTCAACCGCTTTTCTTTTCTTATTTAAGATCCCTTACTGGTCCTTATTGAGTATGTGCCGTACGGTGATCTGCTGGGTTATTTGAGGAAGAGTCGTGGGCTCAATGACACGTATTTTAATAACCCGGATAGAAAGCCCAAAACAAATTTAACTTCAGAACAGTTGATGAGGTTTGCATGGCAGATAGCTGATGGGATGACTTATTTGTCGACAAGAAAGGTAAACATCTATGATTATATGAATTCACCGAATGGTAACAAATGAGAAAACCACACCAAATAACAAGGACGGCGACAAGTTTATAATTATGACATATTTCTTTTAGATAATCCATCGTGACTTGGCGGCCAGAAATGTTCTTGTTGGTGAAGGAGAGAAGTGTAAGGTGACAGATTTTGGGATGGCGAGGAATGTTCACCAGGATGATATTTATACCAAACAAAGTCGGGTGAGTATTCTCCATCCCTCCCCCTCCCCCCGAACTTTCCCAATAACTTATCTTAATCTGTCGTAATTGTTGTTTAATTGAGCCTATGATATGATAAAACGAATAAGACTAGTGAGGCTGTTTATCTTCCAGGGTCGGTTGCCTGTCAAGTGGACTGCTTATGAAGCTTTGCTATATGGAACATACACTACACAAAGTGATGTGTAAGTGCTGAATCGAACAACTAAGCACTGATTATCTCTTTTCTCAATTTGCTTATAACCTGCACATCATACCAACTAGCATGTGGGCAGTTTTTTTGTTTCCGTAAAATAAGATTTTTTATGACGTAGCATTAGGCTTTTTACACGATCGCCATGCCACAAAAAAGTAATGCTAACCACCCAGTACAATCGTGCAGGGTTTCATGATTTTATCATAAAACGCACAATTCTTACCCTTAACATCTTGACTAGTACAGTAAAAAGCGATGAAACCAGAACGAAGAACGAACGGGGACACTAATAACTAAAGCTTGTCGATGGTTACGAAGCTAAGTACTTTCCAGGGATAAGCTTGACGATTACTATTACTATAACTAATATTACCTCATTATAACTATTGCTTTGAAGGTCACGTAGGTAGCTCATGTTGTTGCTCAATCCTTACATATCACGGCAAAAATAGACATGAGCACAATTCTGTTTATTTCTCTGGGTTTCACAACCCCTTTACTTGGATTAGATAATATTAATCCCTTTCACGGTCAAAAACGCGTCCTTTGACTTGGTGTCGTAAAAACGTTTCTTCGCCACTATCCCCTCCCCCACCCACCTCTTTTTCCTATACCATTTATATTGTTACCAATGAAGTGTTACTCATATTTGTTTTCTCGCACATGGAGCTATGGTGTCCTTCTGTACGAGATTCTTACCATAGGTAGGTTCAGATACATATCATTTATATAATAAAATTAACCATACATCATCAAAAAGCGTTCACTTTACTTACGATTTTCTCATCTAGGTGGATCTCCATATCCGGGAATAGACGCTCGCCAAATCGCCATGAAACTTCAAGAGGGATTTAGAATGCCAAAGCCAAAACATGTGGATAGCAAAATGTAAATACACTGTAATTTTTGTTGTTGTTGCTGCTGTTGCAATTCTAAATTTTATTGATTAAAACAACTTTTAACCTGTACCACTTTCTTACTTCAATGGAATGATTTTTTTGGCGATTTCTTCCCTGGCCATGACAAAAATGACAACAGTTTAGAACTCATATATGTTATTTACAAGAGAAAATCCGGAATGATGTTGTCGTCTTGTGATGAGTCGGTTAGAAAGTTGTTGATTGTATGCGATATAAAACCTTTTGGATAACCTGCTTTGGTGAAAGAAGTTTCTGGAATTTTTATGTCCTTCTCAAATTCGGTAGAGATTCGTTTGACTCTATGGAATGCACCAGTGATGCAATTCCTTTTTCACTTAGTAGGGACCTCAGATTTCCAATGTGTTGGTAATTTCCCAGGTTTCTTGAAGACGCTGCAATTGAACTTGTTGGTGTAACTAAAGGCATTATCAAGAAAATGGTCGGGGTTTTCCTCTATGGTGAAAACAATGTTAGGGTGGTAGCGTTTTAGGCGTTCAAGTAGAGCGTCAGGCCCGCCTTTTTTCTTGTTAGAGAAACAATCTCTCCGAAAAACGTAAGAAAGTTTTCATCAAGCTTCCGTTTTGCGGTAAAAACGAAAAACTCAGTAAAACGTTTATTGCAAAACTCAACAAGTTCACTAATTTCAATTTCATCTTTATTATCCTGTGGCAAACGAGGCGAATCAAAAGCCTCTTTAACAACAAAGACAAGAACACTCACAGATCCAAAGTTGTTTACAAAGGAGATTGTTCTTGTGGCGTTGATTACATTGGCGAGACTGTGAGAAACTTAGCAGTGCGAATTGCGGAACATTCAAATCCTGCTCACACCTCTAAACATGCAAAACGCTTGCGGGAAAACCATCACATTCTTTCACCTGGCGAGTTCTCCTCTAAGGGCCTGTTTATATGGAGGAGAGTTGTCCCTGGTAGCAGGGTTACCCTCCATACCGAGCTACCCCGGGCGAGAGGGCTTTTCATACGTTTCTTTATAAATAGCTTCGAACTGTTTATATGAGAAATTGCAAAGTTGGCTCGGGGGGCAGTGTGACCCTGGGTGGAGGGTCACTCGCTTTGAAGGTGGGGTGACCCTGGGGAGCGAGCCAACTTTTTCCATATAAACAGTTTGGTTATTTTTGCCTCGCCTACCAGGGACAAGTTGACACATACGGAGCATGCACAAACGCTAAAATCAGCAAAACAAAATTGCAAATAAATTGAAATCGAAGTCGGTAGTAAATTCGTCCAAAAAATGGTCTTGGTCGACGATTCAGCGTTCCTGATTTTAGAAAAAGCAGCCATAATAGATGTTTCAAAACAACTCTCGCCAGTCTTTTGAATCGAGAGGGCCAAGTTTTGGCTCGGTCAACAGGGACAACTTTTTCATATAAACGCTCGGCAAAAGATGTCTCGGGGAGAGGGTAACCCTCCTACCAGGGACAGCTCTCTTCCATATAAACAGGCCCTAAGCAGAAACATTCCACAAGCGTAGGTGGTTGAGGGGCTAATGAACAACCAATTCCGACCCAGTTTGAACAAACAGGTTATTTCTTATGTTTCAAAACTTTTCCCAGCGGGAATTACATAAGATATATATACATGCGTGCGGACGGTCATTTTTAACCCTGATGATGGCATACAGCCGAAAACGTTTGGTTTCAATATTTTAATTTTATAATTTTTAACCTTTTTAGCCTTGTAAATAGCATATATTTTATCAAGCGAACATTAGGGACAATTTAGAACTCGTTGTCTTGTTTTTAATACACTTTACTATCAAAGTGTCTCTCTCCACACATGTGAATAAATGGGTACCGGCGAATTCAATGATGGGGGTAACCTTGCAACAGATGAGCATTTCATTCAGAGGAGAGTAAAAATACTCCCGTCGCTTTATGGTTTGGAAACTGGGATAAGCTCCGGCCTGATGGGCCACTAGGCTGGAACGCAGACTTAACCTTCCTTTTATGTTATACATATTTATAGCAAAGTTCTGAGCTTCCAATGTCCTGTTAGGACGCATATTTTCGCAATTGATCATTTATGAACTGAGTGCCCCTGCTTTTTTGGTTGTTTTTAATTCTCTTTCTGTTGATTAGATATCAGACTATGCTTAATTGTTGGGAACAAAACCCAAGTGATCGACCAACCTTTCCTAAACTAAAAGAAACGATGAAGGACATGGAGAGAAACCACAAGGTAAACACCATAGAATGCGGCATATTTTACCAATAACGCAAAATTTAACTATAAAAAACATGTTCTACTTCTGTACATGTTAGTTGGGGAACAGCGCGGAGAAGAACGCGTAGAGTATAGTATTAAACAGGAGAAGGTTCTCGGCCTTTTTTTTGCACCTGGAACACTCGACACAAAATGTGGACTTGAAATGTTCAATATAAGTCGTAATCAGATTCACCTTTTTATATGTCCATTCAGATTTCCAAGTTGCATACAACATCCTTGGCTCAATGAGAAGAAAAAAGAATCTTAGTTCCAGTGGCTAACTTCATTTATTTCAGTTCCCAAGATGGCGCAGTCATAAAATTAGCAAAGTAGAAAAAATAACAAGCGATTAGTACGGAAGCATTATCTTCTCTGCAAATTTTTCTTTGTATCGCTTACACCATGAGTTAAGAAGAACTTAGGATTTCAGCCAACAAAAATCACCTTCACTCGAACCTGAAAAGTTATTACACAACTAATCTGCGATATATTTTGCTGTTGCAGACATACATCAACCTTAGAGAGTATGACGACAGCTTGTACGCCAATGTAGAGGATCTAAATACGGCTGAATAACAAGTAGTGCAACAGACGACATCATACTGTTACTCGGGTGTAAAACTCATCAGAAAAATCTCTATTAAAAACAGAAATAACAGCAACCTTTAAGTCCTGGGTATAAGCCCTCCTATTTTTAGACACATCTTTCTGCCAAAAGACAACGAACAGTATTCCGTGGCCGAGGCGAGTAAGCGTCCCCCTTCATCCAAGCCAACGACGTAACAAAAAAAATATACTTGAAATAAAATGTAGCCACTAAGTAGGTGTTCAAGTAGAGTGCATATCAAAGCGTTTAATCACACTGGTATTTTTTTTTTATAACAAATCACTTTTCAAAGTCTCCATGTCGGGTTTCTATGTAACCGGTGTTAGCTGGTATGTTAGCGGTTCTTTCATACTGTCTGTAAGCCCAGTGGATATAAGCTTTCCAATTAAAAGTCCTTACGGAGCTGAACTGCCTTAGGGTTTTACGGTATTTCTTTTATATGGTACTGTCATACCGTAAAATTCCGGTTATAAGCCCCTCCGCTTATAAGCCCCCCCGGTTATAGGCCCATCTCTCTGAAAACAAAAAAATACATCCGATTATAAACCCCCCCGGATATAAGCCCCGCTCTGCCGGTTGACAGTACTGAATAGGGCTAAATGTTGCTTTATTATGCGTTTTTAACTTTAAAACGTATTTTGATCAACACTTCCGTAGCTCGTTCCGAAACGTTTTTTCTATTCCGCGTATAAGCCCTCCCAGATATAAGCCCCTCCACTTATAAGCCCACTTAAAACCCCTTGCGAAGTTGTATAAGCCCAGGGCTTATAACCGGAATTTTACGGTATACATTCTCGCTGATATAATTGTAATGAGGTGTTATTGTAAGTAGTATTGTTGTTAAAACAGTGTTCCTGTAGACGTAATGCATCTTGTAATGTGTTTTTATTAATTGAAATGTTCTTATGTTTAAAATATTAAAAACAGAATACGGTATAGCAATCAGGCACGTAATGTCGTTTTGTTGATGCCCTGATTTTATCAGGAAACGTTTAATTTTGTTTTGCAAAAGTAAAGCTACGAACTCGCTACTTCTGATGTATACCACAATAAACAACTCGCATTAAAAGTAGTTAGTTTCCTTTTAACGACAAGTGAGCTGAACTACATATCTAATTACCTAAAGGAAACAGAATATCACGCTTATCATTATCGACAAATAAAGTATTTGACTGCAAATGGAATTTTTATATCTTCTCTCCCTGTATTTTTGTTACTGTAATTGAGTTTTATCGGTTCTTGGGGAGGAGCCAATGATAGTTTTGACAACTCCCCTCTAGGGTTGTTGGAAGGTCATGTGTCCTAGCAAGCAATGTGCTTGCCATTCTCCTCGATCTATCTCTTGTCGAAAGAATTGCTTCGAACTCCTTCCTCCTCCCCATGTTCCGTCTTCTTGTTATTGCATTATTAATTATATTCAGGGGGGGGGGGGGAGGTGTCTGTAAGGAAAACGTTGGTTAAATCATCACTGCCAGTATGACGTCACGCTTCGCATGAGTGATATTAAAGATGGCGGGCAAGCGTCAATCGAGAAACGAGTTAAGAATGTGACATTTTCCTCCATTACCTTCCTTCATTTACTCAAGTCAATAATGCAGAGATGTTAGCGAATGCAACTGTCTCTCTTCTGCTAATTTTTGGTACATCAGAAGTTATATTTATTTTTTTTAAATCAACAGAAACACCTTCGCAAAGGGTAGAATGATCGATGAAATCTATAAACAGGTCGAGCTTTCGAGGGTCCTTGCACAGCGAATTTAATTTTTATTGTAACAGAAATAGGAGGTACGTGTACGTGTACGTGCAGTATCAGACTTTCAGCATTCCTGGATCTTCGTGTCTTTCCCCTAAAAGGAAAAAGGCGCTACACGGGTAATTCTAGTTGGTCACCCATCCATGTATTAACCTCGCCCGACAGGACTTAATTTTAGCCAGGTCGGATGGAGCCTGCGCTTTCATTGGGTATTATAGAAAAACAACTCAGAATAACTTTACTATAGTCTTTATTAATCGGTAATTTTTTACTACTTGTCTTGCGGCAACGAATTTGAACTTGTGTCTATTTCGCTCAACACGTTTTTCCTCGTTCAAACCACAATGGAAGCGCTTGCTCAATTCAAGCAGGCCAAAGTTAAGGCTTGCCGGGCGGGGTTAACACTTGGATGGTCGCCCGACTCAAAATACCCCGTGTTGTAAGCTTTTCTTTTTCTTTATTTTTTTTTTAGGAGGTATGCAATCAATGAAATTTAACCCTCGGACGTACAAGCTAACTCACACCCCCACCATCGTACAAGGGGGGGGGGGGGGGGGTGGATGGAACCCCTCCCCGGAGTTTTCGTTATATTAAGGCGTAGCGAAATTATTTTGAACTGAGAGGAAAGCCCTTAGCTTACTCTACAAGATGACATAATTTTAATTGGCTGTGACGTCATATGACGTCACGTGACGTCATTAGAGCCGCCATCTTGGATTCGCCATCTTGGATTTCAACGTTTTCTTAGAAAGTCAGAAAATAATGGAAATTGATGCAAAATCAAGCCAGAATGCTTACGGAATGTAAAAATAAACACATCTTGCACTTCTGTTTTAAAAAACTGGAAAAAATTAAGAAAAATGGTAAAAATGACGATTTTTGGCAAGACCTGCTTGTATTTATGACGTTGCCATGGCAACGTCAAACACCATGGACACATGGTTGACATATCAAAATTTCCGCAAAGGATGAATGAACAGCTACTGAAAGTTTCAGCATTGTTGAGTAAATCGTTTTTTCAAAATTTGGAAAAAACCTTATGGGTGGGGGGGTGGCATCCACCCCCCCCCCCCCCTTGTACGTCCGAGGGTTAAGAGTCGACACGGCAAGGAAAGCTACAAAATACAACAGAACTGCACAGATACCAACAGTTGTACATTATAATAAGCCAATGAATGCGAATAAAAATAAATGGAAAAAGAATTTCTACATGAGATCGCGAAGCAGCGATCGGAGTTGTTGACATATACCTTTGCACTCGAACGGAAAGACATGAAGTTTGGCTAACTCAAGCGACACGGAAGGCCCCGGAGATTAAACGTTAATAATCAAGGAGTAAAACCTCCTATTATGAAGCGGATTTGAGAAAAATGTTTTGGTGAAAAGGTGGATGTTTTTGATGGACTTCGCTTGACCCGAAAGCAAAATGGCGGTCCCACCTATTGTCCCGTTCAAGAGTTATAAATAATAACCAAATTACAGGATTACGGGCGCAAAAAAAAAAACCAGAAACAGATCATACACACAGAAAGTTAAGGCATCAAACCTAATTACTGGGAAATTATTAGCGAACAATAGCGATATAAGCACTAAAGATAAGCCTTTTTTGACCTCTGTTGCGGCGTACTCACGATTTAATCCCGCTCATCTGACCAAACTGAGGGAATCGCTTACTCGTTGCCATGCGGACATCACACTGGCAGTGATGAGTCAGTCAAAAATTAACAACTGGAAACAATAGAGCCACCTCCCCTCCCCCCCCCGATTATATTATTTTTTCCATATGTTTTCTGTTTTCTTGGCCCTCACCTTTACTGGGCAAACCTATGTATCAAGAAATAATCATGAATTTTGATGTTTCAATATAATCAGCGATGGACGTTCGTCCATAACCATATTTGTCTAATTTGTTGTGTTCAATTTTTGCCCAGCAATCAGAGCTCAGTGTGGGGAGGGGGGGGGGGGTGCTTTTCCTGGGGCAGGCATAGAAGGCATAAAATGGTCTTTAAAATCTATATCACGTTCTTGCGAAAAGCCACATTCTTGAATACGTGACCAAAAATATTTCCGATCATAACAACAGCACTGCCAGGAACTGAACCTTCTTCATGGTAGACATAATCAATGGATGATTCGCTTGCAGGAGGGTCTGGATGGGAGGTGGGGGGTTGCTGCAAATGTCATTTGTCAGTTAAAATTTTGGCCATTTGTCAGTTATCAGTTAATTGACTATTAATAGTTAACCATTTAACTTAATTATTTCTTTCTGACCCAAAATTTAGCTCAAAAGGCACATATAATGTAAATTATGTCATTAATTCGGAAATTGATTAAGTAATAACTTATTTTTTTCTAAATTTTGATGTTAAAATCATTGCAAGTGGCCTTCTATGTTTTAAAGACTTTTTATTAACTAACGATACTACTGAAATGTGACGATAAAAACAGACGTTTCGGTCAATGACCTTCATCAGTTGCAGTGCCATATATATATTTATTACATCCATTTTGAAATCACTGGTGATCCTTGCAATCTGATTGGCTCTCAGCAGTGCGATTTATTCACGAATCGCACTATTTTTTGCTCTAAATTGCATCTTTTTTTCAGCCAATGAGAAAGGAACAGTAAAACAAAACAACCAATCAGATTTAAAGGAATGCATAAGTAACTAATCAAATTGCAGGACAATTTTATGAGAAAGAAAGCCATTGTCTATTGTTTAGTGAATTTTTAACTTTTGTTTCCAAAATCTTGCTTTCAAAAATGGATGAATGTAATTACTTTCAGTTTCTGAATGACAATAATGAGTTCTTTCAGGCCTAAGACCTACATTTGAGGAAGTTTCTAACTTTCAGCGTCATTTTGACAAATATTTTAGCGATTTACTTTACCTTTTGCACAAGATCCGTGTGATCCCAAGTCCATCACAATATAAGCAAACGAAAACCACACAACAAATACAGAGCCAACACAAGAAGTATAGGTTTTTTCATGCAGGTTTCCTTTAGCTTTAAGCGATGGAATACAACAGCTCAAGTATGTCGCTGTAAATAAAAATACGCCAAAATACGTCAAAACGATGATTGAAGAAGCTGGTATCAGTTCCGCCATCTTGAAAATCTCGCCACTAAAACAATGGCACCGGAGGAACAACTTGACAAGATCACTTCTAACCTGAGGTAAAAAAAAAGGACGGAGATTATTACGAGCCGGAAGCCCGGAATCCCTTTAACTCATGCAGAGTGCTATAAAACGGCATTTGAAGGAGAAAACCCATCCACTGACCTGATCGAGACCTGAGCATCGTGCGATCGAGATCTAGAGAGTTTCACAACTCACAAGAAATCCTCAACACGATTAGGTTGCACCATTTTTCTCCAAAGACAACGAGAAGTCTCAACCACAACCACAGAAGAAACGGTGGGGTTACATCATTGAGTCAGAAGACGAGGATTGAACGTTGAAGTACATAAAAGTGTTTTTGTTCAAGCTTGAGAACTGCGCGAGTTTCCTTCACTGAAAGGTGTTTTTCCTTCGTTACGCTCGACTGAGTTTTTTGACACATGACGTCTCTGTCTTTCTGTTTTAAAATGAGATGTAAAGCGTTTCCGGTTCCGCTTCCTTACCAATCGGCTACTGGATCAATAAAATATTGGTACTGACTAAAATCTTAATTGTGCGATTTCAAAATGGATGTAATAAAGTGGAAATTGAACTTCGTGTCGTGCAATTTTGGTCTGAAATCATACTTGTGATTTCAAATCAAACTCGCGCTACGCGCTCGTTTGATTTTGAAATCACGCGTATGATTTCAGACCAAATTGCACTCCACTCAGTTCAATTACCATTATATAATCATATATATATATCGTCACTTAACAAAATAACTTGATTGTGATTATGTGTATTCTGAGAGCGTTGCCGTTCCAAGTAGTCTTTCTTGGGAGGAAGGGGTAAGGATGGCGCGGTGGTAAGAGCGCTCGTCTCCCACCAATTAATGTGACCCGCGTTTTATTTTCGGACCCGGCGTCATGTGTCCGGTTTTTTTTAGCCTCCACAAAAGATCAACTCTTCCAATTTCCAATTCGATCAGGAATACTGGCTTCTAGCTTTAAACACTGGGTAATTTACTATCATTATGCCTCCGGGAATAAATTCAAATTATTAACAAACATTACACTCTAGCGTCGTGCTGCTAAGACTGGCCAAGATTCAGTATAAAAACGTACATTTCTGACGTAAGCTTAACGAAAAGAGTCGAACAATGTTATTTACACGTAGTTTGTAGAATATTAAGAAGAATAAGGTCCTTTGTCAGTTGTCAGTAAAACCCACTATAAATGTCAGTTGTCAGTACGCACTTTGCGTGAAGTAATATATACAAACGCCTCGAGTAAAAATCATACGATATTTTTCGCTGTGAAAAATGTCGTACGACCACAAGGCTGATACCATCTACATCTACACTTGGTTTTATAATCAGATTTTGGACAACTCTCAACAAGGAAAGTAGGTAATGGTGATTCATTCGTTCATTCAGCTACGGGCTGCTGCTTAGCTGCATAAAATCACTAAAACATGGTCAGGAAGTGATTGTTGTGTCAAGGATACTAAATAAAACTTACAGAATTCTTTGTAGTTAAGCTGAGTTAAGAATGCTCTGGTGAGCAATTTTTGCCTGTCGTCTACGCGACGCCGATGTTTATTTTTTCATTCAACTTTGTAGTATGTCAGTACTCATGTAATAAACAAATTACTTTATGATAAGTTCGCATGTACAACTTTTATTTAATTGTGATGAAGGATAACAAACTCGCTCGCTGTGTTCGCTCGTTTGTTCTGTTATTCTTCTCAACTCGTGAATAAAAATCGTACGCGCTCACTTACCATAAAGTAATCTTAATATATAATTGAATAGCGACTTTTTCCGCTCCTTATACTGTAAAGCATTGCCCTCAAGGGAAATGTCTGAGTCACAGAGACATATATCTAAAATAGAAATCTATGTATCCGTTTTCATGCTTTATTGCCATAGACATAAGTAAAGAACAAAACTCGAAAGCAATACTAAACCGAACATTTAAATAAAAAATAGCCTGCATTGTGTGTATCTAAAATAGAAATATTTCCTATTGTAATATACCTATTTAAAACAACGCTTTATGGATGAATGCAAACGTATCCGTTTTAATGCCTTATCGCCTTGGAAATTACTGAAAATAGACGAAAGTAATATTAAAGCGAACATTTACATAAACATTGACCTGCATTTTGCGCCAACAAAAAATGCACGGATCTTTATCTGCGGACTTTATCTGTTCCCTTCGAAAACTGTCCGCTCTAGGAAATATGCGATCTTCAACGAAGAGAGAATGTTAAACATGAAAGCAATTGTGTTGGCGTTCAAAAATATTGCTTATCTGTTAAATATTTAGCACAATATTGATATACAGTGCCAAACTACTATCAAAAACAACTTAAATTTCATATCAACAAACAAACTGAACGTAATATTCCTGAGCACTCATCGCTGAGGCTGACTCGTCCCTAGTCGTCTCTTACGACAAACTTATCATCTCGCGCCAAGAAAAGTCCTGGGACGATTCAGTTGCTTATGCGTGACTTGAGTGACCCAAGCTACTGAAGTGTGACTCTATCCAAACAAAGAAAGTATTGGTTGAGTACTTTTCGACCTGCATTATAAAAGCAGCGGCAGAACTTGTTCCTCGAGTGGACCTGACAACAACATTTAGGCAATGAGTTTTTTTCACAAACTGATGATGGGGGAAAACTTCCTTTCGTTATGCTACTTCTTACATGTAATCGTGTTGATACTTCCGCATTCAGGTACGTTTAAGAGATTTCAGTCTCGTTCTGAGTGGGAAAGTTATTTTACAATTTTAGATAAGAGTAACAGTAGCGTCCTTTAAGTTTAAAATCATGAGCAAGGCCTTCAAGATAATTACAAAATAAACAGAGGCAACATTGTAGGGATTTATAGCAAGATAGGGCAACACTGACGCCTCAGTAAGGAGTTTGACTAAGATTGAATAATTTACGACAGTTGCCTCAGTGTTTATCGAGCACAAAGACCTATACGACGGACGTTCACATTAGACTTCTTAGATCAAGTAACAAACTCAAAACGGAACGATAAGTGGAGGAAATGGACGTTCAGTTGTGAAAATATGAATGACAGACATGATTGCGTGATATTACGACTGCTGTACGGTTACAGGAAATAACCTCAGCCATACTTGTTATGCATCAAGATTTAGCATTTAATTTCATTACGAAAGTCGACACCATAGGGATCGCAGGCTTACAGCGTGACTAATTGATGGTAAGATATAAGAATTTGTATGGACCTTAATGTATACCTAGAATACACAGCGAATAGTTGAGCCGAATTTCCATTAGTTTTACTTTTGGTTCACCTTCACTTTAATACTGAAATAAAGAACTTTGCTACCAGGGTGGTAGTATATTCGACATGCAACTTGAAACTCGTTGACATTAGACTCGTTCACATTATTTATTTTGACTGAAAAAACAATGAGCCTATAGTTATATTCTTTTAAGCGCATGCCATCAAAACAATTCAAAGCCATCAAGATAGAAGATAGGCAGCTGAACAGCCAATGAAAAATGCCTATGGAATTGCATGTTTCTTCCTTGGCTCGAAGAAGGCAGTTAATTTTGTAAGAGTTGTAATGTGGTCATTGCCATTAACAGGCAACGTATCGAACACATAGACTACGGGGCCGGCAAGGAGGGGAAGAAGCCTTTGCTTTGTTAAGTAGCAGAAGCAGCATGTTTTACATGTTAAAAAACAAGGATTTTGTATCCAAGGAGCAGTGAGAAAATACTATTTGGTCTTAAACCATTTAGACCAGGCTGCCCATGACTAGTTGAACCAGCCAAAAAACGAGCCTAAGCGGGAAGTACTAAGAAAGTCGTTTGGCCAGTAGAAACCGCGGAATTTGTTTGTTGTTGATGTCCCATTGCTCGTAACCAGTATTTTAATACCTTAAAAGGTCGATTTCGGGCATCCTCGTCGTCAATTTGATATCATAATAATATAGTTTATTATATTATTCAATGTTGTTCTATCCATTGTATAATTGCAAGTCGCCATTGAAACTGTTAATGGCAACGATGACTACTATGATCTTGCCTCGTCTATGCCAAAATGTCTTGTGATTGGACTGCTCTGAAGCCGTCCTACCGACATCTACCCTCGCGTATATAGAAAATGAGATACGAAATAATGGTTTCATGTTGCCTTTCTACCCGGCCCTTTCTAGAAGGAGTTATAAAGTTTACCTTGGAGCCTTCTGATCCAAGTTATGCTAGGAAGGGAAGCAATGCCAGACTTGTGTGGGACTACAATGTGGATGATAAACAAAAGGAGCTACTGGGCATTGGTTTTTATGTGCTAGTCTCTAATCGTCCGTTTCTTGGGATGCTAGTACAATTTAAAAATGGTACTGTTGCAGAACATTCACAATTACCTGCTGCTTACAAAGGAAGAGTACGGATGACAGGAAATGCTTCTCTTATAATTGAGAATGTATCTGCTCAAGACAACACCAGATTTATGTGCAGGCTATTTGCCGAGCTTGGTGCAGACCACGAGAGCGTAGTTCAACTGATTGTAACAGGTACATATTGTACAATATACATAAATGAAAATGGGTTTTCAACCAGGAAAAACTATCGTCCTATCACAAAATTGAAAGAATAACTGCTGTACGTTTTTGTTGTGTTTCTTGGCCTAAACAGGATAACAAAAGTACAGTTGTTGGTTGTTTAATTAAAATCTTTACATCTATGTTGTTGTTTAATTTACATTTTTACAACTAAAGATAAAATATGTCGTTAGAAATACTTAATAAATCAATCAGAAAAAACCCTTGATTTTCTTACTTAAACCCTTGAGTTCCCATTGTAACCTAGGTTGTCCACGAGAGATCTCCATCTTCCCCTGTCCCTGTCCATTTCCACTTGGTTCCAGTTCAGTCCAGCTTGTTGTACTTCAGCCTCCCTTGATATTGTTCATTTTGTTTTCGGTTTTCCTTGGTTCCTTTATCTCTGAGGTGCCTTCGAAAATCATGCCTGGTCACACAGCTGGCAGTGGGCTTTCTCAGCATATGACCTAGCCAGTGCCATTTCCGTTTTCTGACTTACAGGTGGAAATTTGTTCTTCTTCGGACTTCCATATATAGACATCTTTCAGAGATTTCTCACTTTTTCCTGCTATGGAATTCGGAGAATATGCCGAAGACAATGATTGACGAATCTTATTGTTGGCAGCTTTGGTCGCCAGCTAGGTCTCACAGGCATGCAGAAGAACAATCTTCACATTAGCATTGATGATTCTAGGCTTGGTCTTCACTAAGAATGCACGTGATCTCCAAATTGGCCTTATGATATGGAATGCAGTTATGGTCTTCCTCATTCTTGCTTTCATGTCCACCTTCACTAGAGACAATGCTGAAGGGTAGATGACTGTTTGATGTCTTGGATTTCTTCTTCTTTAATAGTGAAGCCAAACCAGGCGTTTTTCTGGTTTAATCTCAAGCTCTTCGTCTTTTGTATGTTATTCTTTAACTTAATTATTGCAGACATCTATTTTTTCTTTTGAGCTTCTGCATATTATCACAGTGCTGTTGGAACAGTACGTAGTGTTAGGTCATGTGCGAAATCAATGTGCTCGAGGTGCTTCGACAATAACCAATGAATAGGATTCGTCTACCTTGACATTTTTTCCCTTCAGGATCTAGTTCATGGCTAACAGAAATAACAAAGGGGCATCCATCCGTAGGCATCCCTGTTGTACTTAAAACAGTACTGTGAACGGGTCTGTTAGCTGTACAAGCTACTCTGAAATTCGAGAGTAAAAAATGATGATGATGATGATGATGATGATCAATGTATTACCATGGGTGACGTGGCATGTTTTTGGCTCGAAGGCCAGTCTGATCATTCCGATGACCTTCTCCGGTATTCATTAGTGCTCACCCTGGAGCAGCTTTTATATGGTCATTCTATCAATACTGTCCAATGCTTTTTTCGAAGTCGATAAAAGCTACATACATTGAAGTGTTCCACTCGAGGGACTGCTCAAGTATCATCCGGAACTTAAACACCCAGCGAACCTATAAACACCTTATTCTTACTAATTTTCGCGTGTACTTAGAAGAAAAATTAGAGGAAAAGTGTTTAAATTTCGCGATTTTGTCAGTGTTTTATGTATCAGTCTTCAAAGACCTTAGAAACCACTGGAAATACACAAAGGTCTGCCTACAAACGGAAACTTTAGTGGCTGTACTCTACAGGTTTTAAACTAATTTAAAAGCTCGAAACAGTAATCAGAGGAAGGATACTAGTCAAAACCAAGACGGAAAGATATTTTTAAAGGTAGATAGTTGCAGTTCCAAACATTTAAAATTTTTGTTTTAATATAAAATATGGTATTAATTTTCGCGTGTTTAAATTTCGCGCAGTTTTTTTCGCGCGTACTAAGTTTCGCGATCAGATTTTGAAATCGCGAAAATCGCGAAAAAAGTACTCGCGAAAATTAGTAATTAGTAAGAATAAGGTAGGCCCCTTCTAGCACGTTGTTGTTTTCCATTTAAAAAGTTGTGTCCGAGTTACGGGCGTGAACAGAAGCGCTCCGCAAATTGCGCTTTTCAGATGCGAACCATTTCATTCATGTCGAATTAACAGCCTCAAATACACTATATATGCTATCAATTATGCTTTCCACACAAGGTACAGCACTAATGAAAATTCAAAATTCGTTTGCACCACGCACGAACACTGTTACGAAATGGAAGCTCAAATAAACAATGCTGAAGACCTCAACCATTTTAGTATTTTGTTTTCGTGAAAAAAGAATGTAAACAAGGCTACGAATAACGACGTTTGAGGAGCAAACTTTATCTGGCAAATTGAAGGCGAACCAGGAGAGTGCGCTCTATCAAACGTAGCATGTTATTATATTATCATGAAACGGCAACGATCTGCAATTGAAATTGAAGCAAAAACTTCAAAGGTGTTCAAAACTAAAAGTTGCGTTTGCTTCTCAACTTTATTTTGTATGTGGTATATGGTTGACTTAAACGTTTCTACAAAACGAATTTATTCCTTAAAAAGCCCACAACATTTTATTATTTAATTTGTATACTTGCAACGCATTTATCCAATACTACGGTTACTGGCGCCAAACTCGGGCACTTGCGAGTAGGAAATTCTTTGTTTTCGTGTATCTCTTCCTATTTCTAGGCTTGTTTTCGATTGTTTGAACCTCACAACAAAACGGCGAATTTTTAACAAGAGAATCTAGTACTGTAGATAAAGTACTTCTTGTGCCGATTTAATTCTCTTTTAACTTTCGAGAACGACACAAGTTTGAACCATGATTCGCTAAAAGCCAGTTGATTTGAGTTCTCAACCAATGAAATGGTCATTTTAGCTGTTTGCCTCTTTCATAAGAAAACGAACAAAAGAGCCTAACCCAAACCATAAACCCTTCTAAGCGCTAGTCAGGACGTTCATTTCATTGCAGAAATACCAGTCTTCAGCCCATCGTCAATAAACGGCAGTTACATTGAGGGATCCTCAGTCAATATCAGTTGTACAGCGACTGGAAAACCAGACCCGGAAGTATCATGGATTCGAAATGGACAAATCAAAACTTCCGGACGGAAAACAGCTTATTTGAATTTCGCCAGAATTACCAGGACAGATGATGGAATGTACACATGCCAAGCAAACAACTCAGCAGGGACGAAAACTCATATAGAAACGCTGTTAGTTCGTTGTGAGTCTGAAATCTTTTAATTCCCATTTGTAATAGATCAGCATTGCTCAGCAAACATTTTAAACACATTCTTAAACGTGCCTTCCTTTTAGGACATTCGATACAAGAAAAATCAATGAGGGAGTTGTCACATTTTTTCATTATGCCTCCCTTTCTTTTTTGTATACGCGGTACGTCGTCACACTCCAGAAGGGCCAACATTATAAGTTTAGTGAATACAACTAACAAATATGGAGAAAAATTCTTACCATAAGTTTTGGGTTTCTTTTTTTGAATTCCATTACGGTTTTTCACTAAACAAATTTAATCAAATGTAAACGAATATTCATCTTTCCATTCACAGACCCGGCAAAAATACTTAGCATTACTACATCAGCTGCCAGTTCTTGGAATGGTCAGACAGTGTCGTTGAAGTGTGTGTCAGATGGTGTCCCTACACCAACACTCACCTGGTACAAACCTGATGGGAAGGAGCTAAACACAGTCACAGCTAAAGAAAGCACAGTGAAGGTGACATTAGATGATGAGCAAGATTTTGGTGAATACAAGTGTGTCGCTTACAATGGCCTTGATCCTTTAAACGACGCTTCAGTGCTCTTACGACAGCTAAGTATGTGTATCAAAACATTGTTGATTAGTAAAAGAGATGATTTAATAATTAATAATAATAATTAATGAACTTATATTAGGCAAGTATCAATCAAGGATTTTCACTTGCGCATTACAATATTTATAAAAATTTAAATTACTAACTGGCCCTAAAATTAATAAAAATACTAAAATACATGATAAGTGTAAAATTACATATTATAAAATTTGAAACGATCTCTGACTTAAAAACTTTAAAAATACAAGCTTTCGGCTGTTTGAACTACAGCCTTCGACGGGTAAAATGTAAAAAGGTAAAATATGCAGTGTGTGAAGTTGCGAAATAAAAATGCTAATAACTAAGAATATTTGTTAAAAAGAATGTTGTACTGTCCAGGTAGAGGACAGGAATTGTTATCCGCATTGGGAGTTAGCTTCGAATGCCACGCTTCCAACGTTTTTCTTGTTCTAAAGCCGCCTTTGTCAATGACAGATGCATTATCAAAGTCAATCGCGTGATTGTTGGACCAGACGTGATTGGCAATTCTTGAACCTTTTGCCGCGGTTTTTACATTTCTCAGGTGTTCTTTTTTCCTGGTGTTGAAGGGTCTGCCCGTCTCACCAATGTAACACCATGAACACTCAGAACAAGGAATTTTATAGACAACGTTTGTCTGCGATTCCAAAGAAGGTCGAAATTTTGGAGCCGGGAACTGTTGTTGGAGGGTGGTCAGTGGTTTGTTTACTACTGTGATATCGTGCTTTTTGAGGACACGGGTCAGAGGTTCTGTTACGCCTTTAATGTATGATAGAGAGGCGAAAGACTTGTTTGATTCGGGCGCCTCGACCATTTTGAAAAATGTTCCAACAAGTTCCTCCGGGGACAGCACTGTCGAGGGTCGGGTTTTGTTAGACTGGATGTTTTTAATGAACTTCGATGGGTAGCCATTAGATTCAAGTGCTGAATGAACTCGGTTAAGTTCTCGTTGTTTTCCTTCGGAAGCGTTGAGTAAATTTAGAGCTCTGTGTAAAAGAGTTGCCGCCGTGCTGGCCTTGTGTTTATTATCATGGTGAGAATTATAATCTAGATATCTGTCTGTGTGCGTGGGCTTTCTATAAACATCGACAGCGATGGCACAATTTCTTCGGGTGACTAAGGTGTCGAGAAAAGAGATCTTTCCATCACATTCAGTTTCGATGGTGAAAGAAATGTTAGCGTCGATTTTTACGCTTTTTTGATGATACAGAAGCTGTCGTCGACAAACCGTTTCCAGATTTTAGGAGGAACGGATGAACTGTTAATCGCACTTTCCTCGATCTCCTCCATGCAGAGATTGACCACGAAAGGGCTAACTGGACTGCCCATTGCGCACCCGTGTACTTGTTTATAGATTTTGTCGTTGAACATAAAATAATTGTTGGACAGGGTAAATTGGAGGAATGATATTATGTCATTGATGTCCAAATTTGTTCTCGATGAAAGAGAAGCGTCTTGTTCAAGTTTGTTCTTGATATAAATACATGCTTTATCGACAGGGATCGCGGTGAACAGAGACACGACTTCAAAAGAAACCAGGACTTCATTCTCATCAATCTTGATGTCAGATACTTCTTTGGAAAACTGTAAGGAATTCGCAACAGAATATCCGTTGCGATTTTGAAGCGGAAATAGAATATCTGTTAGAAACTTGGACGTGTTATAGAGAGCTGAGCCGATGCAGGTGACGATGGGTCTCAGAGGGTTCCCTTCTTTGTGGTGTTTAACGGAACCGCGAATCGCTGGTGGTGTGCCATCGGTTGAGTGAAGTTTACGATAGGTTGATTCATCTATCTTTTGTTGTCTCTTTAAAGAGAGTAACATGGCGTTCAGTTCACGCTCAATTCGGCGGAAAGGAGACGCGGAAACTAGTTCATAGGTGTCTCTATCATTGAGCAAAGTTTCCATTTTGTTGTCGTAGTCTGATCTATCCATGACGACAAAGCAGTAAAATTACAATCAATGATTTAAACCAAAGGGACGCATTCTCGACTATAAAGAGCCTTTTTTCTGTTATTTAGAAGTTAGACAGCTCATTCCAAGCGCAAGAAAAAAACTGTTACGGTAGAATGAAATAGTCCTTGAAATGTTTAACAAAATGTAAATCCAGTAACTGCGAATTTTGATCTATACCGTTAACCAGCGACATAACCAATAATTAATCAGAGCAACGTTTGTGTGTTATTTAAGGCGCAGTAATAAAAACAGCTACAATAGAAATAAACTTTCTTCTTTTTATTTTATCAGGAAAACCAGGCTCCCCGACCATCATATCTTCAGCTTCAGACATCCAAGCCACTTCACTGACAGTAAAATGGACTGCACCAGCTGATGATGGAGGGAGTCCTATCACAGCATACCGAGTGGTCATACTAAAGGGTAGCACTGAAATAAGGAATGAGAATGTTACTGACCCTGGTACAACAAGTCTGTCTGTTGGAGGTCTGGAAAGAGATACCGAGTACAGTATGAAGGTGTTTGCCAGGAATGCTGTGTTTAAGAGTACAGCTGCGCAAAGGACAATCAGGACAAAGATTGAAGGTAAGATTTCAAGCGGCTTTTATTAACTAAATGTCCAACCAAAAGGAAAACAGCTGCTAACATGACATCCGCGTTACGAAATTTGCTAATTTATGCATTGTAACTTTAATTCGATAATTTTGCTACAGTGTTGTCCATTGTTCTATTATTTTACAGAGAGTGGTGTAACATTATTGTCACTCAATTGCCTTTGAAACGCAAGACTTTTCAAACAGCGGCAAAAAAAGAATATATGCCGTCAACATGGCGGATCAACAAGCAGTCTATTTTGTGCCTGCGAGGGAACAAAATAATGCAAAAATAGTGGCGCCAAGCATAAGTAATGTGACAATTATGCGTTCGTGAAGTACCCATTATCCGTCTAACAGGACAACTTTTATATTATTGTTATCAATCAGGAATTCCCGACACACCAAACATTATAGAAATGCCCGCGGAGGTACAGAGTGATGAAGTGGCCTTAAAATGGACAAAGCCAGTCAGCAATGGAGCAGACATCACACAATACACTGTATATATACGAAACGTTAGTAGCAACGGTACCGTAGGAGACTGGAGAAAGCTTGAGGTCATTCGTGAAGTCTCTGTTCGTGAATACGTCGTCACACTCAAAAGGGGTCAGCGGTATGAGTTTGTTGTGACTGCAACCAACAAATATGGAGAGAGTTTAAAAGAACAGAAAAACATAAAGAGAAGCAAAGTTTTAGGAGGTAACGTAATGGTAACGTAATGGAAAATTAACTTTTCTTGTTGCAGATTATTCCTTTAACTAGCTTTTTTTCTGATTTTTTTATGTTTGTCCTAAAACGAAATGAGCGAGATGCTACAATTATGCTAATGTAACTCCTTAGACAATTGAAGTTATTTTATCTTTGATACTGTTCAACTACCTTGTATATACATTCTTCCAAACTAATTTTCTGTACGTTTTGGTGTTTTTCAGGGTCCACTAAATCGACTACAAACCAGAATAAAACAGGTTAGCTTTGTAACTGAAAAAATAGTTCTCATTTCAAGCCTTAGAATAAAATAAAAATTTATGTACAATTAGTCGTCATGCAATTAGCTTCGAGGTAATTGGTTTACAAGCATGCTACTTAAATAGCGGAAACAAATATTAATTTAAAATGTTATAACCCACAGTTGTTAGATGCGATAGGGAAGTGGAGATTCTTCATGTTGTTTATCTGAGTATCATAATCTTCTTGGTGATAATCATTGTTATAATCAGTGTTATAAGCTGGAGAAGGCGTCAAATTCCAGGTAATTCTTTGTGTTCACTGTTTACACATATTTTTTCTAAAATAAAAATTAACAGTGTTGTTAAGCCGTATTAGGCATCTCCACATCCATATGCATTTGTTATGGAACGGCATTGGAGCTTCGCTCAGTGTTAATATACCCACTGTGCACATGTAATATTTCCCTTTTCCCAATTGTTCCTTGTTACTATTGATAGAAAACCGCTTTGATTTTAGCTTTCCTAGGTACTATGTACTCGTTTCATTCTAATACCCTGGGTGCCAAAGGTTTTTCTGGAGTGGCCTCCAGTCATTGCCATGTTGGCCTCAGGCCGGAACGAAGGCAAGAGAGAAAAATCCTCTGATATCCAACTAAATGTTTTGTGAGACTACTCTAAAGCTTTGCTCAGTGTTACATACAGAGTGAGGAAATGGACTGTTTCTCTTTTTTTCTCATTGATCGTTTTTACTAGTAGTGACCGCTTTAATCAAATGAGCTTTTCCTACTCCCAAGGTACTATGTACAGTAGTATATCCTAATCCCCTAACGGCCAAAGGTGCTTCTTGCGTTGCAAGTTGGCGTCTGGCATGTACAAAGACACTAGATAAATGTCTGAAATATTTGCTAACCCTCTCTTACGTGTAAAAAGCTATGGTACCCGCGAACTGAAATGTTTACAATAATTTAATCACTTTGCTGAATAAGATAACAGGAGTCGACAGCAGTCGACAAGTGTCGTTCAGAAACAAGCAAAAAACTTAAAAACATATTTGTTATCGAAAAGCCCATTCGTTGCTTTATCTCTATACACGTTTTTGTTTTTCAGCAGTCCCGAAGCGTGCGAAACGGTGAGTGCAACAGTCAATGGTGACAAAAATAACAAATCTACTTATAGCTTGCCTCATTTAAACCAGGAAAACTCCTTTAGTTAAACGACAACTATAAAAAGCAACAGCTATTGTTGTTGTTGTACTATTTACAATACTGCATCGGCATATTTCAATGAGTTTTTAAACTCAGTTTAAAACTTACAATCGTATCTTCCAATTTCAGTGGTAGCAAATCCTTATCACGGGCAGATTTGACAGATTCCATTCAAATGGTAAGTTTTTATTTTAAATTCGCTTTCAGTATAGGCTCGGGGAGAAAGCCAATCTACCAATTACTATTCCTTATTAAATTGTCGTCATTAATTTTTACTGTTTATTCCTAGACAACTGTTGTCCAGCAGGAGGCAGATGCTCAGTCAATAGAAACAAATGAAGTTAGCAGCACAACTTACGAGATTCCTAACAGCAGTGATTACATGCCGCTCCATCCTTCAACAAGAAGCTGGGAGATCAGACGAGAGCAAGTCAATATCATTAAGAATATCGGAAACGGAGCTTTCTCCCAAGTTGCTAAGGCAACAGCAAAGAACTTCCATGGTAACCAAGATGTGACTGTGGCTGTGAAAATGTTGAAAGGTTATCTCATTAAAAACGTTTAGCGACACTGTGACGTTTTTCAGATTTGATTGATTGATTGCAATGGGCTGATACTTTTCTTAAATTGATTTGCTCCAAATAGAAAATGCTCCTGACTCAGACAGAAAGGACCTGCTTTCAGAACTTGAATTGATGAAAAAACTGAAGCCTCATCCTCATGTGATAACGTTGTTGGGATGCGTAACAGAAACTGGTAAAGTAAATTCAAAGTAACTTTAATAATAATTAAGGACTGGAGCTCCCTTATACAATATTCTGTTGTGCGTAATTTATAAAGCTAAAACAGACGTCGTATTCGATAAACGAGAACGCCCAATCAGCCATCGCATATAAATAAATGTCTTTGTTTTGAAGGTGTAAAATGAACGATACGTACTTATGATGTTAGTTTTAAAAATGTCTGCGAAATATGTCCCTGCCTCAACCCGATAGCTCGAATTCCGGAAAGTGAGTTCAGTTCTATTTTCTCTGCAATTCACTGAAATCTTGTCTGTATATGTCAACCGCTTTATATTTTCTTATTTTAGATCCCTTACTGGTCCTTATTGAGTATGTACCATACGGTGATCTGCTGGGTTATTTGAGGAAGAGTCGTGGGCTCAATGACACGTATTTTAATAACCCGGATAGAAAGCCGAAAACCAATCTGACTTCACAGCAGTTGATGAGATTTGCATGGCAGATAGCTGATGGGATGACTTTTTTGTCGTCAAGGAAGGTAAACATCTATATATAAGCAATAGAGGACTTTTTCCGTGTTTACATAGCCTCATCTAAACACGAGGGGGGTAGGGAGAATTCGAGACAGTTATGCAAACCCGAGACGCAGTCGAAGGTTTGCATAACTTTCGAGAATTCTCCCATCCACCCAAGAGTTTAGATGATAGGACTCGAACCCACGACCTTCCGTACACTAGTCGGACGCTCTAACGACTGAGCTACTGAGAACTCTAATGGTGAGGGAATCTTATTGTAGTACTTATTGTAGTACTTAAATGCAAAATTTTTTTCGAAAAATGTTTACTGTGTACTTTGTTGAATATTTTGTCATTCGCTTGAGCTCCCTCCACGAGCTCGTCTAGCTCAGAATCATCGAGGCAGGCAAAGCGCTGTGGTTCTTCTTTCTTTTGCCTTTTTTCCTCGGGCTCATATGGGAAGAGAAAGCCGGAACACATATCAAAATTTGGTATTGTTTTCCATGTCTTTAATATTTGTACTTGAAATTACTTTACAAGTCTTTTTGACAGTTTTATGATGTTTTGAAGTTGTGCTGGGAAACACAGAAAGCGTGACGTCACACCAGTGACACCTATTGACCAATAAGAGCGACCAATGAGTCCAATGAGAGCGCGCGTACTATCCTAATTATTTATATATAAAAATATATAATAACATAAATTCAAAGAATAGTAGCAAAAGAGGAAAACGAATTGAATAATAAGTACGGCAATTTAAAAAAGGGTTTTTTTTCTTTCAGATAATCCATCGTGACTTGGCGGCCAGAAATGTTCTTGTTGGTGAAGGAGAGAAGTGTAAGGTGACAGATTTTGGGATGGCAAGGAATGTTCACCAGGATGATATTTATACCAAACAAAGTCGGGTGGGTATTCTCCATTCCTCCCCCTCCACCCGAACTCTCCCAATAACTTATCTTATTCTGGCGCAATTTTTGTTTATTGAGCATGTGATACTGATGAAAAAACGAAAAAGACTAGTGAGGCTGTTTATCTTTCAGGGCCGGTTGCCTGTCAAGTGGACTGCTTATGAAGCTCTGTTATATGGAACATACACAACACAAAGTGACGTGTAAGCGCTGAATCGAACAACTAAGAACTAATAATCTCTTTTCTCGATGATTTGCTTATAACCTGCACATCATACCAAAATAAGATTTTTTATGACGTAACATTAGGTTTTTTACACGATCGCCACAAAAAAAGGAATGCTAACCACCCAGTACAGTGGAAAGCGATGAAACCAGAACGAAGGACGAAGTTGGACACTAATTACTATAGCTTGTCGATGGTTACGAAGCTAAGTACTTTCCAGGGATAACTTGACTTGCCTTTGGCCAAAGCCCTAAGTGGGCATAGGGCCGGTTCCAGGGATAAGCTTGACGATTACTATTACTATAACTAACATTACCTCATTATAGCTATTGCTTTGAAGGTCACGTAAGTAGCTCGTGTTGTTACTCAATCCTTAAATATCACGGCAAAAGTAGACATGAGAACAATTCTGTTTATTTCTCTGGGTTTCACAACCCCTTTACTTGGACTAGATAATATTCTCTTTGACGGTCCAAAACGCGTCCTTTGACTTGGTGTCGTAAAAACGTTTCCTCGCCACTATCCCCCACTCCACCCACCTCTTTTTCCTATACAATTTATATTGTTACCAATGAAGTGTTACTCATATTTGTGTTCTCGCAGGTGGAGCTATGGTGTCCTTCTGTACGAGATTCTTACCATAGGTAGGTTCAGATACATATCATTTATATAATAAAATTAACCGTACATCATCAAAAATCGTTCACTTTACTTTCGATTGTCTCATCTAGGTGGATCTCCATATCCGAGAATTAACGCTCGCCAAATCGCCATGAAACTTCAAGAAGGATTCAGAATGCCAAAGCCAAAACATGTGGATAGCAAAATGTAAATACACTGTAGTTTTTGTCGTTGTTTTTGCTGTTGCAACTCTTAATTTCATTGATAAAAACACTTTACAAACCACTTTTAACCTGTACCACTTTCTTACTTCAATGAAATAATTTCTTTTGCGATTTATTTCCGGGCTATGACAAAAAATGAAAACAATTTAGAACTCGTTGTCTTGTTCTTACTACACTTTACTATTAAAGTGTCTCTCTCCACACAGGTGTATAAATGGGTACTGGCGAATTTAATGCTGGGGTAACCTTGCAATGGACGAGCATTTCATACAGAGGAGAGTAAAAATACTCCCGTCGCTTTATGGTTTGGAAACTGGGATAAGCTCCGGCCTGATGGGCCAATAGGCTCGAACGCAGACTATACCGTCCTTTTATGTTATACATGTTTATATCAACGTTCTGGGTTTTCGATGTCCTGATAGGATGCATATTTTTGCATTTGATTATTTATGAACTGAGTGCCGCTCTCTAATATCGTTTTAAAATAGCGCAACTATGCTTTTTACATAATGTTTTTTTGGTTGTTTTTGGGATGCTTAAGGGCATCCTAGTTGTTTTCAGGGTGCGTGTGTATTTCCCTTGGAAATCAGGATAATTGGATTAACAACCCAAATAACCAATAAAAGCATCGTATATTGGTCCCTTGGGTGTTGGGCAAACCGGTTTTGGCAAGGTTAGGTTAAATTGTGAGGAATTGAGGAAAACAGGTTTTGATGCGGAAGACAAGGAAATTAGTCAAATGCATGAGCTCGAGGATAACTGGTTTTGCAAGGTGATTAATCGATTGTTTCTATTTTCGTGTTCAGCTGCGTGTAAACAAAAGCGCTTAAGTTGCTTTCAATAAACCCGGGAATAAACCGCCCGAACTAGCTAACATCTAAATTATTCAGTTACAGTTGGACTCTCATTCCTCATATCGTTAGTGCGACTGGCGGAAATACGTTGACTATGCCAATATGATAAGCAAAAGCGAATTCTTTTGGTATTTTCCTTCGTGAAAGCTAAAATTCCTTGCCGGTTCCGTCAAATGTCTACACTTTCAGTGCGTTGCTAATTAAATCAGCTAAATCAGTTACATGCGGCTGACTTCTCCCAATGATATGTAATCAAAACAGTACTGCATGTGTCTTAAAATTTAAACAAAGTTTTATCAACAAAAAAGTGTTTGTTTGACTTAAGTAAACTGTAGTAAAAATACTCGTGAATTAAGACGTTTTTCGCCACTTTTGTGTCTTACGTGATGTCTGTTAAAATTTAATTAACAATCAAGTAAACACGCAAAGAGCTCGCTTTATATTTTTCGCCAATACATTGCCTTTATTCGAACTTTAAAAGCATTGTAGTCGCCAAAAAATGTCAATATTTTTTGGGGTTGCTGAAGATTATCCTTTCGATATTTGAAGAACATGAAAAAAAGAGTTTGTTCGCCTTCAGTACAACGTGTTGACGAGCGTTCTTCTGTTTGGATAGTAGTCATGCTGTGTAAATAGTTCACATCGAATCCAAAACAATAACGTTTCGTTCCTCAGGAAACCAACCAAAAACAGCAACGCGACGTTTCTCTCGAGCCTTATTTTAAAAGTATTTTTTTATAATACACAGTTCTTTCTTTTAGAATGATTCTCGGAAACATCAAAGGAAAAAATTTCTGCGGAATAGTTTGAATAATGATATACCAATATTACAAACTTACGAAATGCTTCCCGAGAAACAATTCGTTTTCCATTTGAGAAGGTTGCCACTCCCTCACCAGTCGCCATATATAAATATAATTGACTACCAATTCCAAGAAATTTCTCCGAGTTTAAGTCTTTTGTCGATCTTATTTTTTTTTTCGCTCCTAGCGAGGAGTGCCGAGATTGAGACATGCACTTTACCCGAGGGACAACAAGAGGGAGGCTTATCAGGTTCTGTACAGTGGTACTCCCCTTTAAAGTGTTGTAAAGGCACCTTGAATTAATTAATTGAGATGTCGTTCATGTTTACGGTCCTTCAATGTTCTCAGTTTTAAATATCTCATCCTGAACTGTATCAGTGACGGCTAACTTTGGCGGCTAACGTACGTTTTCCGCTGTTGCCCTTATCATATAAAATACTATAACGGAACTCTTCCGACCAATGTAGTCTACGGTTTATTATAAACCAGAAAAAATCTTTACGGCATCCCCATTTGTTGCTACTTTTCCAGCAACAAATCTACTTGTTAATTCTATTTCTGTTGATTAGATATCAGACTATGCTTAATTGTTGGGAACAAAACCCAAGTGATCGACCAACCTTTCCTAAACTAAAAGAAACGATGAAGGACATGGAGCGAAACCACAAGGTAAACACTACAGAATTCGGCATATTTTACCAATAATGCAAAATTTAACTATAAAAAACATGTTCTACTTCTGTACATATTAGTTGGGGAACAGCGCGAAGAAGAACGCGTAGAGTATAGTATTACTCAGAGGAAGGTTCTCGACCTTTTCTTTTGCACCTGGAACACTCGACACAAAATATGGACTGGAATTTTCAATATAAGTCGTAATCAGATTCACCTTTTTATACGTCCACTTAGATTTCCTAGTTGCGTACAACATCCTTGGCTCAATGAGAAGAAAAAAAATCTTAGTTCCAGTAGCTAGCTTCATTTATTTCAGTTCCCAAGATGGCGCAGTCATAAAATTAGCAAAGTAGAAAAAATAATAAACGATTGGTGCGGAAGCGTTAATTGTCTTCGCTACTAATTTATCTTTGTATCGCTTACGCCACGAGCTAAGAAGAACTTAGGCTGTCAGCCAACAAAAATCACCTTCACTCAAAACTGAAAAGTTATTACACAACTACCTGTGATATATTTTTTTGTTTCAGACATACATCAACCTTGGAGAGTATGACGACAGCTTGTACGCCAACATGGAAGATCTTACGGCTGAATAGCAAGTAGTGCAGACACGACCAGAAGCTTATTATACTTTTACTCGGGTGTAAAACTCAATCAGAAAAATCTCTATTAAAAACAGAAATAGCAGCAACCTTTAAGTCCGGGGTATAAGCCCTCCTATTTTTAGGCACATTTGTCTGCCAACAGACAACAAACAGTATTCCGTGGCCGAGGCGAGTAAGCGTCCCCATTCATCCAAGCCAGCAACGTAACAAAAAATATACTTGAAATAAAATGTAGCCACTAAATAAGTGTTCAAGTAGAGTACATATCAAAACGTTTAATCACACTGGTATTTTTATAAATAACATATCACTTTTCAAAGTCTCCATACATGTCGGGTCTCTAGGTAACCAGTGTTAGCTGGTATGTTAGCGGTTTTTTACACTGTCTGTAAGTACGATGGATATAAGCTTTTTAATAAAATGTCTTTACGGAGCTGAACTGCCTTAGGTATTTCTTTTATATGGTCCTGTCATATATATTCTCGCTATTATTATTGTAATGAGGTATTATTGTAAGTAGTATTGTTGTTAAGATAGTGTTCCTGTAGACGTAATGCATCTTGTAATGTGTTTTAATAAATTGAAATGTACTAATGCTTAAAATATTAAACACATAATAAGTTATAGCAATCAGACACGTAATGTTGTTTTGTTGATGCCCCGATTTATCAGGAAACGTTTTGTACACTTCTCGATCGCTGCTTGATTTTAGTACATGTACTTGACTCTTGTTTTGTTTTTTGTTTTGCAAAAGTAAAGCTACTTCTGATGTACACTACAATAAAAAACTCGCATTAAAAGTAGTCAGTTTCTTTTGATGACAAGTGAACTAAACTACATAACTTATTACCTAAAGGAAACAGAATATCACGCTTATCATTATCGACAAAAAATGTATTTGACTGCAAATAGAATTTTTATGTCTTCTCTCCCTGTATTTTTGTTACTGTAATTGAGTTTTATCGGTTCTTGGTGAGGAGCCAATGACAGTTTTGACAACTCCCCTCTAGGGTTGTTGGAAGGTCACGTGTCCTAGCAAGCCATGTGGTTGCCATTCTCCCCGATCTATCACTTGTAGAAAAAACTGCTTCGAACTCCTTCTTCCTCCCCATGTTTCGTCCTCTTGTTATTGCATTATTAATTATATCATTTTTCCATATTTTTTTCTGTTTTCTTGGCCCTCACCTTTACTAAATCATGAATTTTGATGTTTCATAAAAGTGGCGATGGACCTTCGTCCATAGTCATATTTGTCTTATTGGTTGTGTTCAATTTTTGCCCAGTAAACAGAGATCAGGCAAAGCAGCAATGTGTGTGTGTGTGTGTGTGTGTGTGTGTGTGTGTGTGTGTGTGTGTGTGTGTGTGTGTGTGTGTGTGTGTGTGTGTGTGTGTGGGGGGGGGGGGGGGATGCTTTTCCTGGGGCAGGCATAGAAGGCATAAGATAGCTTTTAACCCTGTCCAGACCGGGCTTTCTTGGATCTTTTCAGACAGGGAGGGGAGGGTAGATTTCGCCCTCACCTCCTCCGTACCTTTCAGAATACTTAAGCAATCACTATGAAACTTTGAGGATATATAGCATGTCAAAACAAACGCCATCTTGGTTCCGCCATCTTGGATTTCAAAATTTTCCAATATGTCAGAAAACCGCCCAAAATTACTGAAAAGTACTGAAAATCAATAAAAAATGCAAAAAGACCTAAAAAGGCGAATTAATTGCATTAAAGATAATGGGGAAATGTCTGTCAAAAATACTGTTGCCGTGGTAACGTCAAGTTCCCGACACATCAACCTATCATACCAAACTGAATCTTCCCAGATAAATGTTAGATAACTCACAAAGTTTGGCAGCGTTTTGCTGAATCTTTAAAAAAGTAATAAACATTCAAAGTCAGCGCGGGCACTTTCCCCCCTCCCCCCGGTCTGGATAGGATTAAAATCTAAATCACCTTCTTACGAAAAGCCACATTCTTGAAGAGGTGACCAAAAATACTTTCCATCGTAACAACAGCACTGCCTGAAACTGATCCTTCTTCATGGTAGACATAGTCAATAAATGACTCGCTTGCAGCTCGTGAATGAAAAAAAAAAACCCGTACGCAGTTTGTGCAGTAATATATACAAGTAAAAATCATACGATAGTTTTCGCTACTGAAAAATGAAGAACGACGAATCACAAGGCTAATACGATCTACATCTACAATTACAATCAGATTTTGAACAACTCTCAACTTCAAGGAAAGTAGGTAATGGTGATTCATTCGTTCATTCACTTACGAGCTGCTGCTTAGCTGCGTAAAACATAGTCAGGAAGTAATTGTTGTGTCAAGGATGCTAAAGATTACTATTAATGTAGAATTAAACTTGCAGAATTATTTGCAGTTAAGCTGAGTTAAGAATGCTCTTGTGAACAATTTTTGCTTATCGTCTCCGCGACGGCGATGTTTATTTTTATTTACTTAACTTTGTAATATCTCAGGACTCATGTTATTAACAAATTACTTTATGATAAGTTCGCACGTATAACTTTAATTTATTTAATTGTGATGAAGGATAACAAACTCGCTCGCTGTTTTCGCTCGTTTGTTCTGTTATTCTTTTCAACTCGTGAATAAAAATCGTACGCGTTCACTTACCATAAAGTAATCTTAATATATAATTGAATAGCGACTTTTTCCGCTCCTTATACTGTAAAGCATTGGCCTCAAGGGAAATGTCTGAGTCACAGAGACATATATCTAAAATAGAAATATATGTATCCGTTTTCATGATTTATTGCCATAGACATAAGTAAAGAACAAAACTCGAAAGCGATACTAAACCGAGCATTTAAATAAAAATAGCCTGCATTGTGTGTATCTAAAATAGAAATATTTCCTATTGTAATATACTATTTAAAACAACGCCTTATGGATGAATGCAAACGTATCCGTTTTAATGCCTTATTTCCTTGGACATAATTGAAAATAGACGAATACAATATTAAAGCGAACATTTACATAAACATTGACCTGCATTTTGCGCAAACAAAAAATGCACGGATCTTTATCTGCGGACTTTATCTGTTCCGAGAAGCGGATAGTTGACCTCTAAACTGTCCGCTCCAGGAAAAATGCGATCTTCAACGAAGAGAGAATGTTAAATATGAAAGCAATTGTGTTGGCGTTCAAAAATATTGCTTATCTGTGAAATATTTAGCACGATATTGATGTAGAGTGCCAGACTACTATCAAAAACCAACTTAAATTTCATCTCAACAAACAAACAGAACGTGATATTCCCGAGCACTCGTCGCTGAGGCTGACTTGTCCCTCGTCGTCTCTTACGGAAAACTTATCATCCCGTGCCAAGAAAAGTCTTGGAACGAGTCAGTTGCTTATGCGTGTCTTGAGTGACTCAAGCTACTGAAGTGTGACTCTATTCAAATAAAGAACGTATTGGCTGAGTACGTTTGCTACCTACATTATAAAAGCAGCGGCAGAACTTGTTCCTCCAGTGGACCTGACAACAACATTTGCAATGAAGTTTTATCACAAACTGATGATGGGTGAAACGTTTCTTTCGTTATGCCACTTCTTACATGTAATCGTGTTGATACTTCCGCATTCAGGTACGTTTAAGAGATTTCAGTTTCGTTCGCAGTGGGAAAGTTATTTTACAGTTTTAGATAAGAGTAACAGTAGCGTCCTTCAAGATTAAGATTATGAGCAAGGCCTTTCAGATAATTGCAATGTAAACAGAGACAACATTGTAGGGATTTATAGCAAGATAGGGCAACACGCCTCAGTGAAGTGTGTTCGACTACTGGATGGGTTTATTTACGTCAGTTGGCTCAGTGTTTATCGCTCACAAAGACCTATTCGACGGAAGTTCACATTGAACTTCTTACATCAACTAACAAACTCAACATACAGTGGTAAGTGGAGGAAATTGACGTATGAAAAAATGAATGACAGACCTGATTGCGCGATAAAACGACTGAAAATAACCACGGCAAATAACCTCAGCCATACTTGATATACATCAAGATTAAGCGTTTAATTTTCGAACGTAGGGATAGAGATCGCAGGCTCACAGCATTACTGACTAATCGGTGGTCCTTAAATATAAGGATTTGTATGGACCTTAGTTAATACCTAGAATAGACAGCGAGTGGTTGAGCGGAATTTCCACTAGTTTTACTTTTGGTCCACCTTTACTTAACAGGCTCCGACTGAGAATATGAAGAATTGTTGGACAGGCTGGGGAAATCGAAAATCTTGAAACTTTGACTAAATAACACCTTTGGGGAACTATGTTCGAAAATATTATTCTCATATCGTAGGAATTTATGGTTTTCGATAAATTAAGAAAAAACGAAAATAACGGTTTTAGCTCATTAAATATGCAAAAAATATGCGTAAAAATGGCAAAGTTCTCGATATTCCCATAAGAGCAATTTTCAATGCTCTGAATCGAAATAAACTTAGAATAATAGATTGACCTTTCTTCTTTCAGGCAACATACACCTTTAATTTTTTCCGGCTATTTTGAGGTTTCCTTCACCTTTTAAAATATTGCTTTATCAAGCACTTCGGGAAAGGGCAAAAATTAAAGAAACTTTGGAGGCCGAAAAAGCACCTTGATATGTCCGATATCGAGTCAAACTAAACACTGTGCAAAAGCTCGATGTCTCTTCTGTTATAATATTAAATAAAAAATCTGGGTACTCAAGATTCACACAAATGAGAAACGAAAGTTTACGACCTCCTCGTGTCTAATTTGCATAAAGCTAATTTTTGAATTCGTCCTCCGCTAAGTGATCTGGTCCGCTAAATTTAAATTTGGGAGCTATGATTTGCACAAAGAAAGCAAGTTTAAACTTTATTTGATTTTGTTGACGTCTTATGCCTATCAACAGGTTATATAAACACGAAGAAAGAAGAAAAAACAGTAAAATCATCGACTGAGCTCATTGCGTGACCTGCGTCACGTTATAAATTTTCTTGTCAATAATTGAATTTGATTTGTTTGTTAGGACTCAGTTGCATTTCAAATTTAAGATTAAAGAATGAGATAATAATATCATTCACTTACCTGAAATTGGGAATGATTTGTACCTTTTATTTACTCTGGCGGGTAACTCACGTCAAAGCCGTAACTTGCGTAGTATTATTAATTTGGAAGTTGACTTCAGTTATAAACATAAACGTACATAAATATTATGAACATATATCGCTGTTAGTTTCCGTTCAGTTTTCATTCATAATGGAAATAAAATACGAAAAGTTTCTCATCTTGTTTTAAAACAACTATATAAAAGGTTTCGATCGTGCAAAAACCATTCATTCATTTATTCAGATGCACATCACAAAATTAAATTAATTTATAATTTAATTTAAAGAGACCGAACACGTACACAGCGACAGAACTCGGCGCCAGGACATTTAACACAAAGCACAAAATTATTCGGCTGAAATTTAAAAATAGAATGACCCTTTACAGTTGTGCCTCTCTTGTTGGTGGGGCTTCAGGAGTCCAAGCCCAGAAAATCCAGAATTTGTCCAGTTTGTAAATTACCATGCAAAAGCACACTTCAAATTTTGTTACATCTTGTCTGACAGATACTGAAGCATCGATAGCGAAGGAAAATTGTTAGTTGCCCGTACAGGTAAGGTAATTTTTTTTTCTTTGAACCACATCTATGTTTGGGTAACTGAATTAATGCAAGCTTAACTATCCAATACCTTGGGATTTTTGTAGCGCAAGAATGCCAAGAACATATGACAGTTTGTCATAAATACAAGAACACGCTCTTTCGCTGGCGGACTGGAGAGCAACATGTTCTATACCAATGGAAATTGCGAGCCATAAGCCTTCTTTCACTCGGGAGGATCGCGGAATAGCAAGCAACCCTGCTCTGTTTTACAAGAGACGGGTATAGTTTGAGCTAGATCACATAAGCATTACCTTTTTGTTACTTAATTTAGGTTTAAGCCCATAGTAACAACTACCAAGTAAAAATTTAATGAATAATATAGCCTAGATGATTACTATAGTATTTCCTAGACTTTTAAGTTAAAACACTTTCTTTAATATTGTAAATTTAATATTGGTTTTAAGTTATAAAATGACAGTTGACCTTACCTTACTAGCCTTCAGAACAAGCGCTTGCTGTTGGGCACTTTTAAAAAAGCCCAACAATACCGCAGGCTAATCAAAGTTTTGCGGTTTCGCGACGTCTCGGGTTTCAAGTTACAAGCAAATAAGTAAAATTTTATCACAAGTATTAAATGCGCCTTCAAAGGCAGAGTGTTAGTTTTTATTGACTGTTCTACTAACTATGCTTTAACTTAACACGCATTCTACAACCAAAGATTTCACTTGTTTTGAAATCGTGCCCGGACGGTTGATTTTAATGAGCACAGGCGATGGAAAAATCACACGCAAAATTTAACTCATGCCTGCTGAAAATTTTGTGACAAACTGGACAAATTCTGGATTTTCTGGGCTTGGACCAAGCCCCACCAACAAGAGAGGCACAACTGTATAGGGTCATTCTATTTTTAAATTTCAGCCGAATAATTTCGTGCTTTGTGTTAAATGTCCTGGCGCCGGGTCCTGTAG
>NC_135765.1:18778402-18842744 GCF_052425735.1 Oculina patagonica | reverse complement strand
TCCACTAAGTCGACTACAAACCAGAATGAAACAGGTAATTAAAGAATTCAGTGTCTACATATTTTTAATGACTCAACTAGGAAGACTGCTTATTGGTAAACAGTGTACTGGCTAAAAAATATAAAATTTCTATCTTTAAAATAAAAAAATATATATATATATAGGATTAGACTTACTAATATAAATGAATCCTTGTAGTCGTCATGCAATTACAGTAGAACCCCGATAACTCGAACTCTGTAGGGGAACAAGGTCGACTAAATTTTCAATTAGCCATGTTAATAATTAATAGTTTACTGATTTTTCTGCACTTCGGTACAGTGCAAATTAAACTTATCTCGTCAGGAACTCTCGCTTTTATGTTAAGAGTGGAAAATGACTGTCAAAAACGCGATCTGTTTGTTGCTCAATTTATGTTTAATGCTGCAGTGTTCATTTTAGTGTTTAAATCCAAGTACACGGCAAGAAGAGCTGATGGAATATTTCAATGGGCATCCGTGGCGAGTTGAAAGAACCAGAATTCGAGTTATTGGGGTAAATTTGACCCACATTTTGATCAGGGGAAACGAAATTTGGTTCGAGTTAGCGGGGTTTTCG
The DNA here is from genome assembly GCF_052425735.1 of Oculina patagonica. Classification (NCBI taxonomy): domain Eukaryota; kingdom Metazoa; phylum Cnidaria; class Anthozoa; order Scleractinia; family Oculinidae; genus Oculina; species Oculina patagonica. The sequence continues at coordinate 18,842,147 of NC_135765.1, read as the reverse complement.
AATTATCCGAGTTCGAGTTAACCGAGTAAAAATGACTGAAAAGTGGGGTCAAATCCAAGGTAAATGGAAGTTTGTTCGAGTTAGCGGGGTTGGTCGAGTTATCCGAGTTCGAGTTATCGGGGTTCTACTGTAACTACTGGTTTACAGGCATGCCACCGTAAAGAGCGGAAACAAATACTAATTTTAAATGTTATAACCCACAGTTGTTAGATGCGACAGGGAAGTGGAGATTCTTCATGCTGTTTATCTCAGTATCATAATCTTATTGGTTATACTCATTGTTATAATCAGTGTTATAAGCAGGAGAAGGCGTCAAATTCCAGGTAATTCTTTGTATTCACTGTTTACACATATTTTTTCTAAAATAAAAATTAACAGTGTTGTTAAGCCGTATTAGGCATCTCCACATCCATATGCATTTGTTATGGAACGGCATTGGAGCTTCGCTCAGTGTTAATATACCCACTGTGCACATGTAATATTTCCCTTTTCCCAATTGTTCCTTGTTACTATTGATAGGCCGCTTTGATTTTAGCTTTCCTAGGTACTATGTACTCGTTCCATTCTAATACCCTGGGTGCCAAAGGTTTTTCTGGAGTGGCCTCCAGTCATTGCCATGTTAGCCTCAGGCCGAAACGAAGGCAAGAGAGAAAAATCCTCAGTCTGATATCCAACTAAATTTTTTGTGAGACCACTCTAAAGCTTCGCTCAGTGTTACATACAGAGTGAGGAAATGGACTGTTTCTCTTTTTTTCTCATTGATCGTTTTTACTAGTAGTGACCGCTTTAATCAAATGAGCTTTTCCTACTCCCCAAGGTACTATGTACAGTAGTATATCCTAATCCCCTAACGGCGTTGCAAGTTGGCGTCTGGCATGTACAAAACACGAGATAAATGTCTGAAATATTTGCTAACCCTCTCTTACGTGTAAAAAGCTATGGTACCCGCGAACTGAAATGTTTACAATAATTTTATCACTTTGCTGAATAAGATGACAGGAGTCGACAGCAGTCGACAAGTGTCGTTCAGAAACAAGCAAAAAACGTAAAAACATATTTGTTATCGAAAAGCCCATTCGTTGCTTTATCTCTATACACGTTTTTGTTTTTCAGCAGTCCCGAAGCGTGCGAAACGGTGAGTGCAACAGTCAATGGTGACAAAAATAACAAATCTACTTATAGCTTGCCTCATTTAAACCAGGAAAACTCCTTTAGTTAAACGACAGCTATAAAAAGCAACAGCTATTGTTGTTGTTGTACTATTTACAATACTGCATCGGCATATTTCAATGAGTTTTTAAACTCAGTTTAAAACTTACAATCGTATCTTCCAATTTCAGTGGTAGCAAATCCTTATCACGGGCAGATTTGACAGATTCCATTCAAATGGTAAGTTTTTATTTTAAATTCGCTTTCAGTATAGGCTCGGGGAGAAAGCCAATCTACCAATTACTATTTCTTATTAAATTGTCGTCATTAATTTTTACTGTTTATTCCTAGACAACTGTTGTCCAGCAGGAGGCAGATGCTCAGTCAATAGAAACAAATGAAGTTAGCAGCACAACTTACGAGATTCCTAACAGCAGTGATTACATGCCGCTCCATCCTTCAACAAGAAGCTGGGAGATCAGACGAGAGCAAGTCAATATCATTAAGAATATCGGAAACGGAGCTTTCTCCCAAGTTGCTAAGGCAACAGCAAAGAACTTCCATGGTAACCAAGATGTGACTGTGGCTGTGAAAATGTTGAAAGGTTATCTCATTAAAAACGTTTAGCGACACTGTGACGTTTTTCAGATTTGATTGATTGATTGCAATGTGCTGATACTTTTCTTAAATTGATTTGCTCCAAATAGAAAATGCTCCTGACTCAGACAGAAAGGACCTGCTTTCAGAACTTGAATTGATGAAAAAACTGAAGCCTCATCCTCATGTGATAAAGTTGTTGGGATGCGTAACAGAAACTGGTAAAGTAAATTCAAAGTAACTTTAATAATAATTAAGGACTGGAGCTCCCTTATACAATATTCTGTTGTGCGTAATTTATAAAGCTAAAACAGACGTCGTATTCGATAAACGAGAACGCCCATCAGCCATCGCATATAAATAAATGCCTTTTTTTGAAGGTGTAAAATGAACGATACATACTTATGATGTTAGTTTTAAAAATGTCTGCGAAATATGTCCCTGCCTCAACCCGATAGCTCGAATTCCGGAAAGTGAGTTCAGTTCTATTTTCTCTGCAATTCACTGAAATCTTGTCTGTATATGTCAACCGCTTTATATTTTCTTATTTTAGATCCCTTACTGGTCCTTATTGAGTATGTACCATACGGTGATCTGCTGGGTTATTTGAGGAAGAGTCGTGGGCTCAATGACACGTATTTTAATAACCCGGATAGAAAGCCGAAAACCAATCTGACTTCACAGCAGTTGATGAGGTTTGCATGGCAGATAGCTGATGGGATGACTTATTTGTCGTCAAGGAAGGTAAACATCTATATATAAGCAATAGAGGACTTTTTCCGTGTTTACATAGCCTCATCTAAACACGAGGGGGGTAGGGAGAATTCGAGACAGTTATGCAAACCCGAGACGCAGTCGAAGGTTTGCATAACTTTCGAGAATTCTCCCAACCACCCAAGTGTTTAGATGAGGCCATTTAAACACGGAAAAAAGTCCTCTATTGCTTTTATAAAATATTCCTTAAAAATAATTCGACAAATGAAGAGGATTTGGTTCCTTTTCCTTTTTGATTGAAATAGATTTTCTCATAACGCGCATTTGACAACACATGAACCAATCAAAATTCGTGTTTTAAGAGTTCAAAAATTTGTGGGAAGTAACGCCGTGTCCATGAAAGCGATTCCACGTAAATCTTGCAGGAAAATACGGAACGTTTGGCAAAAATGATAATAATAGATTGATGTGTGGAGAGAATGAACTCAGAAAAAATTCTGAGTTCACAGATAGGACTCGAACCCACGACCTTCCGTACACTAGTCGGACGCTCTAACGACTGAGCTACTGAGAACTCTAATGGTGAGGGAATCTTATTGTAGTACTTATTGTAGTACTTAAGGGACTGGTCAATAAGTACAGGGGGGGGGGGGGGGTGGGCCGGAGCAGAAAGGGGGTGGGTCATCAGTTTTTGAGCCCTCGAAAAGGGGTGGGTTATGTAATTTTGATCTACACGTAGGGGGTGGGTCATCTTATTTATTCACTCACTTTTAACTGTTATAGTTCCAAGAAAAGTTGTATTCATCAGTATATAAAATTGATAAATTTCTCCATGTAAGCAGTTTTAAATGAATTTCTAGCGATTTCAAAAGGCCCAAATATAAAATTTACCCGGGGGAGCATACCCCCTGACCCCCCTAGATGGCTTAAAATACGTGTCATTGTCATTAGTTTTACCTGACTCTCTTCAACCTGCATAGATTCACGCTGGGCTTTAGGCCTTTAAATACCAGTAAACTCTTTTATTACACAACTAAGGTGGTCCGAGGGCTAATAACTAAATCAGTCAATCAGATTACTTAATTTCCGGTCCCGCGAGGGCCGATATTTTCCAAGTATCGGACCGGGTTTTGTCCCGGATGATCCCGCGCTAATTCCCCGCGATTTAGCGCAAGATTTTTGCTAGATTTTTTTGCAAGATTTTTTCGGAGTTTTTATTGCTTTGAAAATGAAATGACCTTAAACACAGAAATAAATAGCGAGCGTAAAAGTTCTGCCGCACATTGTTTTCCACGACATCTACCGGGTAGCAATTCCCACTACACAAAGTTTCTAGTCGTGTAATAAATCTCTTATTAACCAAGCTTGCTCGGGACCGTACTGTCAAGACCTCGGGCTGATATTCGCCCAGTACGGCCCTCGCGCGTGGTTAATAAGATATATTTCTCAAACAATTTGCAAATATGAATGATGGACAGTGGTTGTATTTTATTTATGTTATTAATTTCTGTATAAAAATATGAACTCTTCAATATATAATTGATTATGAATTAATATCATATACTGATTCAGTTTTTTGCATATGTTTGTGTCTAAATTTCCCCATGGACTTTACACACAAATATGTGGAAAACTTACAAAAGGCTAGTATGAGAAGTGATAAATTCATCCTTCTTTGGTGTGTCAAGAAATGGAAAAAAGACGTACATGGAACAGCAGTGTTCATCAGGGAAAATGTCTATGTAGGGAATTTCACTTATAAAGCTGAAGTCAAATAAAAAATCTCCAACCCCTAACAGATGATAAAGAAATGATAGGTCCCTTGATTTTTTTTTTTAGCAAAGGGGGTGGGTCATGTAATTTTCAACCCCCTGTCAGGGGTGGGTTAGTCGGTTTTGAGCCAGACGGAAGGGGTGGGTCACAAATTTTTGAGCCACCACTTTTCCAATTGCTCCGGCCCACCCCCCCTGATACTTATTGACCAGTCCCTAAATGCAAATTTTTTTTTTCGAAAAATGTTTACTGTGTATTTTGTTGAATATTTTGTCATTCGCTTGAGCTCCCTCCACGAGCTCGTCTAGCTCAGAATCATCGAGGCAGGCAAAGCGCTGTGGTTCTTCTTTCTTTTGCCTTTTTTCCTCGGGCTCATATGGGAAGAGAAAGCCGGAACACATATCAAAATTTGGTATTGTTTTCCATGTCTTTAATATTTGTACTTGAAATTACTTTACAAGTCTTTTTGACAGTTTTATAATGTTTTGATGTTGTGCTGGGAAACACAGAAAGCGTGACGTCACACCAGTGACACCTATTGACCAATAAGAGCGCGTACTATCTTAATTATTTTATATATAAAAACATATAATAACATAAATTCAAAGAATAGTAGCAAAAGAGGAAAACGAATTGAACAATAAGTACGGCAATTTAAAAAAGGGTTTTTTTCTTTCAGATAATCCATCGTGACTTGGCGGCTAGAAATGTTCTTGTTGGTGAAGGAGAGAAGTGTAAGGTGACAGATTTTGGGATGGCGAGGAATGTTCACCAGGATGATATTTATACCAAACAAAGTCGGGTGGGTATTCTCCATCCCTCCCCCGAACTATCCCAATAACTTATCTTAATCTGTTGTAATTTTTGTTTATTGAGCATGTGATACTGATGAAAAAACGAAAAAGATTAGTGAGGCTGTTTATCTTTCAGGGCCGGTTGCCTGTCAAGTGGACTGCTTATGAAGCTCTGTTATATGGAACATACACAACACAAAGTGACGTGTAAGTGCTGAATCGAACAACTAAGAACTAATAATCTCTTTTCTCGATGATTTGCTTATAACCTGCACATCATACCAAAATAAGATTTTTTATGACGTAACATTAGGTTTTTTACACGATCGCCACAAAAAAAGGAATGCTAACCACCCAGTACAGTGAAAAGCGATGAAACCAGAACGAAGGACGAAGTTGGACACTAATTACTATAGCTTGTCGATGGTTACGAAGCTAAGTACTTTCCAGGGATAAGCTTGACGAAAAATAATGGTCCATTTTTTATTAAAAATTGCTATTTTAGAGATTACTATTACTATAACTAACATTACCTCATTATAGCTATTGTTTTGAAGGTCACGTAAGTAGCTCGTGTTGTTACTCAATCCTTACATATCACGGCAAAAAATAGACATGAGCACAATTCTGTTTATTTCTCTGGGTTTTACAACCCCTTTACTTTGATAAGATAATATTCTCTGTGACGGTCCAAAACGCGTCCTTTGACTAGGTGTCATAAAAACGTTTTTTCGCCACTTTCCCCTCCCCCACCCACCTCTTTTTCCTATAAAATTTGTATTGTTACCAATGAAGTGTTACTCATATTTGTGTTCTCGCAGGTGGAGCTATGGTGTCCTTCTGTACGAGATTCTTACCATAGGTAGGTTCAGATACATATCATTTATATAATAAAATTAACCGTACATCATCGTCACTGTGTTATACTCCTGCTACTGGATCTATCTGCTGCTTTTGACACTGTCGATCACGACATTCTACTAGGAAGATTGAACTCCAAGTTTTCAATCTGTGGCACTGCTCTTGAATGGTTTCGTTCATATCTTACCAACCGTACACAATTTACCTTAATCGATGGAACTAAATCGCAGTCTCATGAGCTCAAATGTGGAGTCCCCCAGGGCTCGGTCTTAGGGCCTATCCTGTACTTACTTTATACTGCACCACTGGCTGACATTCTACGACATCACGAAATGCATTTTCACTTCTACGCTGACGATACTCAGCTATATATCTCTTTTTCAACAAACAACGATGTCGAATTAACCAATACAATCGGAAAAATCGAGGAATGTTTGTCTGATCTTGACAAGTGGATGTCTATTAACAAGCTAAAACTGAATAAGGACAAAACTGAACTTCTCTACCTTTACTCGAAGCACAATCCGCAGCAGTCTCTACCTCCAATCCGTTTTGGTCAAGATATAATTCAGCCATCTCAATTTGCCAGAAACATCGGTGTGATATTTGACAGAACCATGACTATGCTTCCACATATCAGTTCTATTTGTAAATCTGCCTCTTATCATCTTCGCAACATCTCCCGTATAAGGAAATACTTATCCACGAAAACAACCGAGATCTTGGTCCATGCTTTTGTATCGTCCAAACTCGACCACTGCAACTCTCTCTTGTATAATGTGCCGAAGTACGCTTTAAAAAAGCTCCAGTCTGTTCAGAACGCCGCTGCTCGACTTATCACTTGTTCACGAAAATACGACCACATCACTCCAATACTGAAAGAACTACACTGGCTTCCTGTTTCTGAACGCATTAAATTCAAGATTCTGCTACTTACCTTCAAAGCTCTCCATCAACAATCTCCTATCTACATTCAAGATTTGCTAACGTACTACCAACCTTCAAGAACCCTCCGATCATCACACTCTTCACGTCTCAACCCTGTCAAATTCCACCTCAAGTCCTATGGGTCTCGAGCTTTTTCTGTTTCCTCGCCTGAACTTTGGAACAGTTTGCCTGTTTTTATCCGCTCGTGTGACAATTTAAGTTCTTTTAAATCAAAACTCAAAACGTTTCTTTTTAAAACTTATTACTCTTAGCGATTTTTACTTTTTATTACTTTTAATGCAAATTTTTAATTTTAAGATTTTTTCAGCTAATTTTAACAAAATTTTTATTGATTTTATTATATATATATATATATATATATATATATAATCAAGTTGAATTGCAGAACTGCTTTCAGAGTGCTCAATAGTAAACTAGAGCGTGATTATAACAGAAGATGAACAAATCAACTGTACATTTGACTTGGCATTTTATTACTATTTAGTTTCGTACTACACAACCGTGCAGCACTCATCAGATAAAATTGCCAAATGCGAATTTACATCGTTACACTGATTTGAAATGCACATGCGGCCGTTGGAAATATGATAGCTAGAAAAAGTGAACTATTTTACAAAACAATACAATACAAAGTGAAAACTATTGCGTGACAAGAGAAACTTCAAAATTTAGCATTCTTCAGGAGGAATTTGTTTGCGTGTCTACATGATGTCACCAGTTCATTTCGCTTGTTCAGAGAGCCTAGCTCAGGTTTACAAATAATAAAGTACTTCTCCCAGAGGCATAGATTACATCGTTTAGAAGCGGGGTTATATGGGGCAGCTTGCTTTAGAATCCTCCAAGTGACTTTGAACTTCGACTTATTGTCTTTCAAATGCCAGATGTGTTTACTTAGCTCGGTGCTAAACCTTTTGTTTGAATTTGTAAATGAGGTTTTGTGATTTGAGTATCTGGTCTTAAAAGAATTTTCAGTTAGCCCGACGTAGGTTTGGGGAGGGTTGTTGTCGTCTGTCGTGACGGTCGCCTCGGCAAACAGAAAGAATAAAGAAAGACCTATGCGACATCTTCGGCAAGCATGGCCTTAAAATCACGATAGAAGCCAACAAAAAGATAGTAAACTTCCTTGATGTCACGCTCAACCTGTCCAGTGGTAAACACATGCCATATAACAAACCTAACAACATCCCGCTCTATGTCAACAAGAAATCTAATCACCCGCCGCGTATTATTGACAACATCCCGCAATCTATTAATAGACGACTGACTGAGATTTCTTTCGATGAAGAATCTTTTAATAAAGCAGCGCCAATCTACCAGAAAGCCCTCAACAACAGCGGATACACACACCACCTTACCTTCACACCCCAAACGCCAATCCAACCTACAAGCCCAGAAAGAAAGAACCGAAAGAGGGAGATAATTTGGTACAACCCCCCGTACAGCAGAAATGTAGCCACCAACGTCGGTAAAGCATTCCTCAAGATCCTTGACGAAGAATTTCCTAAGGAGCATGTGTTACATAAGATCTTTAACCGTAACACAGTTAAAATCAGCTACAGCTGCATGCCAAACCTAAAGCAAAACATCGACGGCCATAATAAATCCATTTTACACTCAAAGATCGTGCCGCCTAAAACATGCAACTGCCGAAAACCAGCTGAGTGCCCTATGGACGGAAACTGCCTCAAAGAATCGCTTATCTACCAAGCGACCGTCACGACAGACGACAACAACCCTCCCCAAACCTACGTCGGGCTAACTGAAAATTCTTTTAAGACCAGATACTCAAATCACAAAACCTCATTTACAAATTCAAACAAAAGGTTTAGCACCGAGCTAAGTAAACACATCTGGCATTTGAAAGACAATAAGTCGAAGTTCAAAGTCACTTGGAGGATTCTAAAGCAAGCTGCCCCATATAACCCCGCTTCTAAACGATGTAATCTATGCCTCTGGGAGAAGTACTTTATTATTTGTAAACCTGAGCTAGGCTCTCTGAACAAGCGAAATGAACTGGTGACATCATGTAGACACGCAAACAAATTCCTCCTGAAGAATGCTAAATTTTGAAGTTTCTCTTGTCACGCAATAGTTTTCACTTTGTATTGTATTGTTTTGTAAAATAGTTCACTTTTTCTAGCTATCATATTTCCAACGGCCGCATGTGCATTTCAAATCAGTGTAACGATGTAAATTCGCATTTGGCAATTTTATCTGATGAGTGCTGCACGGTTGTGTAGTACGAAACTAAATAGTAATAAAATGCCAAGTCAAATGTACAGTTGATTTGTTCATCTTCTGTTATATATATATATATATATATATATTTTTTTTTTAAACATTTGTAAAGCGCCTAGAGCAGGCCTGGATAGGCGCTATAAAAATATATTTATTATTATTATTATTATTATCAAAAAGCGTTCACTTTACTTTCGATTGTCTCATCTAGGTGGATCTCCATATCCGGGAATTAACGCTCGCCAAATCGCCATGAAACTTCAAGAAGGATTCAGAATGCCAAAGCCAAAACATGTGGATAGCAAAATGTAAATACACTGTAGTTTTTGTCGTTGTTTTTGCTGTTGCAATTCTTAATTTCATTGATAAAAACACTTTACAAACCACTTTTAACCTGTACCACTTTCTTACTTCAATGAAATAATTTCTTTTGCGATTTATTTCCGGGCTATGACAAAAAATGAAAACAATTTAGAACTCGTTGTCTTGTTCTTACTATACTTTACTATTAAAGTGTCTCTCTCCACACAGGTGTATAAATGGGTACCGGCGAATTTAATGCTGGGGTAACCTTGCAATGGACGAGCATTTCATACAGAGGAGAGTAAAAATACTCCCGTCGCTTTATGGTTTGGAAACTGGGATAAGCTCCGGCCTGATGGGCCAATAGGCTCGAACGCAGACTATACCTTCCTTTTATGTTATACATGTTTATATCAACGTTCTGGGTTTTCGATGTCCTGATAGGATGCATATTTTCGCATTTGATTATTTATGAACTGAGTGCCGCTCTCTAATATCGTTTTAAAATAGCGCAACTATGCTTTTTACATAATGTTTTTTTGGTTGTTTTTAATTCTATTTCTGTTGATTAGATATCAGACTATGCTTAATTGTTGGGAACAAAACCCAAGTGATCGACCAACCTTTCCTAAACTAAAAGAAACGATGAAGGACATGGAGCGAAACCACAAGGTAAACACTACAGAATCCGGCATATTTTACCAATAATATGTTCTACTTCTGTACATGTTAGTTGGGGAACAGCGCGAAGAAGAACGCGTAGAGTATAGTATTACTCAGAGGAAGGTTCTCGACCTTTTCTTTTGCACCTGGAACACTCGACACAAAATATGGACTGGAATTTTCAATATAAGTCGTAATCAGATTCACCTTTTTATACGTCCACTTAGATTTCCTAGTTGCGTACAACATCCTTGGCTCAATGAGAAGAAAAAAAAATCTTAGTTCCAGTAGCTAGCTTCATTTATTTCAGTTCCCAAGATGGCGCAGTCATAAAATTAGCAAAGTAGAAAAAATAATAAACGATTGGTGCGGAAGCGTTAATTGTCTTCGCTACTAATTTATCTTTGTATGGCTTACGCCACGAGCTAAGAAGAACTTAGGCTGTCAGCCAACAAAAATCATCTTCACTCAAAACTGAAAAGTTATTACACAACTAACCTGTGATATATTTTTTTGTTTCAGACATACATCAACCTTGGAGAGTATGACGACAGCTTGTACGCCAACATGGAAGATCTTACGGCTGAATAGCAAGTAGTGCAGACACGACCAGAAGCTTATTATACTTTTACTCGGGTGTAAAACTCAATCAGAAAAATCTCTATTAAAAACAGAAATAGCAGCAACCTTTAAGTCCGGGGTATAAGCCCTCATATTTTGAGGCACATTTGTCTGCCAACAGACAACAAACAGTATTCCGTGGCCGAGGCGAGTAAGCGTCCCCGTTCATCCAAGCCAGCAACGTAACAAAAAATATACTTGAAATAAAATGTAGCCACTAAATAAGTGTTCAAGTAGAGTACATATCAAAACGTTTAATCACACTGGTATTTTTATAAATAACATATCACTTTTCAAAGTCTCCATACATGTCGGGTCTCTAGGTAACCAGTGTTAGCTGGTATGTTAGCGGTTTTTTACACTGTCTGTAAGTACGATGGATATAAGCTTTTTAATAAAATGTCTTTACGGAGCTGAACTGCCTTAGGTATTTCTTTTATATGGTCCTGTCATATATATTCTCGCTATTATTATTGTAATGAGGTATTATTGTAAGTAGTATTGTTGTTAAGATAGTGTTCCTGTAGACGTAATGCATCTTGTAATGTGTTTTAATAAATTGAAATGTACTAATGCTTAAAATATTAAACACAGAATAAGTTATAGCAATCAGACACGTAATGTTGTTTTGTTGATGCCCCGATTTTATCAGGAAACGTTTTGTACACTTCTCGATCGCTGCTTGATTTTAGTACATGTACTTGACTCTTGTTTTGTTTTGCAAAAGTAAAGCTACTTCTGATGTACACTACAATAAAAAAACTCGCATTAAAAGTAGTCAGTTTCTTTTGATGACAAGTGAACTAAACTACATAACTTATTACCTAAAGGAAACAGAATATCACGCTTATCATTATCGACAAAAAAAGTATTTGACTGCAAATAGAATTTTTATGTCTTCTCTCCCTGTATTTTTGTTACTGTAATTGAGTTTTATCGGTTCTTGGTGAGGAGCCAATGAAAGTTTTGACAACTCCCCTCTAGGGTTGTTGGAAGGTCACGTGTCCTAGCAAGCCATGTGGTTGCCATTCTCCCCGATCTATCACTTGTAGAAAAAACTGCTTCGAACTCCTTCTTCCTCCCCATGTTTCGTCCTCTTGTTATTGCATTATTAATTATATCATTTTTCCATATTTTTTTCTGTTTTCTTGGCCCTCACCTTTTACTAAATCATGAATTTTGATGTTTCATAAAAGTGGCGATGGACCTTCGTCCATAGTCATATTTGTCTTATTGGTTGTGTTCAATGTTTGCCCAGTAAACAGAGATCAGGCAAAGCAGAAATGTGTGTGTGTGTGTGTGTGTGTGTGGGGGGGGGGGGGATGCTTTTCCTGGGGCAGGCATAGAAGGCATAAGATAGCTTTTAGCCCTGTCCAGACCGGGCTTTCTTGGATCTTTTCAGACAGGGAGGGGAGGGTAGATTTCGCCCTCACCTCCTCCGTACCTTTCAGAATACTTAAGCAATCACTATGAAACTTTGAGGATATATAGCATGTCAAAACAAACGCCATCTTGGTTCCGCCATCTTGGATTTCAAAATTTTCCAATATGTCAGAAAACCGCCCAAAATTACTGAAAAGTACTGAAAATCAATAAAAAATGCAAAAAGACCTAAAAAGGCGAATTAATTGCATTAAAGATAATGGGGAAATGTCTGTCAAAAATACTGTTGCCGTGGTAACGTCAAGTTCCCGACACATCAACCTATCATACCAAACTGAATCTTCCCAGATAAATGTTAGATAACTCACAAAGTTTGGCAGCGTTTTGCTGAATCTTTAAAAAAGTAATAAACATTCAAAGTCAGCGCGGGCACTTTCCTCCCTCCCCCCGGTCTGGATAGGATTAAAATCTAAATCACCTTCTTACGAAAAGCCACATTCTTGAAGAGGTGACCAAAAATACTTTCCATCGTAACAACAGCACTGCCTGAAACTGATCCTTCTTCATGGTAGACATAGTCAATAAATGACTCGCTTGCAGCTCGTGAATGAAAAAAAAAAACCCGTACGCAGTTTGTGCAGTAATATATACAAGTAAAAATCATACGATATTTTTCGCTACTGAAAAATGAAGAACGACGAATCACAAGGCTAATACGATCTACATCTACAATTACAATCAGATTTTGAACAACTCTCAACTTCAAGGAAAGTAGGTAATGGTAATTCATTCGTTCATTCACTTACGAGCTGCTGCTTAGCTGCGTAAAACATAGTCAGGAAGTGATTGTAGTGTCAAGGATGCTAAAGATTACTATTAATGTAGAATTAAACTTGCAGAATTATTTGCAGTTAAGCTGAGTTAAGAATGCTCTTGTGAACAATTTTTGCTTATCGTCTCCGCGACGGCGATGTTTATTTTTATTTACTTAACTTTGTAATATCTCAGGACCCATGTTATTAACAAATTACTTTATGATAAGTTCGCACGTATAACTTTAATTTATTTAATTGTGATGAAGGATAACAAACTCGCTCGCTGTTTTCGCTCGTTTGTTCTGTTATTCTTTTCAACTCGTGAATAAAAATCGTACGCGTTCACTTACCATAAAGTAATCTTAATATATAATTGAATAGCGACTTTTTCCGCTCCTTATACTGTAAAGCATTGGCCTCAAGGGAAATGTCTGAGTCACAGAGACATATATCTAAAATAGAAATATATGTATCCGTTTTCATGATTTATTGCCATAGACATAAGTAAAGAACAAAACTCGAAAGCAATACTAAACCGAGCATTTAAATAAAAATAGCCTGCATTGTGTGTATCTAAAATAGAAATATTTCCTATTGTAATATACTATTTAAAACAACGCCTTATGGATGAATGCAAACGTATCCGTTTTAATGCCTTATTTCCTTGGACATAACTGAAAATAGACGAATACAATATTAAAGCGAACATTTACATAAACATTGACCTGCATTTTGCGCAAACAAAAAATGCACGGATCTTTATCTGCGGACTTTATCTGTTCCGAGAAGCGGATAGTTGACCTCTAAACTGTCCGCTCCAGGAAAAATGCGATCTTCAACGAAGAGAGAATGTTAAATATGAAAGCAATTGTGTTTGCGTTCAAAAATATTGCTTATCTGTGAAATATTTAGCACGATATTGATGTAGAGTGCCAGACTACTATCAAAAACAAACTTAAATTTCATCTCAACAAACAAACAGAACGTGATATTCCCGAGCACTCGTCGCTGAGGCTGACTTGTCCCTCGTCGTCTCTTACGGAAAACTTATCATCCCGTGCCAAGAAAAGTCTTGGAACGAGTCAGTTGCTTATGCGTGTCTTGAGTGACTCAAGCTACTGAAGTGTGACTCTATTCAAATAAAGAACGTATTGGCTGAGTACGTTTGCTACCTACATTATAAAAGCCGCGGCAGAACTTGTTCCTCCAGTGGACCTGACAACAACATTTGCAATGAAGTTTTATCACAAACTGATGATGGGTGAAACGTTTCTTTCGTTATGCCACTTCTTACATGTAATCGTGTTGATACTTCCGCATTCAGGTACGTTTAAGAGATTTCAGTTTCGTTCGCAGTGGGAAAGTTATTTTACAGTTTTAGATAAGAGTAACAGTAGCGTCCTTCAAGATTAAGATTATGAGCAAGGCCTTTCAGATAATTGCAATGTAAACAGAGACAACATTGTAGGGATTTATAGCAAGATAGGGCAACACGCCTCAGTGAAGTGTGTTCGACTACTGGATGGGTTTATTTATGTCAGTTGGCTCAGTGTTTATCGCTCACAAAGACCTATTCGACGGACGTTCACAATGAACTTCTTACATCAACTAACACACTCACATACAGTGGTAAGTGGAGGAAATTGACGTATGAAAAAATGAATGACAGACCTGATTGCGCGATATTACGACTGAAAATAATCACGCCAAATAACCTCAGCCATACTTGATATACATGAAGATTTAGCGTTTAATTTCCGAACGTAGGGATAGAGATCGCAGGCTCACAGCATTACTGACTAATCGGTGGTACTGAAATATAAGGATTTGTATGGACCTTAGTAAATACCTAGAATAGACAGCAAATGGTTGAGCGGAATTTCCACTTATTTTACTTTTGGTTCACCTTGAATCAATTAAACACTAAAAGTAGGTAAATTCAACATGCAACTTGAAACTTTTGCTTCATGTTATTTACGTCGAGTGTAAGAACAATGCAAGAAACAATGAGCCTATAGTTATATTCTAATAAGCGCATGCTATCAAAACAATTCAAAGGCATCAAGATAGTAGCTAGGCACCTGAACATCCAATCAAAAATGGCTTTCGAATGGCATGTTCCTTCCTTGGCTCAAAGTAGGCAGTTATTTTTGTAATAAATGTAATGTGGTCGTTGCCATTGACCGGCAACGTATCGACTGAACACATCATAGACTGCGGGGCCGGCAAGGTGGAGAAGAACTGATTGCTTTGTTATGCAGCAGCAGTAGCAGCAGTTGTAGCAGTAGCAGTAGCAGTAGCAGTAGCAGTAGCAGTAGCAGTAGCAGTAGCAGTAGCAGTAGCAGTAGCAGTAGCAGTAGCAGTAGCAGTAGCAGTAGCAGTAACAGTAGCAGTAGCAGTAGCAGTAGCAGTAGCAGTAGCAGTAGCAGTAGCAGTAGCAGTAGCAGTAGCAGTAGCAGTAGCAGTAGCAGTAGCAGTAGCAGTAGCAGTAGCAGTAGCAGTAGCAGCAGCAGTTGGTTTTCTGTACAGCTTAGATAAACAATTAACACGGGTTGTAAAAAAATGATGTATTCTTTGTGTAGCTATACCTCTCTCACGACCCCAATTTAGTCATTTGGAGCAGCCAAATTATGTTGACCATGGGTATAAAAACATGTGGAATTCAACATGGTGCCAAGTATTTTAACAGGATCTATTAACCTATGAATAAACAAAATGCAAAAATATAAGATGTATATTATGTATGGGATACATTGGACTGAACTGAAGCCGCCCTGCCAGGGGGGAAGCAATGAGATACGTGTTAAGAGGGCTCGACCCACTGGGCTGGGGAAAACCATCTCAGCTCGTAACGTGCTCTAGATCTAAAAGGTAAATTTTTGTTTAAGAGGCTTGAGAAGACAGGCTTCAAGAAAAATAAAGTGACTGCTCAGTCTTCTGAGCTCCTTAACTCTGTTTATTGACCGTTACAAAAAAAACAGATAAACCGACAACCGTAAGATAAATGGTTCCCCTCAACTGCGCAATTATTTCTTGACTGTAACCGTCAGATAAAAACAAATGTACCTGCAAACTGACACTCAAAATTGGCTTAAACTGCCAGAGTGTAAAAGGCCCTAAGCCATAATGATATCAACATTTGAATTTTAAATCTTTAGTTTCCATTTGGATATCGAGTATTCACTTCAAGAATGAAAAAAACCAGGCTACATGGCTAGTCGTCGTTGAATTTAACTTCGCTTGCAGATCACTCTCCTAAACATTCAGTAAACCCCACATTTTCAACCGGGTGGGGCCCGGTTCATTATCTGGGTAAAAACAATTTGTTGGTAAATGACGTAAATCGTTCCAGACACACGCGGCCTAATCTTGGTCACGGTGACACATATTTTGATGTTTCGGCAGGCACCGGATGACAAAAAAAGGTTTTTTTACAATGCCGTATGTCAAGGGTACTACGGAACCAATCAAGCGAAGTTTAAGCAGTTATAATATCAAAGTTGCTTTAAACCCACACCAAACCATCGACAATTTGTTTCCTCTAAGCCATAATGAAATCAACATTTGAATTTTAAATCTTGAGGTTCCATTTGAATATCGAGTATTCACTTCAAGAATGAAAGATTAAAACAAAGAAAAAAATCAAATTTCCAGTTCCTTACCCTTGGGAGGAAACTTTGAGTTGTTTGACTGTAAGATACAGTACTTTGTTGAGGTAAATCACATTTTTATGCTTACTGCCTCGGTTCTTATTATTTACGCTGACTCAGTTTGCATTTATACACAGTTTATATACTTCAGAATATTTAGACAGTCTGTTGCCTGCGTTTTATCAGTTCATGTTTTATACCCAGACCGTACACTGACCGATTATGTACAGGCATTTATTTTCAACCTATACAAAAAATACGATGTTTACTGTGCTAATGTGTGTGGTTTTTTAAACATCTAGAGGGCATTATAAACTTTACCTTAAAACCTCCTAATCCAAGTTATGCTAGAAATGGAAGCAATGCCAAACTGGTGTGGGACTACAGTGTGGACAAACAAGGAGAGCTGGAAGGCATCATCTTTAGTGTACGATATCAAGGATCTATCAAGAGGATATTGTTTAAACAAAATGGCATTGTCCAGGAACATTCATCAATGCCTGCTAAAAACAAAGGAAGAGTTAAGATGGAAGGAAATGCTTCTCTTGTCATTGAGAACGTCACTCCTCAAGACAACACATATTTTAAGTGTGAACTAGTTTCAGTGTCAGTAGGAGCTGTTGAGGATGAAGTTCAGCTTATTGTGACAGGTACGTACTGCAAAATGTAAGATAAAAACTTTGTTGTTATACGTTGAATAAAATTTGTTGTTATACGTTGAATATAGAATGTTATACGTTGAATAAAGTTTTAAAATAAGCATTTTTCTGATGCTTAAACCTTTTCAGTGATTATATTTTAATGCTACAGAACACCCTTAACGCAGTTGTACCAGTCATGTACATCTCTTGTTATCCATACTCCTCATACCAGTTAGCTTACTCTTTGTAAGCTACATGTACCGACACTTTGCCCCCAATCCTTTCAATCTTGTTCACTCATCTATTGCCCTGTACCTATAACAGCCTGAGCTTGCTGGGCCTGTATACAACGATGGACACACGTCATCGGGGGACGGGAGCGTAATCATGAATCATGACTCACAGCTATTATTATTTAATATTAAAATTGGTAGGAATCACACGTCTTAAGCTTCGTGTTTAAAACTTTAGAAATATGAATACAGCAAAAGACGGCTAAAAGAATAATGAATAAGATTAATGAATGCTTTCATCGATTTAGGGGCGTGTAAATATAGAATGTAACAAGACCAATTGTTGAAATGACATGGGTCATTTTACTAAACTTCTTAAATATAATAATTTATAGAAATGTCTGGACAATGCATTTTGAGCACCTAATTTTCAAACTTTTCTGGAAAAGAAAACATGATGAGTTGTAATGGTTGCACTATTTTCTGAATTAAAGAGGGTGAAGTAAAACACCCCTATTCTGTATGGAGTGCCTATATTTTTGGATAAAAATCTGCATTACAAACCTATTGGGTTCTGAATATTTCAAATTGATGTAAAAAATACTACATAGTGGAACACTCTACATGCGATGATCTAAGTATTCTGTTACAACCAAAAGCAGGGAGCTAACACTGAAAGAAAGGGCTTAAAGACGTTCACGCTATCTGTTTATGGGCATGCTTACTGCGCTCGTGTCTCATGGCGCATTGTCACGCCATGTAATGCATTAAGCACCGCACTGAATAAACTAGCCAAACAAATACAAGCCTGGTTTTGATAAGCGACGCAAGCACAAATGCAAGCTCAAGCGCAATCATAACAGTTCTTATTTCGCCATGAACAGGGCTCACATTTTTTCTATTCTTGTGCTTGAGTTTGCTTTGGGCTGTGTGAAAATGAAACACCGCATAAGCTACGTCTGGCCATGTCTATTGCAGAAATTAAGTATAAAAAGTGAACTAAATCAGTAATTTTAGAGGTCGAGTACGGAACCTTGTAACATATAACGCGCGGTGCTTATGCTTTAGTCGACGTTCGTTTTCATTTAGCATAAAATACTTAACTGCTTGCATCGGTAGAAAAAACCAGGCTACATGGCTAGTCGTCGTTGAATTTAACTTCGCTTGCAGATCACTCTCCTAAACATTCAGTAAACCCCACATTTTTAACCGGGTGGGGCCCGGTTCATAATCTGGGTAAAAAAAAATAATAATGGTAAATGACGTAAATCGTTCCAGACGCACGCGGCCCAATCTTGGTCACGGTGACACATATTCTGATGTTTTGGCAAGCACCGGATGACAAAAAAAAAAGGTTTTTTCACATTGCCGTATGTCAAGGGTACTACGGAACCAATCAAGCGAAGTTTAAGCAGTTATAATATCAACGTTGCTTTAAAACCACACCGAACCATCGACAATTTGTTTCCCAAACCAAAAGATCCAGACTCGTGGCGCAATTTACTCAATCCCCTGCCAAGATTGTGACAAAAGCTACATCGGAGAAACGAAACGAAAATTTTCCACCCGACTCAAAGAACATCAAAAGGCGGTTGAAAATAAACACTCACACGAGTCAGCTTTAGCGGAACATTGTCTGCATTCTTACCACACTATCTCTTAGGAATCGTCAAAGATCCTACGTACAAGCACAAATACGTATTTTGGAGGCTTGGGAAATTTATAGCTGCAAGAATCCGCTAAAACGCGATGATGGCATGCATTTACCGCATGAATTTCTAACTAAATTTAGCCTTTAGGAACAGGACATAATTATTAGCTTCCTATTTGCATATTATAAGAACGCACTTTTTGTAAATTCACTTATCACTTTCCCCTGATGAAGGCTTAAGTGCTAGCCGAAACGTTGGGACTTTTTACGGAAATTTTACGAACGCTTCTTACCAGGCATAACTAATCGATGATCAATGACATCAATTGGTAATCAATGAGTAATCGATGGGTAATCAGTTGATTAGTCATTGATTATTGGCGATGATCAATGAGTAATCGATGAGTAATCGAAGCCCAAAAATTTTGTGGCCTATCGATTACTCATCGATGACATCGTTTACTCATTGATGTAATTGATTACCTATTGATGTTATTGATTACTAATCGATGACCCATCGATTACTCTTTAACTATCATACTGCACACAAAAGACACATTCCTTGCTTTCTTGTACCATTTTTTTGTGATTTTTTTATCTCTGTTTGTCATATTTTGCTTTATAACTGGCATTCTTGTTGACGAAATTACCTTTCGGCATATCAAGACGTGAAGGGGAAATCACAAATACAGATGATATTTCAATATTTCACTTTACCCAACTCTTTATTTAATAACAAAACAATTGAACAGGAAAACCGACCAGTCTGGAAATGAAACTAACAAGTACGGAGACAAGAATCTACTACGTGGTTATAGATTTTGTTCGGTGGATGTTTGTCAGCAAAGTAAAACTGCTTCGGCTTAGGGAGACAGCCGTCATAAGCAGTTACATTACGAAACGGAACAGCTGCAAGCACTTTTACTTTCTGTACTTTTTTCACGTATAACCATGATATTGTTAGATTGTTATGGCGTGTACAAGCTTGAGTATTAAATACTTTTACAAGTTCCGGTTTCCAACCACGAGACTATATCGATGAGTTATCAATGCAATCAATGACTAATCGATGCAATCGATGACTAATCGATGACCAAAAATTTTGTGGCCTATCGATTAGTCATCGATTACTCATTGATCATCGGCAATAATCAATGACTAATCAACTGATTACCCATCGATTACTTATTGATTACTCATTGATTTCATTGATGTTATTGATGTCATCGATTAGTTCTGCCTGGTTCTTAACATGTTTTAAAACCAGAGTGTTTATTTTTTTTTCGCGAATTAACCACGTGGTTACATGACCATTTTTTAAAAGCTTTATGTTTATTCTTCTTTTATGCTTTAGAAAAATGGGTTGGTACGAGCAGATCTGGTTTCATCAGCTTGACCAATGACATACATTTTCTGCATGGACAGACCTCAAATATCAAGAGAATATGAAAACATATTATTATACATTAGAATTCCTTTAAAAGATGTGATTGGTCGAGAACATTCAGTCAATATACAGTAGCATGTGAACTTGACATGATAACCCAATATCTGCAGCAGATATTGGGTTATCATTTCGAGTTCAAAGTCCGCCTAGTTTCCAAGCCCCTTGTCCGTGTAGTGCTGTCAAACTTTTGAAAATATGGCTGAGCGATTCGCCTCGGTTTCCGAAGAGGAATTGAAAGTTTTGATCGAGAATAAAGATTTTAAAAACACCAAGAGAACACCAAAAACAAGCGTAAAAATTCTGAATGATTATTTGAGGAAGAAGAACCTAGAGGAACCACAAGATAAAACCGCTTTGGTCAATGTTCTGACGAAGTTTTACGCCGGCGCTAGAAAAAGTGATGGCAAATTGTTTGAAAACGTATAATAAAACAATTATTGAATTCGGTTTTTGCATGATATCGTAAATAATCAAAACCTCGTGTCTGTGTTATCTGCCTCAGCCTTCGGCTTCGGCAGATAACACGACCTCGGTTTTGATAATTCGCGATATCATGCTCAACCTCATCCAATAATTGCTTAATATCATACTTCCCACCCCTTGCCTCCAGCTTTCCCTGCCTCCCACCACCCCCTTATCACCCCACTTTACCGAACGCACTCCCCTTATTTACAATTCTTACTAGTTATTATTCTTGTTGCTATGGTTCCTGCTTATATCTCTCGTGGATAGTCGGTAGTTGCTACAAAGTAACTAAGAAAATATTAGTTCAGCTAAAGGAAGCGATTATTTTAGGGAATTAGTTTACCTAAGTCAAATTTCATTTTATGGCTAATAGTAAGCAACCGAGACTGTGAATGTTATCAGCTGTAATCTTTTTCAACACCACTCAAAATTAGTTATTTCATTGCAGAGCTACCAGTTATCAGCCCACTAACAATAAACGGAAGTTACACTGAGGGATCATCAGTCAATATTAGTTGTGCAGCGACTGGGAAACCAGACCCGGAAGTATCATGGATGCGAAATGGAAGAATTAAAAGTTCCGGAAAGAAAATTACATTTTTGGACTTCGACAGAATTGAAAGGACAGATGATGGACTGTACACATGCAGAGCTAACAACTCAGCAGGAACAAAAACTCACAAAGGGATCCTGGTGGTTCGTTGTGAGTCTGATATCTTTCAATTTCTAGAAGTAAATTAACATTTCTTACGAAACAAACTAACATGAAATTTCTTAAATTAGGCATTGACTACAAGTAACACAAACGACAGGGGCTTTCCTTGTTTTACATTACGTTTTTCTTTTCATCAAACGAATTTAAGTAAACGCAAACTCATTTTTATTGTGCTTTTCGTTTTTAGACCCGGCAAAAATAGTTAAAGCTACTTTATCAGCTGCTACTTCTTGGATTGGTCAGACAGTGACGTTGAAGTGTGTGTCAGATGGTGTTCCTACACCAACACTCACCTGGTACAAACCTGATGGAAATGAACTAAACACATTCACAGCTAAAGAAAGCTCTGTGGAGGTGACATTAGATGATGAGCAAGATTTTGGTGAATACAAGTGTGTCATTTACAATGGTCTTGATCCTTTAAACGACGCCTCGATGCTCCTACGACAGATAAGTATGTGTATCAAAATATTATTGATTTGTCAAAGAGATGATTTTAATAGACAAAAAGGGACGTAGTCTCAACTACAAAAAGCGATTTTTTTCTGTTTGTTAGAACTTATAGAGTTCATTAAAAATAAACTTCTAAATAAGTTTTAATACCTGATTCCAATGAAAAACTATAAACACCCTTTTAAGAAACCTTTTACAGTAGAATGAAATAGTCCAGCAATTTTTTTTACAGAATTTAAATCCAGTAACCGCGGTTTTTGAACTATACCGTTAACCAGATACCTACTAGACACTGATCACAGGGTAGCAAAGGGGGTGTCGTGATCCCGTTTCACGCACAAATTTTAACCAAATTCACGCGTCACGTTTACTTGAAACAGCAGAATTCACGAATCCCGTATTTTTTCTAGCTATTTTCACGCGTCACGGTATAATTTTTACCCTATTTTCACGCGTCACGGACAAATTTTTGCCCTTTTCACGTGTCACGTATAAACCCTTTGCTACCCTCTGATCAGAGCAGTAATAGATTACAGCTACAATATATTAATATAATGATAGAAATTGTTACATCATGCATTGTTAAACTTGTTACGTCATGCATTGTAAAAGCTTGCCCCAGCATGCCCTGGGGGTGGAATAAACGTGGCGTCCATCTTTGGTTTCGTTGTACTTTGTTAGTGCCACAACAAAATCAACTTTCTTCTTTTTTTTTGAATCAGAAAAACCAGGCTCCCCAGCCATCATATCTTCAGCTTCAGACATTCAAGCCACTTCACTGACAGTAAAATGGACTGCACCAGCTGATGATGGAGGGAATCCTATCACAGCATACCGAGTGTTCATACTAAAGGGTAGCACTGAGATAAATAATGAGAATGTAACTGACCCTGGTACAACAAGTCTGTCTGTTGGAGGTCTGGACAGAGATACCGAGTACAGTGTGAAAGTGTTTGCCAGAAATGCTGTGTTTGAGGGTACAGCTGCGCAAAAGACAATCAGGACAAAGATTGAAGGTAAGATTTTCAGCATTTCTCATTATTTGAATGTCCAACCAAAAGGGATACAGCTAACCTGACATCGGCTTTACGAAAATTGCTAATTTATGCAGTTGTCACTTAAAGTCGATGATTTTGCTACAGTGCTGTCCATCGGTCTATTATTTTAAAGAGAGTGGTGCAACATTATTGTCAAACACAACAGCAAAACACGAATACATGCCGTCAACATGGCGGATAAACAAGCAGCCTATTTTGTGCTAGGCACAAAATGGTGGCGCCAAGCATAATGTGAAGCTCATTTTATCGGACTAAAGGAAAATGTTTTAACATTTTTATCAATCAGGAATTCCCGAGACACCAGACATTGTACACATGCCTCCGGAGATACAGTGTGATAAAGTGGCCTTAAAATGGGCAAAGCTAGTCAGCAATAGAGCGGACATCACACAATACACTGTATATATACGGAACGTTAGTAGTAACGGTACCGTAGGAGACTGGAGAAGACTCGAGGTCATTCATGATGTCTCTGTTCGTGAATATGTCGTCATACTTAAAAAGGGTCAGCGGTATGAGTTTGTTGTGACTGCAACCAACAAATATGGAGAGAGTTTGAAAGAAAAGCAAAACGTCAAGAAAATCAAAGTTTTAGGAGGTAAAGTTATGGAAAAATTAAACTTCTTGTTGCAGATTATTTCTTTAACTTGTATTTGTTCTGATATTTTTGTTTGTCGTAAAACTTAATGAGTGATGGTTGGTATTGTGTATGTAATGCCTTAGGGAACTGTAGTAATTCTATCATCTTGGATTACTGTATAACTAAGTTGTATACACATTTTTTTTTAAACTAACTGTATGTTCGTTCATGTTTTCTAGGCTCCACTAAGTCGACTTCACATCAGAATGAAACAGGTTATTAATGAATTCAATGTCTATATAGTAGAAGACTGACTCGTCTAGTAAGACGTTTTTTGTAAGGCGAGTAACTGAAAATATATAACCATATCTAACCTTAAAACAAGTAGATTTGTTGCTGGAAAAGTAGCAACAAATGGGGATGCCGTAAAGATTTTTTATGGTTTATAATAAACCGTAGACTACATTGGTCGGAAGAGTTCCGTTATAGTATTTTATATGATAAGGGCAACAGCGGAAAACGTACGTTAGCCGCCAAAGTTAGCCGTCACTGATATAGTTCAGGATGAGATATTTAAAACTGAGAACATTGAAGGACCGTAAACATGAACGGCATCTCAATTAATTCATTCAAGGTGCCTTTACAACACTTTAAAGGGGAGTACCACTGTACAGAACCTGATAAGCCTCCCTCTTGTTGTCCCTCGGGTAAAGTGCATGTCTTAATCTCGGCACTCATCGCTAGGAGCGAAAAAAAAAATAAGATCGACAAAAGACTTAAACTCGGAGAAATTTCTTGGAATTGGTAGTCAATTATATTTATATATGGCGACTGGTGAGGGAGTGGCAACCTTCTCAAATGGAAAACGAATTGTTTCTCGGGAAGCATTTCGTAAGTTTGTAATATTGGTATATCATTATTCAAACTATTCCGCAGAAATTTTTTCCTTTGATGTTTCCGAGAATCATTCTAAAAGAAAGAACTGTGTATTATAAAAAAATACTTTTAAAATAAGGCTCGAGAGAAACGTCGCGTTGCTGTTTTTGGTTGGTTTCCTGAGGAACGAAACGTTATTGTTTTGGATTCGATGTGAACTATTTACACAGCATGACTACTATCCAAACAGAAGAACGCTCGTCAACACGTTGTACTGAAGGCGAACAAACTCTTTTTTTCATGTTCTTCAAATATCGAAAGGATAATCTTCAGCAACCCCAAAAAATATTGACATTTTTGGCGACTACAATGCTTTTAAAGTTCGAATAAAGCAATGTATTGGCGAAAAATATAAAGCGAGCTCTTTGCGTGTTTACTTGATTGTTAATTAAATTTTAACAGACATCACGTAAGACACAAAAGTGGCGAAAAACGTCTTAATTCACGAGTATTTTTACTACAGTTTACTTAAGTCAAACAAACACTTTTTTGTTGATAAAACTTTGTTTAAATTTTAAGACACATGCAGTACTGTTTTGATTACATATCATTGGGAGAAGTCAGCCGCATGTAACTGATTTAGCTGATTTAATTAGCAACGCACTGAAAGTGTAGACATTTGACGGAACCGGCAAGGAATTTTAGCTTTCACGAAGGAAAATACCAAAAGAATTCTCTTTTGCTTATCATATTGGCATAGTCAACGTATTTCCGCCAGTCGCACTAACGATATGAGGAATGAGAGTCCAACTGTAACTGAATAATTTAGATGTTAGCTAGTTCGGGCGGTTTATTCCCGGGTTTATTGAAAGCAACTTAAGCGCTTTTGTTGACACGCAGCTGAACACGAAAATAGAAACAATCGATTAATCACCTTGCAAAACCAGTTATCCTCGAGCTGATGCATTTGACTAATTTCCTTGTCTTCCGCATCAAAACCTGTTTTCCTCAATTCCTCACAATTTAACCTAACCTTGCCAAAACCGGTTTGCCCAACACCCAAGGGACCAATATACGATGCTTTTATTGGTTATTTGGGTTGTTAATCCAATTATCCTGACTCCAAAGGGAAATACACACGCACCCTGAAAACAACTAGGATGCCCTTAGGCATCCCGATAACAATATTAACAATTATTCCACGAGCGCGCGTTTGATATGAGTTGGCTATACTATAACTGTTAAATATCGAGAAACCTTTGCATGGTCCTTTATACGGCTGATTAGGCCAGATGAAAACACACGCTAACAACACACTACATTTCAACATGGCGGCCATACAAGAACCCAGGTCTGCCCTTTATTTAGCATGCGTAAACAACCGCTGAACAATACATTACAATAACGATCTCATATCCAACAACCGCGAGTGGAATAATTGTTTTATTAAAAACTCCGGAAGAATTGCAATATTTGTCTATGAGCTCCCCAGCTGTTTTCGTTGACGCGTATCGGCTACCATATTTGTGTCAATGGCATATGAGCTCATACACTATTGCCTGTTAACCAATCAAAATTCAGGAATTGCAAGACCATTGTTAGTTTTAAGAAACAGTGCCACCAACGAAAAATGCCGCTTGTGATTGGGATCCAATTGGATATACGATGCATTGACTCCAAGATTTAGATAAGCTGAATTAAAAAAGTTTTGTCCGATGTCAACTAAACACTGAAGAAGTCCGAAGGGCGAAACATTTGTATTAAACATGGTCCTGTGAGCGGTTTGCTGTTGACTTCCTTTTTTAATTCAACTTTTACAAAAATAAATGTATACTTGTATTCGTCTTACAATCAATTTCCAGATAACTGGTTTACAGGCATGCTACTTTAAATAAAAGAGAGGAAACAAATATTAATGTTAAATGTTACAACCCACAGTTGTCAGATGCGACAGGGAAGTGGAGATTCTTCATGCTGTTTATCTCAGTATCATAATCTTATTGGCGATAATCATTGTTATAATCAGTGTTATCAGCTGGAGAAGGCGTCAAATTCCAGGTAATTCTTTGTGTTCACTCTCTACAATTTTTCGCTAAAATAGAATTTTAGAATGTTGTTAAGCCGTTTGGCGTTCCTCCACATATCCGTTTATTTGTAATGAAACCATCGGACTTTGCTCATTGTTTAGACGGATTTCCCTGAAGGTTTGAGAAATGAGTGCGAAAATTAAGTACCAAAAACCTACCCATAGCACGGAAACATTTTTTATACGTTTCAAAGATCTTATTGAAATTCATTTGTCTTAGTAACCCCGTGGTTAAATTCTAAAGCATTCTCGAAAAATTCAAAGTCAAACCTCGAACAAATGTTTGAAACGCGCGCCATTTTGTATAGAACTGGCGTGAAACGTCTGTTTTAATTGAAATATAGATAATTTCAAATCCATTTCTCACTCGCAGGGTCAGCTTGAATGCTAGAATTTTTTTAGCTGTACTTCAACTGTTACCATGCTATGCGGTCTCTTTAGTAACTTAATTTTGGCCGGTGTCGCTCGAATGTTGGGAGGAAACCATCTTAAATATTTCCAGTGTGTGTTATCGTTGTTGCTATTGAAAGTAACCGCTTTGATTTTAGCTTTCCTTGGTACTATCTGCGCGTTCCCGTTCTAATACCCTGGGTGCCAAAGGTATTTTTTCTAGAGCGGCTCCACTCCTTGTGTCGTTCAGAAATAAGCGATCGTAAAGCCCATTCGCTGCTTTATCTCTGTACACGTTTTTGTTTTTCAGCAATCCATAAGCGTGAGAAACGGTGAGTACAACAGTCAATATTTGGAGATGACAAAATAGTAAATTAACTTATAGCTAGCTTCTTTTAAATCAGAAAAACTTCTTAAGTTAAACGAGAACTATAGAGAGCAACAGCTATAAATGACTATTCACGATACTACATCGACATATTTCAATGAGTTTTTAAACTCAGTTTAAAACTTACAATCATATCTTCAAATTTCAGTGGTAGCAAATCCTCATCACGGGCAGATTTGACAGATTCCATTCAAATGGTAAGTTCTTCTTTTAATTTCGCTTTCAGTATAGGCTCGGGGAGAAAGCCAATCTACCAATTACTATTTCTTATTAAATTGGCGTCGTTAATTTTTTTTACTGTTTATTCCTAGACCAATTCTGTCCAACAGGAAGCAGATTTCCAGTCAATCAAAACAAATGAAGTTACTAGCGCAACTTACGAGATTCCTAACAGCAGTGTATACATGCCGCTTCATCCTTCAACAAGAAGCTGGGAGATCAGACGAGAACAAGTCAACATCATTAAAAATATCGGAAATGGAGCTTTTTCCCAAGTTGCTAAGGCAACAGCAAAGAACATCCATGGTAACCAAGATGTGACTGTGGCTGTGAAAATGTTGAAAGGTTATCTCATTAACAAATTTAAGCGATACTGTGACCTATTTTAGATTCGATTGTTTGATTGCAATGGGTCGATATTTTTCTTAAATTGCTTTGCTCCAAATAGATAATGCTCCTGATTCAGACAGAAAGGACCTGCTTTCAGAACTTGAATTGATGAAGAAACTGAAGCCTCATCCTCATGTGATAACGTTGATGGGATGTGTAACAGAAACTGGTAAAAGAATAAATATCTCCGTTTTAAATGTTGTATAATGAACGATACATACATATGCTGTTAGTTATAAAATGGCTTCAAAATACGTCCTCCCTCGGCTCCAGAATTTAAATGAAATTTTATCTGTATTCCTATTCAGTACCTATATGTTAATGGAATCTTTTATTCTAGATCCGTTACTGGTCCTTATTGAGTATGTCCCATACGGTGATCTGCTGGGTTATTTGAGGAAGAGTCGTGGGCTCAATGACACGTATTTTAATAACCCGGATAGAAAGCCAAAAACCAATCTGACTTCACAGCAGTTGATGAGTTTTGCATGGCAGATAGCTGATGGGATGACTTACTTGTCGTCAAGAAAGGTAAACATCTATAATAATATGGATTCACCCAAGGTAACAAAAGAGAAAACCGAATTGAATATCAAGGATTGCAATTTGACATGTTGGCATTTTTCTTTCAGATAATCCATCGTGACTTGGCGGCTAAAAATGTTCTTGTTGGTGAAGGAGAGAAGTGTAAGGTGACAGATTTTGGAATGGCGAGGAATGTTTACCAGGATGATACTTATACCAAAGAAAGTCGGGTGAGCCCCCCTCCCCCCTCCCACCCCCTCTCCCCCGAAACTCACAATAAATTATCTTGATCTGTTGTATTATTGTTCTAAAGCCTGTGATAGCATATAATGATAAAGACTAGTGAGCCTGTTTATCTTTCAGGGCCGGTTGCCTGTCAAGTGGACTGCTTACGAAGCTTTGGTATACGGAACATACACAACACAAAGTGATGTGTGAGTGGTTATCAAATAAACAATAATTATCTCCCCTTTCAACTTACCTGCCCGCCATATATAGCAACTAGAATGTAGGACATTTCGCAGATTCCATGATATATGATTTTTATGACTTAACATAAAGCTTTGTACTCAAGCGCCAAAAACCGTAATGCTTACCACCCAGTAACCATGCAGTACAGGAGGAAGCGGGGTGGTGGAGTGCTGTTGTGGGTCACAATTGAAGTGATACAAATCAGAACGATGTTTTAGGGTTAGAGGAGGAACGAAGGGGACACTGATTATTATATCTTGTCAATGGATACAAAGCAAAGCAACATCCCGGGATAACTTCGATAATTACTCTTATAATTACTTTTACTATTATTATCTTACTGTAATTAATGTTTTGGAAGTCATACAAGTAACTCGTGTTGATGCTCAATCTTTCAGCTAATTTTAATATTTACGTGCAACTCTGTTTAGTCCCCTGGGTTTCACCCTCCTTCTCATTGATTGGAGTAATATTCTATTTGGTGGCCCAAAACCGCGTCCTAGGAGTTAAAAAACAATTTGTATACAGGTTAACAATTTTTTTAATGATATAACGTTCTCTGATAATGAAATGTTCTTTGGTATGTTAGACGTAATATGAAAAAGATTTATTGTTTGCTACTTGAAAAAAGTGATTATCTAAAGGACAGTTTACCAGGAAGTAACACACAGAAAATTAGAATTGTAAGGGACAGAGCCAAGAAGTGCATGCTCTTTCGTCCTATCGTTCCTGTTTCCTCTCCACTATCCCCAGCCCCCGCCCCACCTTCATCTCCTTCCTGTACCATTTTTATTGTTACCAATTAATTGTTACTCACATTTTTTCGCAGATGGAGCTATGGTGTCCTTCTGTACGAGATTCTTACCATAGGTAGGTTCAGATACTCATCGTTTACATAATAAAATTAAACAATACATCATGAAAACCATTCATTTTACCCTCGATTGTCTTATCTAGGTGGATCTCCATATCCGGGAATTAACGCTCGACAAATTGCACCGAAACTTCAAGAAGGATTCAGAATGCCAAAACCAAAACATGTGGATAGCAAATTGTAAATACACTGTAGCTGTTGTTGTTGTTGTTGTTGTTGTTGTTGTTGTTGTTGTTGTTGTTGTTGCTGTTTCCATTCTAATTTTATCGATTATAACGCTTTAAAAACCCCCTGTACTACTTTCTTACTTAAATGCAATAATTTCTTTTGCGATTTCTTCCCTCACCAGGATAAGAAATGACAACAATATATGTATAGTTCGTTGTCCTGTTTTTTGACTCTGTAATCTCTAATGTAACATTAAATCTCTTTACAGCATGTTTTTGCCTAAGGCAATACACTTTACTATCAGTGTCTTTCCCCACAGGACGCAAATTTTTGCAGTTGATCAGTTATTTATCGAGTTCCGCTCTCAAATCTCATTCAGCGCAACTATACTATTTACATGAAGCATATCCTTTACCTGTTGCTAACTGTCTTTATGTTGATTAGTTACCAGATTATGCTTAATTGCTGGGAACAAAAGCCAAGTGATCGACCAACCTTTCCTAAACTAAAAGAAACGATGAAAGGCATTGAGAGAAACCACAAGGTAAACACTTTAGAATTCGGCATATTTTAATAGTAACGCAAAAAGTAACTAAAATAAACATGTTCTTTCAGTGCCAGTTTGGGAACATCGTATAGAGTATAGCATTAAACAGGCGAAGTTTATCGTCCTTTTTTCACACCTGGAACACTTGACACAAAATGTCGACTGAAATTTTCCACATAAGTCGTAGTGGTTAACATCTTTTATTTTGGTTCACAAGACGGCGCAGTTATAAAATTAGCAAAGTAGAAAAAATAACGAGCGATTGGTGCGGAAGCATTATCTTCGCTGCAAATTATTCTTTGCATTGCTTACACCATGTCAGTCAACTAAAATCAGCTTCACTCGAAACTAAAAATTGATTCCACAGCTAACCTGCGACATATTTTGCTGTTGCAGACATACATCAACCTTGATGAGTATGACAACAGCTTGTACGCCAACATGGAGGATCTTACGGCTGAATAACAAGTAGTGAAACAGACGTCGTACTCTTACTCGGGTGAAAACGTTAATGTAAAAGAGAAGTTGCTAGCTATTAACAACAACATAAAACAGAAATGAAAGTAAACTTTAAATTTGCAGTATAAACCTCCTAGTTATAAGCACATCTATCTGCCAACAGAAAACAAGCCAATAACCTAAAGAAAATAAAAGTAATTGAAATAAAAGTAGCCACTAGATAAGCCGGTTCAAGTAGAATGCATATCAAAACGTTTAATCGCGCGGGTATATATTTTTTTAACATATCACATTTAAGAGTCTCCATGTTGGGTCTCTAGCTAAATTGTTAGCTGATTTATTTTTAGTGGTTCTCTAATACAGCTTGTAAGATCGATCGATATATACTCGCCGATTAAAAGCCCTTACGGAGATGAACTTCCTTTACAGTGTTTCTTTTGTATTATAAATCGTATATATTCGCGCTGATATTATTGAAATGATGTGTTATTGTAAGTAGTATTGTTGTAAAGATAATGGTCCTGTAGAAGTAGTGTAACTTGTAATGTGTTTTTTAACGTACGTATTTTTAAAATATTAAAAACGGAATAACGAATAACAATCAGATATTTAATGTTGTTTTGTTGATACCCTGATTTTATCAGGAAATGTTTTGTACACTTCTCGATCGCCTGCTTGAATTTAGAACTTGCCTGGCAAAAGTAACTCACCACTTCTGTTGTAAACTATACAGCTTGCATTGAAACTAGTCAAAGTAGTCAAAGTAGTCAGTTGAAACGACAAAAAAACTAAACTTATATTTAGGAAACAGAATTTAACTTTAAGGACAAGTTCTCTTCATCTTTGCCAACAAAATGGTCTTTCACATTCTTGAAGACGTGACCAAAAATGTTTCTGATCATGACAACAGCACTGCCAGGAACTGAACCTTCTTCATAGTCAATGAATTATTCGTTTGCAACGCGTGAATCAAACCCACTGCACTTTTTGTGAAGTAATATATGCAAACGCCTCGAGAAAAAATCATACGATATTTTTCACTAATGAAAAATGTACGACCAATCACAAGCCTTCTACTATTTTGTCACTCGTTAAAAAATCGTTCGGATTGTCCCGTCAATTACGTTGGCAGTTTACATCTGTCATGGCTTACAAATATATTTTGATGAATTTTCTTAAATGTAGAGAGAAGAATTCAAGACACAGAAGAACTCTCGACATGGAATGTCGGTAATGGTGATTCATTCGCTCGTTTAGTTATATAAAATATGGTTAGTGAAGTGATTTTCGTGCCAAGTTTGCTGTAGATAACTTTAAATGTAAAAATTAAACTCGCAGAATTCTTGTCATTTAAGCGGAGTTAAGGATGCTCTAGTGAACAATGTTTGCTTTTCGCCTCAGCGACCGCGATGTTCATTTTTTACTCAACTTTGTGATATCTCAGAAGTCGTGTAATAGACAATTATTTCATCATAAGTTTGCATGTACAATTTGTATTTACTTGTTGTGGAGGATATTAAACTCTCTCGTTCGTTTGTTCTGTTATTCTTCACAAATCGTGACTAAAGATAGTACATGCTCACTTACCATGAAGTAATCTCAATATATAATTGAATAGCGGCTTTCTCTTCTTCTTATACTGTATAGCACAGAGAAATATCCTTTTCATGATTTATTGCCGAGACATAAGTAATAAAGACAAAAGAAATACTAAAGCGACCATTTGCGTAACAAATAGCCTGCATTGTGAGTATCTAAAATGGATATATTTCCTGTTAAGTCTATTGTAATATTCCTATTTATAACAACGTTTTATGGATTTATTGCCCTGGAGATAGCTGAAAATAGACGAAAGCAATATTAAAACGAACCTACATTTTGCGCAAACAAAAACTGTATGGATCTTTATCCGCGGACAATATCTGTTTTGAGAAGTGGATAGTTAGTATTTTTTCGAACTTTTTCCTTCGAAAACTTTCCGCTCTAGGAAAACTGCGATCTTCAAGGAAGAGAGAATTTTATCGGCACAACAAAGTAATTGTAATGGCGCTTAAAAATATTGCTTATCTGCTAAATATTTAGCACAATATTGATGTAGATTGCCAGACTACTATCAAAAAACTACTCAAATTCCATCTCAACAAACAAACTGAACGTGATATTCCTGAACGCTCATCGCTCTAAGGCTGACTCGTCCCTAGTCGTCTCTTACGACAAACTTGTAAGACGCTGCATGCTGCGTCGGATGCCTCCTTATCACCCCGCGCCAAGAAAAGTCCTGGGACTAGTCAGTTGCTTATGCGTGACTTGAGTGACTCAAGTTACTGAAGTGTGACTCTGTTGTAATCAAGAACGTACTGGTTGAGTACTTTTGCGACCTGCGTTATGAAAGCAGCGGGTAGAACTTGTTCCTCGAGTGGACCTGACAACAACATTTAGGCAATGAAATTTTATTACAGACTGACGATGGGTAAAAACTCCATTTCCTTATGCTACTTCTTACATGTTATCGTGTTGATACTTCCGTATTCAGGTACGTTTAAGAGATTTCAGTTTCGTTCGCAGTGGGAAAGTTATTTTACAGTTTTAGATAAGAGTAACAGTAGCGTCCTTTAAGTTTAAGATCATGAGCAAGGCCTTTCAGATAACTGCAAAGTAAACAGAGACAACATTGTAAGTAGGGATTTATAGGGAGACAGGGCAACACGCCACAGTGAAGTGTGTTCGACTAAGCTGGGTTAATTTACGTCGACGTTAGTTGGCCCAGTGTTTATCGAGCACAAAGACCTATTTAACGGAAGTTCACATTAGACTTCTTACATCAACTAACAAACTCAAAAAACGGCAAGTAGAGGAAATTTATGTATGAAAACAATGAATGACAGACCTGATTGCGAGATATTACGACTGCTGTACGGTCACAGCAAATAGCCTCAGCCATACTTGATATACATCAAGATTTAGCATTTCGTTCTCGAAAGGCAAAACCATAGTTATCGCAAGCTCACAGCGTGACTAATTGATGGTAAAATATAAGGATTTGTATGGACCTAAATGTATACCTAGAATAGACAGCGAATGGTTGAGCTAAATTTCCACTAGTTCTACCAGGGTGGTAGTATATCCGACAGGCAACGACACAAGCAACTTGAAAATCGTTTTGGTTTCGTTTCACTTTATTTATTTTGACTGAAAGAACAATGAGCCTATAGTTATATTCTTATAAGCGCATGCTATCAAAACAATTTAAAACCATCAACATGGAAGCTGGGCACCTGAACAGCCAATCAAATATTCGTGTAAATAATCTGTTGAAAAAGTGCTCAATTGTTCTTAACAAACAGAGAGACGTTTCGGGAAATCCCCTTCATCAGTCTATCATTTAATACTGAATAGCAGTAGCAGTAGTAGTAGTGGTAGCGGTGGTGGTGGTGGTGGCAGAGCTGATGTGGTCGAAAACAGTAAAAGCAGTCGGACTACGGCCTCGTGCTTTCATTAGTTTTCTGGTGTTTAGAAACCCCAATGAAACACTCGCATTCGTTTTTGAAATATTACGTATTAAATTAGTATTTTTAACACTGCGTTTTTTTTTTTTTTTTTTTTTTTTTTCAGTCCTGCTTATGATGTATTCCTAGAGTAAACTATACTTTCCCTACGACCCCAACTTATTAACCCATCCCACCCTTTATCCTCCTTTCCCTTGAGGGCGGTCAAAATAATTTTTACCATGGCTATAGGAACACGTGCAAATCAGCATGGTGCTAAGTATATTAACAGGATCTATTAACCTTAAAATAAATAAAATGCAAACAATATAAGATATATATGCAGGTAAACGATACCTTGGACTGCTCTGAAGCCGTCCTGCTGACATCCGCCCTTGCGTGTAGGGAAGCAATGAGACACATGTTAATGGTTTCAATTTCATTTCTAGAAGGAGTTATAGAGTTCAACTTGGAGCCTTCTGATCCAAGTTATGCTGGGAAGGGAAGCAATGCCAGACTTGTGTGGGACTACAGTGTGGATGATAAACAAAAAGAGCTCCAAGGCATTGTTTTTAGTGTAATGGTTTCTACTGGTCTCTTTGTTGGGATGCTAGTACAATTTAAAAATGGTACTGTTGTAGAACATTCACAATTACCTGCTGCTTACAAAGGAAGGGTAAGAATTGAAGGAAATGCTTCTCTTATCATTGAGAATGTATCTGCTCAAGACAACACCAGATTTATGTGCAGACTATCTGCCGAGCCTGGCGCAGGTCAAGACCACGTGAGCATAGTTCAACTTATTGTAACAGGTACATATTGTACATTTTACATAAATGAAAAGGGGTTTTTAACAAGGAAAAAACATCCTCTTATTACAAAATTGAATGTTCTTGTGTTTTCCACGTTCCGTGCCACATTTTTGTGTTCATGGCGTCAAGTAAAGTTCATTTAAACGTTGCAAACCTTTCGGTTGACTTTTTATCAGTTAACAACTGTTGCGTGTTTTTGTTTTGCATGTTTACCTTAACAAGGTAACCAAAGTATAGTTATTTGTTGTTTTTTAAGGGGGATCCTTTTTAACTTCCAATTTGTTGCTATGAAAGAATTCTGACCGTCATTTTTTTGGAAACCAAACCTCCTACGGATAAGATTTTTGCACAACTTAATTCTATTGATGAGTCCTTCGAGAGTTTCAAATCACGGCCATATTTGACAAGTCACAAGCGGAATAGAAAAACCTCTAAAACTAAGATGGCATATAAACTGAAAATTAAAATCAGTGCCAACAGATAAAGAATGTCTACGTGCTTATTGTATGTTTTTCATAAAACTCGCATTATTATAAAACTTTTAGCGTAATAAACACCCGTACAACTGTATTTTCAGACTTTCTTTAGTAGCATTCTATTCTTACATGTAAACGGTAATTCCAAACGAAGGATTATAAAAAAGGCTATGTTTCTCTAATTCTTTAAAACAATCGGAACTTTGCCTTCTTTCCTCCGTTTTAGGGATTCTAGATTCTAGCGCGCGGTGTGGGACTGGCACTAGTTACGCTCGCACAATATTAATCTTTTCAATGCAGTTGTCCTACCTACCAAAAATTCACCATTAAGCTTTGCCAAACGCTCCAAAATGGCTTGCCACCAAAAAACCATCTTGAGCAATTCCTTAGCAACCGCTTTAGATTTGTAGTTAAGAAGGACCCCCTTAATTTACATCTTTACACCTATAGATAAAATGTATCGTTAGTGGGACTAAATAATTCAATAAGTGAAACCCTTGATTTTCTTATTTAAACCCTTGAGTGCCCATTGGATCATAGGTTGTCCACCAGAGATCTCCATCTTCCCCTGTCCATGGCCATTTCCACTTGGTTCCATCTCAGTCCAGCTTGTTGTACTAATCAGCCTCCGTTGATCTTCTCTATTTTGTTTTCGGCTTTCCTTGGTTTCTTTATCCCTTACGTGTCCATCGAAAATCATTCCGTTTTCCGACTTACAGGTGGAAATTTGGGAGTGATAATTAATCGCAGTAAATGATCATCGCAATTAAAGCAATTGGAATAAAGAAGCCTGAAAAACACTCAGGGCTTCAACGGGATTCGAACCCGTGACCTCCCAGATACCGGTGACCTCCGCGATATCAAAAATTGAACACAATTGACCTCACTCCCAATGTTTGGCTTCAATAGCTCAGTTGGTAGAGCGTCGCACCGGTATCTTTATGACATAGAATGCAGTTATGGTCTTCCCGATTCTTGCTTCCATGTTCACCTTCACTAGAGACAATGCTGTAGGGAAGATGACTGTTTGATGTATTGGATTTCTTCTTCTTTTTGATGGTGAAGCCAAATCCGTCGTTTTACTGGTTTAATCTCAAGCTCTTCGTCTTTTGGATGTTATTCTTGTACTTAATTATTGCAGACATCTATGATCGTATGCTTTTGAGCTTCTGCATAATATCGCCGTGCCGTTGGAACAGTAGTGTTAGGTCATGTGCGAAATCAATGTTCTCGAGGTGCTTCGACAATAAACATTTAAAATTTTTGTTTTGATATTAAATATGGTATTAATTTTCGCGTGTTTAAATTTCTCGCAATGTTTTTTTCGCGCGTACTTAGTTTCGCGATCAGATTTTGAAATCGCAAAATATAGTACTCGCGAAAATTAGTAATTAGTAAGAATAAGGTAGGCCCCTTCTAGCACGTTGTTGGCTTCCATTTAAAAAGTCGTGTCCGAGTTACGGTCGTAAACAGAAGCGCTCCGCAAATTGCGCTTTTTAGATGCGAACCATGTTCATTCATGTCGAATTAACAGCCTCAACTACACTATATGCTATCAATAATGCTTTCCACACAAGGTACAGCACTAATGAAAATTCAAAATTCGTGTGCACCACGCACAAACACTGTTACGAAATGGAAGCTCAAATAAACAATGCTGAAAACATCAACCGTTTTAGTATTTTGTTTTCGTGGAAAAGGAATGTAAACAAGGCTACGAATAACGAAAAACGACAAGCCCACAAAGTTTTATTATTTAATTTGTGTACTTGCAACGCATTTATCCATTACTGCGGTTACTGGCGCCAAACTCGGGCACTTGCGAGTAGGATTTTTTTTTTTTTTTTTCGTGTATCTCTTACTATTTCTAGGCTTGTTTTCGATTGTTTGAACCCTCACAACAAAACGGCGAATTTTTAACAAGGGAATCTAGTAATGTAGATAAACTGCTTCTTGTGCCGATTTAATTCTCTTTTAACTTTCGAGAACGAGACAAGTTTGGATCATGATTCGCCAAAAGCCAGTTGATTTGTGTTCTCAACCAATGAAATGGTCATTTTAGCTGTTTGACTCTTTCATAAGAAAACGAACAAAAGAGCCTAACCAAACCATAAACCTTTCTAAGCGCTAGTCAGGACGTTCATTTCATTGCAGAAATACCAGTCTTCAGCCCATCGTCAATAAACGGAAGTTACATTGAGGGATCCTCAGTCAATATCAGTTGTACAGCGACTGGAAAGCCTGACCCGGAAGTATCATGGATGCGAAATGGACAAATTAAAAGTTCCGGACGAAAAACAGCATATTTGAACTTCGACAGAATTACCAGGACAGACGATGGAATGTACAATTGCACAGCGAACAACTCAGCAGGGAAGAAAACCCATATAGAACTTTTGGTAGTTCGTTGTGAGTGTGAAATCTTTTAATTCCCATTTGTAATAGATCAGCATTGCCCAGCAAACATTTTAAACACATTCTTAAACGCGTCTTCCTTTTGGGACATTAGATAAAAGAAAAATCAACGAGGGAGTTGTCACATTTTTTCATTATG
Source organism: Oculina patagonica (assembly GCF_052425735.1). NCBI lineage: Eukaryota > Metazoa > Cnidaria > Anthozoa > Scleractinia > Oculinidae > Oculina > Oculina patagonica. The sequence continues at coordinate 18,803,675 of NC_135765.1, read as the reverse complement.
CCTCCCTTTCGTTTTTGAAAACGCGTTACGTCGTCACACTCGAGAAGGGCCAACATTATAAGTTTAGTCAATACAACTAACAAATATGGAGAAAAATTCTTACCATAAGTTTTGCGTTTCCTTTTTTGAATTCCAGTACGTTTTTTTACTAACCGAATTTAATCAAATGTAAACGAATATTCATCTTTCCATTCACAGACCCGGCAAAAATACTTAGCATTATTAAATCAGCTGCCAGTTCTTGGATTGGACAGACAGTGACGTTGAAGTGTGTGTCAGATGGTGTCCCTAAACCAACACTCACCTGGTACAAACCTGATGGAAATGAATTAAACACAGTCACAGCTAAAGAAAGCACAGTGAAGGTGACGATAAATGATGAGCGGGATTTTGGTGAATACAAGTGTGTCGCTTACAATGGCCTTGATCCCTTAAACGACGCCTCAATACTCCTACGACAGATAAGTATGTGTATCAAAATATTGTGGATTGGTATAAGAGATGATTTAGACAAAAGGGACGTAGTCCCAACCATAGAAAAGCCCTTTTTCTGTCGGTTAGAAGTTAAATAGTTCATTAAATCTTAACTATTAAATGAGTTATAATAGCTGACATTCCAATCACATACTAAGCACAGCATTTAACAGTAGAATAAAATTATAAGTGTATATGACATGAAAAATATTTTCTGCTTACTTGAAAGGCCTTTCGAAATACAGAAGAATGGCGTTTTTCTTTTCGAAATATCTTTTTTCGTTTCAGAGATATTGACGTTTTTGTATTATGGAAATTAGATCAGTGATGACGTCATAAGATTTGACTCTAAAAAATGGTAAAATACTGAATAAACAATATCTCTAAAACTATTAAAACTATTTTCTGAAACGAAAAAAGATATTTTAAAAAGAAAAACGCCATTCTTCTGTATTTCGAAAGGCCATTCAAATAAGCAGAAAATATTTTTCATGTCACATACACTTTAAAATGTTTTATAACACCTAAATATGGTGACTTCCAAATGATCCATACCGTTGACTTAACCATTGATCTGAACAAAGTTCGCGTGTTATTGAAAGGCACAGCAATAGAATATAGCTACAATGAAATGATAAAAATCAAATTTCTTATTTTCGCTTTTATCAGAAAAACCAGGCTCCCCAGCCGTCATATCTTCAGCTTCAGACATCCAAGCCACTTCACTGACAGTAAAATGGACTGCACCAGCTGATGATGGAGGGAGTCCTATCACAGCATACCGAGTGGTCATACTAAAGGGTGACACTGAGATAAAGAATGAGAATGTTACTGACCCTGGTACAACGAGTCTGTCTGTTGGAGGTCTGGAGAGAGATACCGAGTACAGTGTGAAGGTGTTTACCAGGAATGCAGTGTTTGAGAGTGCAGATGCGCAAAAGATAATCAGAACAAAGACTAAAGGTAAGATTTTCAGCAGCTTTCATTAGCTGAATGTCCAACCAAAAGGGATACAGCTACTAACATGACATCGGCTTTACGAAAATTGCTAATTTATGCAGTTGTCATTTAAAGTCGATGATTTTGCTACAGTGCTGTCCATTGTTCTGTTATTTTAAAGAGAGTGTGTAACATTATTGTCAAACACAACAGCAAAACACGAATACATGCGGTCAACATGGCGGATAAACAAGCAGCCTATTGTGTGCCCGCGACGGAACAAAATAGGCACAAAATGGTGGCGTCAAGCATAACGTGAAACTTATTTTATCGGACTAAAGGCAAATGTTTTAACATTTTTATCAATCAGGAATTCCTGAGACAGCAGACATTGTAAACATGCCTGCGGAGGTACAGAGTGATGAAGTGACCTTAAAATGGACAAAGCCAGTCAATAATGGAGCGGACATCACACAATACACTGTATATATACGAAACGTTAGTAGTAACGGTAGCGAAGGAGACTGGAGAAAACTTGAGGTCATTCATGATATCTCTATTCGTGAATTCGTCGTCATACTTAAAAAGGGTCAGCGGTATGAGTTTGTTGTGACTGCAACCAACAAATATGGAGAGAGTTTGATAGAAAAGCAAAACGTCAAGAAAATCAAAGTCTTAGGAGGTAAAGTTATAAAAAAATTAAACCTCTTGTTGCAGATTATTTCTTTAACTTGTAATTGTTCTGATATTTCTCTTTGTCGTAAAACGAAATGAGTGATGGTTAGTATTGTGTATGTAATGCCTTAGGGAACTGCAGTAATTCTATCATCTTGGATTACTGTATAACTAAGTTGTATACACATTTTTTTTTTTAAACTAACTGTATGTTCGTTCATGTTTTCTAGGGTCCACTAAGTCGACTTCACATCACAATGAAACAGGTTATTAATGAATTCAGTGTCTATATAGTAGAAGACTGACTCGTCTAGCAAGACGTTTTTTGTAAGGAGAGTAACTGAAAATATATAACCATATCTATGATATGAGTTGGCTATACTATAACTGTTAAATATCGAGAAACCTTTGGATGGTCTCTTATACGGCTGATTAGGCCAGATGACGCTAACAACACACTACATTTCAACATGGCGGCCATACAAGAACCCAGGTCCGCCCTTTATTGAGCATGCGTACACAACCGCTGAACAATACATTACAATAACGATCTCATATCCAACAACCGCGAGTGGAATAATTGTTTTATAAAAAAAGCCGAAAGAATTGCAATATTTGAGCTCCCCAGCTGTTTTCCTTGACTCGTATCGGCTACCATATTTGTGTCAATGGCATATGAGCTCATACACTATTGCCTGTTAACCAATCAAAATTCAGGAATTGCAATATACCATTGTTTTTTTAGAAACAGTGCCACCAACGAAAAATGCCGCTTGTGACTAGGATCCAATGCAATTTGGGATCTTATATACAGTGTACGATGCCTTGACTCCAAGATTTAGATGAGTTGAATGAAAAAAGGAAGTCACATATGACCACTATTACCAAGTATTGTCCAATGTCAACTATACACTGAAGAAGCCCGAAGGGCGAAACATTTGTACTAAACATGGTCCTGTGAGCGGTTTGCTGTTGACTTCCTTTTTTAATTCAACTTTAACAAAAATAAATGTATATACTTGTATTCGTCTTACAAACAATTTCCAGATGACTGGTTTACAGGCAGGCTACTTTAAATAAAAGAGAGGAAACAAATATTAATGTTAAATGTTACAACCCACAGTTGTTAGATGCGACAGGGAAGTGGAGATTCTTCATGCTGTTTATCTCAGTATCATAATCTTATTGGTTATAATCATTGTTATAATCAGTGTTATCAGCTGGAGAAGGCGTCAAATTCCAGGTAATTCTTTGTGTTCACTCTCTACAATTTTTCGCTAAAATATAATTTTAGAAAGTTGTTAAGCCGTTTAACGTACCTCCACCTATCCGTTTATTTGTAATGAAACCATCGGAGCTTTGCTCATTGTTTAGACGGATTCCGCTGAAGGTGTGAGAAATGAGTGCGAAAATTAAGTACCAAAAACCTACCCATACGCACGGAAAGATCTTATTGAAATTCATTTGTCTTAGTAACCCCGTGGTTAAATTCTAAAGCATTCTCGAAAAATTTAAAGTCAAACCTCGTTAAAATGTTTGAAACGCGCGCCATTTTGCATTGAACTGGCGTAAAACGTCTGTTTTTTTTTTTTTGAAATATAGATAATTTTAAATCCATTTTTCTCTCGCAGGGTCAGCTTGAATGCTAGAATTTTTTTTAGCTGTACTTCAACTGTTACCATGCTATGCGGTCTCTTTGGTAACTTAATTTTGGCAGGTATCGCTCGAATGTTGGGAGGAAACCATCTTAAATATTTCCAGTGTGTGTTATCTTTGTTACTATTGAAAGTAACCGCTTTGATTTTAGCTTTCCTTGGTACAATCTGCGCGTTCCCGTTCTACTACCCTGGGTGCCAAAGGTATTTTTTCTAGAGCGGCTCCACTCCTTGTGTCGTTCAAAAATAAGCGATCGTAAAGCTCATTCGCTGCTTTATTTCTGTACACGTTTTTGTTTTTCAGCAATCCATAAGCATGAGAAACGGTGAGTACAACAGTCAATATTTGGAGATGACAAAATAGTAAATTAACTTATAGCTAGCTTCTTTTAAATCAGAAAAAATTCTTAAGTTAAACGAGAACTATAGATAGCAACAGCTATAAATGACTATTCACGATACTACATCGGCATATTTCAATGAGTTTTTAAATTCAGTTTAAAACTTACAATCATATCTTCAAATTTCAGTGGTAGCAAATCCTCATCACGGGCAGATTTGACAGATTCCATTCAAATGGTAAGTTCTTCTTTTAATTTCGCTTTCAGTATAGGCTCGGGGAGAAAGCCAATCTACCAATTACTATTTCTTATTAAATTGGCGTCGTTAATTTTTTTTACTGTTTATTCCTAGACAACTGTTGTCCAACAGGAAGCAGATTTTCAGTCAATCAAAACAAGTGAAGTTACCAGCGCAACTTACGAGATTCCTAACACCAGTGTATACATGCCGCTTCATCCTTCAACAAGAAGCTGGGAGATCAGTCGAGAACAAGTCAACATCATTAAAAATATCGGAAATGGAGCTTTTTCCCAAGTTGCTAAGGCAACAGCAAAGAACATCCATGGTAACCAAGATGTGACTGTGGCTGTGAAAATGTTGAAAGGTTATCTCATTAACAAATTTAAGCGATACTGTGACCTTTTTTAGATTCGATTGTTTGATTGCAATGGGTCGATATTTTTCTTAAATTGCTTTGCTCCAAATAGATAATACTCCTGATTCAGACAGAAAGGACCTGCTTTCAGAACTTGAATTGATGAAGAAACTGAAGCCTCATCCTCATGTGATAACGTTGATGGGATGTGTTACTGAGACTGGTAAAAGAATAAATATCTCCGTTTTAAATGTTGTATAATGAACGATACATACATATGCTGTTAGTTATAAAATGGCTTCAAAATACGTCCTCCCTCGGCTCCAGAATTTAAATGAAATTTTGACTGTATTCCTATTCAGTACCTATATGTTAATGGAATCTTTTATTCTAGATCCGTTACTGGTCCTTATTGAGTATGTCCCGTACGGTGATCTGCTGGGTTATTTGAGGAAGAGTCGTGGGCTCAATGACACGTATTTTAAAAACCCGGATAGAAAGCCAAAAACCAATCTGACTTCACAGCAGTTGATGAGTTTTGCATGGCAGATAGCTGATGGGATGACTTATTTGTCGTCAAGAAAGGTAAACATCTATAATAATATGGATTCACCCAAGGCAACTAAAGAGAAAACCGAATTAAATAACAAGGACTGCAATTTGACATATTGGCATTTTTTCTTTTAGATAATCCATCGTGACTTGGCGGCCAGAAATGTTCTTGTTGGTGAAGGAGAGAAGTGTAAGGTGACAGATTTTGGGATGGCGAGGAATGTTTACCAGGATGATATTTATACCAAGGAAAGTCGGGTGAGTCCCCCCCCCCATCCCCCCCCCCTCCCCCGAAACTCACAATAAATTGTATTATTGTTCTAAAGCCTGTGATAGCATATAATGATAAAGACTAGTGAGCCTGTTTATCTTTCAGGGCCGGTTGCCTGTCAAGTGGACTGCTTACGAAGCTTTGGTATACGGAACATACACAACACAAAGTGATGTGTGAGTGGTTATCAAATAAACAATAATTATCTCCCCTTTCAATTTACCTGCCCGCCATATATAGCAACTAGAATGTAGGACATTTCGCAGATTCCATGATATATGATTTTTTATGACTTAACATAAAGCTTTGTACTCAAGCGCCAAAAAACGTAATGCTTACCACCCAGTAACCATGCAGTACAGGAGGAAGCGGGGTGGTGGAGTGCTGTTGTGGGTCACAATTGAAGTGATACAAATCAGAACGATGTTTTAGGGTTAGATGAGGAACGAAGGGGACACTGATTATTGTATCTTGTCAGTAGATACAAAGCTAAGCAACATCCCGGGATAACCTCGATAATTACTCTTATAATTACTTTTACTATTATTATCTTACTGTAATTATTGTTTTGGAAGTCATACGAGTAACTCGTGTTGATGCTCAATCTTTCAGCTAATTTTAATATTTACGTGCAACTCTGTTTAGTCCCCTGGGCTTCACACTACTTCCCACTGATTGGAGTAATATTCCATTTGGTGGCCCAAAACCGCGTCCTAGGAGTTATAAAACAATTTGTATACAGGTTAACAATTTTTTAATGATCTAATGATAATTTTAATGATATAACGTTCTCTGATAATGAAATGTTCTTTGGTATGTTAGACGTGATATGAAAAAGATTTATTGTTTGCTACTTGAAAAAAGTGATTATCTAAAGGACGGTTTACCAGGAAGTAACACACAGAAAATTAGAATTTTAAGGGTTTAGAACCAAGAAGTGCATGCTATATCGTCTTATCGCGACACGTTAATTTCGCGATTTTGAGGTGCGCATATTTCGCGACACTTAAATTTCGCGATTTTGCGAAAAATTTGCATTTTTAATCACTTTAATTTCGCGTTTTTGAGTAAGACACAATGTAAATTTCCTTTGTAATATTATTTAACATGCCTTTGAATTAAATAAAACGACTTCATCAAAGGAACGATTACGCCAAAATTAACAAAAAACGCAAGGGCGGGACTAAATCTCGGCAATAGCAACAACAGAGCAGTTCTCACAATGTCTACAAGTAGGGTTGGTCATGCTTGTACGTCCATGAATAATTGTTCTTGAGCCAATTGACAACAAAATTTCTTCCGTAAGTGACACGAAACTCATTCTTTCGTGATTATGGCATATGTGAGTCACTTAATTTTCGCGTCATGTTATGTTCGCGACACTTATCGTTTTTTTAGAATCGCTAAAATTGGCGAAATTAACGTGTCGCGAAAATTTCATGTAATGAGGTATACTATTTACATGAAGCATATCCATTGCCTGTTGCTAACTGTCTTTATGTTGATTAGTTACCAGATTATGCTTAATTGCTGGGAACAAAAGCCAAGTGATCGACCAACCTTTCCTAAACTAAAAGAAACGATGAAAGGCATTGAGAGAAACCACAAGGTAAACACTATAGAATTCGGCATATTTTGTTAGTAACGCAAAAAGTAACTAAAATAAACATGTTCTTTCAGTGCCAGTTTGGAAACTATATAGAGTATAGCATTAAACAGGCGAAGTTTATCGTCCTTTTTTTCACACCTGGAACACTTGACACAGAATGTCCACATAAGTCGTAGTGGTTAACATCTTTTATTACAGTTCACAAGACGGCGCAGTTATAAAATTAGCAAAGTAGAAAAAATAGCGAGCGATTGGTGCGGAAGCATAATCTTCGCTGCAAATTATTCTTTGCACCATGTCAGTCAACTAAAATCAGCTCGACTCGAAACTAAAAATTGATTCCACAGCTTACCTGCAATATATTTTGCTGTTACAGACATACATCAACCTTGATGAGTATGACAACAGCTTGTACGTCAACACGGAGGATCTTACAGCTGAATAACAAGTAGTGAAACAGACGTTGTACTCTTACTCGGGTGCAAACGTTAATGTAAAAGAGAAGTCGCTATTAGCAACAACATAAAACAGAAATGAAAGTAAACTTTAAATTTGCAGTATAAACCTCCTAGTTATAAGCACATCTATCTGCCAACAGAAAACAAGCCAATAACCTAAAGAAAATAAAAGTAATTGAAATAAAAGTAGCCACTAGGTAGAATGCATATCAAAACGTTTAATCGCGCGGGTATATATTTTTTTAACATATCACTTCTAAGAGTCTCTAGCTAAATTGTTAGCTGATTTTTTTTAGTGGTTCTTTAATACTGCTTGTAAGATCGATCGATATATACTCGCCGATTAAAAGCCCTTACGGAGATGAACTTCCTTTACAGTGTTTCTTTTGTTTTGTAAATCGTATATATTCGCGCTGATATTATTGAAATGATGTGTTATTGTAAGTCGGAGAAAATAAAGCAAGTTGACAAGATCTGTTGCTGTGTGCTGCTCACTAGAATTTCTTAAAAAATTGTCTACTTACAATAACACATCACTTCAATAATATCAGTATTTTCTCCGACCGGTTTCGTCTGATAAGCCTATGCTATAGAGTACAAATCATTTGCAGGATTTTAGTCATATCCTGTACGCAATTCTGTAGGTGTTTTTTGCTGTTCACACCCTAGTTGGAACGTGATTTGTACTCTATAGCATAGGTATGAAATAAGTTCCTTTATGTATCTTGTTCAAACTCCCTGATGAAGTATGTTTGATCAGACGAAACCGGTCGGAGAAAATAAAGCAAGTTGACAAGATCTGTTGCTGTGTGCTGCTCACTAGAAATTCTTAAAAAATTGTCGAGAAAAAATCATACGATAATTTTCGCTAATTAAAAATGTACGACCAATCACAAGCCTTCTATTATTTTTTCACTCGTTAAAAAATCGTTCGGATTGTCCCGCCAATTACGTTGGCAGTTTACATCTATCATGGCTTACAAATATATTTTGATGAATTTTCTTAAATGTAGAGAGAAGAATTCAAGACACAGAGAACAACTCTCGACATGGAATGTCGGTAATGGTGATTCATTCGCTCATTTAGTTATATAAAATATGGTCAGTGAAGTGATTTTCGTGCCAAGTTTGCTGTAGATAACGTTAAATGTAAAAATTAAACTCGCAGAATTCTTTTCATTTAAGCGGAGTTAAGGATGCTCTGGTGACCAATGTTTGCTTTTCGTGCCAGCGACCGCGATGTTCATTTTTTTACTCAACTTTGTGATATCTCAGAACTCATATGATAGACAATTATTTCATCATAAGTTTGCATGTACATTTGTATTTACTTGTTGTGAAGGATATTCAACTCGCTCGTTCGTTTGTTTTGTTATTCTTCACAAGTCGTGACTAAAAATAATACATGCTCACTTACCATGAAGTAATCTCTATATATAATTGAATAGCGGCTTTTGCCTCTTCTTATTCTGTATAGCACAGAGAAATATCCTTTTTCATGATTTATTGCCGAGACATAAGTGATAAAGACAAAAGCAATACTAAAGCGACAATTTGCGTAACAAATAGCCTGCAATGTGAATATCTAAAATAGAAATATTTCCTGTTAAGTCTACTGTAATATTCCTATTTAAGGTGGCCCGCGGGTATTTATGAGGCTGACAGTTCCCTTTTTTAAGCGCGTTTTAAAACGGGAAAACGTGAGGCGATTGCTTAGATTTTTGAGAATCTGAAAGAAAAATCCTTAAATTATATAAAATGATAAGTTTTATAGCGATCAAACGCGATTTGTTTAAGTTATGAGCGATTTTCGGAAGCCTTCGTTTTTAATAAAATGCGATTATTTTTAAAATGCCACGGTGAATTTTTTTGTAATTACCCCCAAAACGTTGCCAAACAGTTAAAGTTTACTCACAACAACTTACAGGAAAATCCACTCCGTAGATTTCCTGAACGAGCGACATCTTTATTTTGCCTTTAAAAACTGTTGTGTTATGCATCTGACTTGACCGTCGCATAAATGTGATACTTATAATAACCCAGTACCAGCCAGTTTTGAGGCTGATGTCACCTTAATCTTGTGTGTAAAAGTTAAAAAGATCGTGTATATACACCAAATGTTAGCAGTCAATAAAGATGGATGGTTTTCAGCCGAGTTTTTGAAAATATCAAACAAATGACGTTATTTCAAATTGCGAAAAATTTGTCGATTTGTTTTGCATTTTTTTAAAGCTGCAGCTAGAACAGGATATTGCAAAGGTTTGTGCCAAATTTCAGCGTGTTCCTTTCATACGGTTTGAAGAATTTCGGTCGGAAAGTCAGGTACATTTGCTTTCCAAGTTCTAGTCGCTTTGTAAACCCCGCATTTCGAATGAAATTATACTGTTGTTTTCGAAGAGAGGTGTTACTTTCAAATTCCGCATGATCTTCTGCCACTTGGAAATAACACAGCCTGAATTCGAAGTAGTTACTACTAAAATGACAATTACCGTTCCAACACATGTATTCCCTGAAGGCAGAAGATCGTGCGGAATTTGGAAGTAACACCTCTCTTCGAACAACAACAGAATAATTTCATTCGAAATGCGAGGTTTACAAAGCGATTAAAACTTGGAAAGCAAATGTATCTGACTTTGCGACCAAAATTCTCCAAACCGTATGAACGAAATACGCTGAAACTCGGCACAAACTTTTGCAAATCCTGTTCTAGCTGCAGTTTTAAAAAAATACAAAACAAATCGACAAATTTTTCGCAATTTGAAATAACGTCATTTGTTTGATATTTTCAATAATTCGGCTGAAAACCATCCATCTTTATTGACTGCTAACATTTGATGTATATACACGATCTATTTAACTTTTACACACAAGATTAAGGTGACATCAGCCTCAAAACTAACTGGTACTGGGTTTTTATAAGTATCACATTTATGCGACGGTCAAGTCAGACGCATAACACAACAGTTTTTAAGGCAAAATAAATATGTCGCTCGTTCAGGAAATCTACGGAGTGGATTTTCCTGTAAGTTGTTGTGAGTAAACTTCGACTGTTTGGCAACGTTTTGGGGTAATTACGAAAAAATTCACCGTGGCATTTTTAAAATAATCGCATTTTATTAAAATCGAAGGCTTCCGAAAATCGCTCATAACTTAAACAAATCGCGTTTGATCGCCATAAAATTTATCATTTTATATGATTTAAGCTTTATTCTTTCAGATTCTCAAAAATCTAAGCAATCGCTTCACGTTTTCCCGTTTAAAAACGCGCTTAAAAAAGAGAACTGTCAGCCTCATAAATACCCGCGGGCCACCTTAAAAGAAAGATTTATGGATGAACGCAAACGCATCTGTTTTAATGCCATATTGCCTTGACCATAACAAAAACAATAGACGAAAGCAAACAAAATGCGCAAAAAAACTGCATGGATCTTTATTCGCGGACATTATCTGTGCCGAGAAGCAGATGGATAAAATTTCTTCGAACTTGTGCCTTCGAAAACTGTCCGCTCTAGGCGGAAAACTACGATCTTTAAAGAAGGGAAAATTTTACACAACAAAGTAGTTTTACTGCATGGCGTTAAAAAACATTGCTAATCTGTTCAATATATTTAGTGCAATATTGATCTAGAGTATCAGATTACTACAGAAAACAAGATTTATTCATTTTCAACAAACAAACTGAACTTGATATTTCTGAGCATTGCACTCGTCGTTGAGGCTGACTTGTCTCTTGCCGTCTCTCACGAGGAATTTTTTAGACGCTGGTGTGTTGTCTTCTCATCATCCCGTGCCAAGTAACTCAAGCTACTGAAGTGTGACTCTATCCAAATAAAGAACGTATTGGTTGAGTACCTTTGCTAACTGCATTATAAAAGTGGCGGCATCAGTTTCTTCCTTGAGTGGACCTGACTGATAATGGTTGAAAACTTTCTCTCTTTAGGTTACCTCTTACATGTAATCGTGTTGATACTTCCGTATTCAGGTACGTTAAAGAGATTTCAGTTTAGTTCACAGTGGGAAATTTATTTTACAGTTTTAGATTTGAGTAACAGTAGCGTCCTTGAGGATTAAGATCATGAGCAAGGTCTTCAAGATAATTACAAAATAAACAGAGACAACATTGTAGGGATTTATAGCAAGATAGGGCAACACGCCTCAGTGAAGTGTGTTTGACTAAGCCTGAATAATTTACGTCAGTTGCCTCAGTGTTTATCGCGCACAAATACCTATTCGACGGACGTTCACATTAGACTTCTTAGATCAACTAACAAACTCAAAATACAGATGTAAGTGAAGGAAATTGACGTTCAGTTGTGAAAAAAATGAATGACAGACATGATTGCGTTTTATTAGGACTGCCGTACGGTCACAGCAAATAACCTCAGCAATACGTGATATACATCAAGATTTAGCATTTACTTACGAAAGGCGACACCCTAGGGATCGCAAGCTCACAGCGTTGCAAATCGGTGGTTAAATATAATAATTTGTATGGACCTTAATGTATACCTAGGTTACACAGCGAATGGTTGAGCCGAATTTCCACTATAGTGTGACTTTTGGTTCACCTGCACTTTAATACTGAAAGAAAGAACTTTGCTACCATGGCAGTGGTATATTCGACTTGCATGCAGCTTGAAACTCGTTTTAGTTTAGCTTCATGTTATTTATTTCGACTGACATCTGTTCCTTGAAGAAATGGCTGTAAGGTGTATCTGAAATTGAAATGATGCCAAAACTAATATGAAGCATAACAGGCGTATCATCCAGGAACGAAAGGGTTCTTATCTTAGTCAGCGATTGAACGTCGTGAAAACAAGCGGAAATCGTATACATCTTGCAACGAGTAATAAACAAAAGCGAGGATAAAAAAATGGTTTTCTCGAATCCTCGAATTAGCCATATTTTGTTACTCGTGGAAATGTTAGGCTATTTGGCCTGGAAATTTTTGTTATAAGCCCGGGAATAAGCTTGCGTGTTGTCAACACGAATTATGTGTTATGTTTTTTTTTCCGCTAGGTAATACGTTCGACTTGAATTTGTGAATTTTTTGAGGACGCAACGGTGTCACACAACAGGAAATTTCGAAGCAAACAATGTTGTTACGTACAGGGCACAGTAAAAAAGGAGCCTAATTCCATCGACATCAATAATTAAAGGCGACAAAAATACTCCACTAATCTTAGATTATTGCTGTAAAAACAAATTTTAAAAAGGCTAGGCAGGGACAGCTAAGTGAGAACTATTACTAGTTTTAATATTTAATGTTGCTCTATCCATTGTCCAAGTCGCCTTTGAAACTGTAATTTGCAACTGATGACTATCTCGTGATATCTTTTCACGACGTCAATACGTGATGTCAGATAATTGAAATTATTATTTTACTAGCTCCGTGAGCGGTCAAGATGAAACAAATCCCGTGCTCTGATTGGCTACCCGAGCGGTCAAGATGGAGCCATCTTGACCGCTCGGGTTCGCCCGTTGTGTTCCCGCAAGCGAAAAAACTTTTCAGTTCCGTCGTCGCTACTCCAAAAAGCTTTTCAGTCGTAAATTTGAGCTATGAAAGTATTTTCCGAAACAACACAGGTTTTTTTTGTCTGTTTCTAGCGAAATGGAGTCCGATAACAAAGAAATAGGTATTGAAGTGAAATAATGAGAACAAACAAATTAATCAACAAATGCTAACGAGTTTCGTGAATTTTATTTGCCACAACAACCACCTGATACAAAAATTAAAGCGCAAAGCGACTTGGAGACATGTTATCGGTTTTTTTTCGGCGGAAAAGGGAGAGAAATCAGTGACATACCTGAAGAATAAAGACTTCGGCAAACTAGTCGTTTGTGTAAAATCTTCAAAATGGAAGAAAGCGGACGGCACAGCGAACCAGGCACTGAAAGCTTTTTAAAAAACATCTTTTCACCGAAACCTCTAACGCTCACGTCGAATAAGGTCGGGTCGAACATTTATATCAATGATGTAGGAAAGTTCAAGCTTTTCCCGTGAAGTAAGTCCCAAACGCTTTCAACAATCATAATTTCAATATTCAGCTCGTGTCAGGGCAGGTTTGCACCACAAAAGCGCCAGAAGCGAGCAAATACTCAGTCTGCAAAACGTCCAATAATCAAAAGCTGGCGGCCAGATGGAATGGACATTCTTGTTTTAAGGCTTCAAACTCAACGTTGATTCGCAATTTTAGCCATTTCAATATCCTTTTGACGGTTAAAAAGAGTTGAATTTCGCTGTTGTCGCGTCGTTTTACTTCAACTCGATTCATTCAAGAATTTGACAGTCACTCGTTAAACTTTTAAACCAATGGAATGATTTTAGCGTGCGCCATGATTGAGCATGCAACTGGCTTCCTTTTCAGTACTCGTAAAAAGTCAAATAATAAATCCTTTATTGACCAAGCTTGTTCGGTCAAGATGGCAGGATATTGGCCTCGTTCTTTTTTTGCGTGTTTATGGACCGAGACGAAGTCGAGGTCCATAAACACGCAAAAAAACGAACGAGGCCAATATCCTGCCATCTTGACCGAACAAGCTTGGTCAATAACCCATATATATTTTGAAGCGCCTGACATGATCGGGCTATCATTTCGTGCAACGTTTTGATATTCAGTCTGGACGCAACTGTTACAGAGGTTGATTCTCTATGCAAATAAGACTACTGAGCTTAATGCTGGACCAAGTGGCTTGAGTGCCAATTTATTCTAATACAGAGAACTTACGGATCGATACAGAGGATAAAACTGAAGACACCCTGACGTGCATCAACGAAAAAGCACTGTGAAGAAAAAAAAAAAACGGAAACCTTACCCCAACAAATCCCTCTAAATCAAATACCATTCCCGTACAAAATAGATATAAAATCGAATGGCATTCCCAGATAAACTCGGTTAGACCTGTTTCTTTAGGACGGTAGGTTATTTTGATTTGAGAACACATTAAGTGCCTTAAAAATATCGTTTACAATAATAATGAGAGTATTAAACATGGAAGCTTTCAAACCCTTGTTTTAATATGAAAGGATGCAATGGACGTGCCTTGGCTTTAATTCCAAACACGGGAAAATAAGTGAAACAGTTTATCTGGATAAGGCAGTAAGTGAAAGCAATTACAATAACGGTCATCTTTAACAATTGATATTGAGCAGCATATGAAACGTGGCATTTTTTAACAGCATGTATTATACTATTGTTTTCAGTCCAGCTAAGATAACTGATTTACAAGAGATGTAAAAAAACAAAAGATGATATATTCCTAAAGTAGCTATACCTATCCCCACGACCCCAAATTAGTCACCCATATCCCATCCTTTATCCACTTTTCTCTTGACGACGGCCAAATTATTTTAACCATGGTAATACAAACATGTGATGATCAGCATACACTCGATAGCTTGAACTCCCGACATCTCGAACCGTTATCAATTTCCCTTGAAGGTTCGAGTTATCGGGATAACAGAATCTATTGACCTTTAAATTAAAAAATGCAAACAATATCATGACATTGTTTGCATTTTGATTATTTAAAGTTCAATCAGATATATCGTATTTTCTCGATTAAACGCCGTACCCCAATTAAACGCCCGCTCGTTTAAACGCCGGGTCAAAACTGCTAATTTTTTAATAAACGCCAGGGCGTTTGATCGAGGTCCCGGCGTTTGTTCGAGGTCCAGGCGTTGCAGTTTATGAACGTAAAACTCTGTATCCGTAACATTTACTTGTTCCCATGTTGTACATATATTGTTTCGGTTCTGTTTGTCACAAATCTTGATTGCAACGTGTCGTATGCAATACTGTAACTCTTGGTAATAATCATACTCGGAGACCCAGGGACAGTTTGTCGGGGCGGGACGAAGGGAAAAAGCGTTCCGCTTTGACAAACTGGCCCTAAGTATCGGAGGATGGGAAATAATAAATCAACTTGGAAAATATCTGAAAGTTTCACTTCGTTAATACACGCCGGACCCCGGTTAAACGCCGGGTACACCAGGCCAAGTTTGAAATTAACGCCGCGGGCGTTTTATTGAGAAAATACGGTTTATCATGTATACGGTACATTGGACTGCTCTAAAGCCGTCCTGACATCCGCCCTCGTGTGTAGAGAAATGAGATACGTTTTAATGGTTTCATGTTCCCTTTCTAGAAGGAGTTTTAAAGTTCACCTTGGAGCCTTCTGATCCAAGTTATGCTAGGAAGGGAAGCAATGCCAGACTTGTGTGGGACTACAGTGTGGATGATAAACAAAAAGAGCTCCAAGGCATTGTTTATAGTGTACAAGTCTCTAATGGTCCTTCTGTTTATGTGCTAGTACAATTTAAAAATGGAACTGTTGTAGAACATCCACAATTACCTGCTGCTTACAAAGGAAGAGTAAGGATTGAAGGAAATGCTTCTCTTATCATTGAGAATGTATCTCTTCAGGACAACACCAGATTTATGTGCAGACTATACGCCGAGCCTGGCGCTGGTCAAGACCACCTGAGCATAGTTCAACTTATTGTGACAGGTACATATTGTACATTATACATAAATGAAATGGGGCATTTCCTTTAATTAAATGTTCTTGTGTTTTCCACGTTCTTTGCCACCATTTGCGTTCACGGTGTCATGTATAGTTCATTTTAACATTGCAGACCTTTTGGTTGACTCTTTCACAGTTAACAACTGTTGTATGTTTTCGTTTTGTATGTTTGCCTAAGCAAGATAACGAAAGTACAGTTATACTCATTTATCTCATCTATTAATAGAGAAAATACAGCCACGCTTATGGTTTACGGCGGATAGATTTTTATTTCCCTAGATTTACGTATGGAAAACATTCAATTCGATATTTAGGCCCAAAACTTTTGAGCAAGATAGCAAACGAAGAAAGATAGACCGTCAGTTTAAAGAAATTTAACGCCCAGATACGCAAACTTAATCTAAGTAATACCCTAGCGGATGGATGTAGTGGTTACTTTCTTTGCAAATCATAATTCTCAGTTTTCTTATCCAATATATCTGTATAAGTTTTTTTTCCATATTTTTTTCTTTTTGTTTATTTGCGATTTTATATTCATTTTTGTTAATCTTAGTTAGGTGTCCCCTATTAGTAGTGGGGTCTGCTCACTGCTTGATGTAAGAGCCACATTAATTAAATCTATCGTTAGTGACCTTAAATAATTCAATCAATCAACTTGCTTTTCTCACTTAAACCCTTGAGTTTCCATTGGAACGTAGGTTGTCCACCAGAGATCTCCATCTTCCCTTGTCCCTGGCCATTTCCACTTGGTTCCAGCTCAGTCCAGCTTGTTGTACTTTAGCCTCCGTTGATCTTCTCCATTTTTTAGCTTTTCTTGGTACTTTAACCCTTAGGTGTCCATCGAAAATCATGCCTGGTCACACAGCTAGCAGTGGGCTTTCTCAGCATATTACCTAGCCAGTGCCATTTCCTTTTTTCTGACTGACAGGTGAAAGGTTTAGTTCTTTGGACTTCCATTGATCTCTTTCATAATTTCTCACTTTTCACGCTATCGAATTCGAAGAATATGCCGAAGACAGTGATTGACGAAGGTCTTAACCTTATTGTTGGAAGCTTTGGTCGCAAGCCCTGTCTCACAGGCATACAGAAAACATCGGAGTTGATGCTTGAGTGGAAAGCCTAAAACGACATTTTTTCCAAAGGAAAATCCTCCTCCGCATTGTTCGCTATCCTGGACTGGATGTCATATTCACCATTTAGCACTCCCCACATACACCAAGATACTAATTTCCACTCTATCGAGTGTTGCGAAGCCTACTTACTTTGCCGTCAAGTTAGATAGCCCTTTGTTTATACTGACAGTAAGAATTGTGTCGTCTTTCTTAAACGGGGAGTTATTGGCCATTTTAGCTGTTTGTTTTCTTCATAAGAAAACTAATAAAATAAAAGAGTCTTAACCAAACCATAAACCTTCAGTTTAACGAAGCTATGACTTTACTGAATTAGTTTTACATAATAATTCCTTTTCATTTCATTGGCTGGTGTCAGATAGCAATCAACACTGCGAAAACTATTAGCTGTTTTTTTTTTTCGACTTTTTTTGCTTGTTTACAAGCAAAAAGTAGGAGAATAGCGTTTACTGGGTAAAATCTGAACCGGAAGGGATCGCATTCTTGTTAACTCTCAAGGGACTGTTTTAATTTTTCAGGGGAATACTTTCCGCTGTGGGTGATCAAAGCGCGTGACTTGTAAAGTGTCACTCTATAGGTGTGCTTCAGCACTTCCGTTCTTGTAGAAAAAACGTGACTTGTCAAATTTACAAACGTTAAATAACAATCAAAAACGTGAGTAGCCCAAATCTTACGTCACGTAACCAATTAAGAATGCAAGGGGTTCAGTGCTCGAAGGCAGCGAAGTTTAAAACGATTAAGAACGAAATTTGTCATGGTACAAGTCTTTAGGCGCTAATATTAA
The DNA here is from genome assembly GCF_052425735.1 of Oculina patagonica. Lineage (NCBI taxonomy): Eukaryota > Metazoa > Cnidaria > Anthozoa > Scleractinia > Oculinidae > Oculina > Oculina patagonica. The sequence goes on along the minus strand of NC_135765.1, from coordinate 18,785,665 downwards.
TTTAACCTAAAACGATTAACGACGCAAATTTGTACTCGTACAAGTCTTTCACACACTAAAACGTTGCTAATAGTTAACCAAAGGGAACTCATTTCGTGACAATAGATTATTTCTGCTGAGTTGCACAATTTAGAATTGCAACATCATCTAGCGAAGCGCACTATTACTAAAAATAGATTTCGCCGCATGATACCCCCCGCGTGAGTCGGACAACAATTTTAGTTTCGGCAAAGGCTTTGTATGGAGGGGACGCATTCTTGACAAAAAAAGGGCGAGAAAGGCACAATTTGAGGCCGAGATTCTCGAAAGGCTCGAAAAATGATAGATTTCAAACATTTTTGCTTAAGTAAGTGAAAAACAGATTGAAGGTATCCAAAAAGTGGCCCAAAATTGAATTTATTAGTCGACGATCAGGCAATGACACCTTGATTCCCACTGCAAAATTATTCAGGCTGCCGAGCGGCGGATAGCGAATTACTATCGAGTTATATAATTGCGAAGGATAGCACTTGTATGTTCGCTTCATTTAGGCCCCGGAAAGATCGTCGGTTGCAAGAAATTCAGAATTCTTCCCGAATTTGACGGCACTGATCGCCGGCCATCCGATCTCATTTCGACACATGATAGATAGAGGGCGAAAATATTATGCTATTCAAACGCCTTTCTAATGGAATTGACGGCAGGGTTTGATTTTAATAATTTAAATTTATCCCTATTACTATTACAGACTGCAGCTACAGCTGCCGAGCTTGATCAGTCTATATTAAATACGCGACAATTGTGTAACGAAATTGACCTCTTTAAATATTCGGGTCCGGCAAGGAGACCGATCGGACAAGCGTTTCTTTGTGTAATTTTGTGGTGGCATAAATCTGAGGTTAGCTCTGTTGTGTTGCAAAATGTGCCACTAAGAACAGTGTAAACGTTTTGCATTTCTCATAAAAATAAATGTTTTCTTTCAGCAAATCCCGGCAGCAAATCGGGCCTTTATAATCCATTCAATAACTGAGAGTAAAACATTTTACACATTTATTGAATAATCGCTCTGTTTGACAAACCTTTTGTTTCAAACCACGGTTTAAGCTTTCTACGTTGCACAGGTAAGGCTTTCTCTCGAATTCCGAGCCAATCTGGCCATGGTTTTGTGCCTGGGTTTTGTGAAACAATCGTTAAAAATGCCTCCGAAGTGCCCGCCAACCATACATTGTTCTTACAGAGAGCAGTTTGTTTATCCGAATTTTGTCTGACTCACACCGGGGGTCAAATTCTGTGACGTCATTAGTGCGCTTCGCTAATTGCAACATCATTAAATGTGTTAAGTGATATTTACAAGTGTTTTTGTAGCCTGTTGTGAAATTACTTCCAGTAGAAGCAGTATAAAACGCTAAACGTTTCTTCTGTTCAGAAGTTAATGCATCGCCATTAGAAAAATAAACAGCAACGGTTTTACTGGAAATGTAGTCGTTAGAAATGGCATGTGTAGCCGTAAGGTAAAGAATAACGCGAGGAGAAGCGGCTTTTGGTAATATTCAAGCGAAAATTTACTTCTCAGTGTGGGGTTAAGATTGCGTGACGAGACAAAAGGTAACTCTGTCGTGCGTAACCTAACCTGCGATCAGGCGTTATTTTTCTCGCTCAACGGAAAAATGAGCCTTCCCTGAGCCTTCCCTCCGCCTTTTTAACCAAGCTAAAGTATATGAGTCGCAAAGCACTCAGCCGTCGCGACTGACAAATACAGCATTTCCTTCGCGAAAATAAAAAAAAAATGCTTGAACTGAAAGACGTTTGAATTCTTCCATGATATGTTCGAACAACAATGCCCAGCATAAACCTTCTACTCATACTAACTTCATGCAAAAAAAGTCGATATCTCGAAAAGATCTTTGATCTTAATAATGCTCAAAAACAGCTATCTCGTTGCAGAGCTACCAGTTATCAGCCCGCCGATAATAAACGGAAGTTACATTGAGGGATCCTCAGTCAATATCAGTTGTACAGCGACTGGAAAGCCAATCCCGGAAGTATCATGGATGCGAAATGGGCAAATTAAAAGTTTCGGACGGAAAACAGCATATTTGAACTTCGACAGAATTACCAGGACAGATGATGGAATGTACACATGCCGAGCTAACAACCCAGCAGGGACGAAAACTCATATAGAAACTCTATTAGTTCGTTGTGAGTCTGAAGACTTTTAATTCCCATTTGTAATAGATCAGCATTCTTGGCAAACATTTTAAACACATTCCTTAACGTGCCTTTCTTTTTACAAATTGTATACACGAAAAATCAATTAGGGAGACGCCACCTTTTTTCATTATGCCTCCCTTTCTTTTTTAAATACGCGGTACGTCGTCAAACTCGAGAAGGGCCAACATTATAAGTTTTTTCACTACAACTATGTTTTGCGTTTCATTTTAGACATTCATTACAATATTAAATACTAAACAATACAATACTAAACGGATTGAAGCAAATGTAAACGATTATTCATCTTTCTTTTTACAGACCCGGCAAAAATACTTAGAATTACTACATCAGCTGCCAGTTCATGGATTGGTCAGACAGTGTTGTTGAAGTGTGTGTCAGATGGTGTTCCTACACCAACACTCACCTGGTACAAACCTGATGGAAATGAACTAAACACAGTCACAGCTAAAGAAAGCACAGTAAAGGTGACGATAAATGATGAGCAAGATTTTGGTAAATACAAGTGTGTCGCTTTCAATGGCCTTGATCCTTCAAACAGTGCCTCAATGCTCCTGCGACATAAAAGTATGTGTATTAAATATTGTTGATTGGTAAAAGAGATGATTTAGACAAAAGGGACGTAGTCTCAACTATAAAAAGCCCCTTTTTTGTCAGATAGAAGATAAATAGCTCATTAAATCTAAACTACTAAGTTTATTATAATAGCTGACATTCCAATCACATTCTAATCACTTTTCAAAACCCTTTTACAGTAGAATGAAATGATCCATGAAATGTCTAATAGTAGTTCTTGACTCCTTCTCAGGAGCATAGGCCATCAACAGTCTCTCGCCATAGCCTCCCGTCCTTTGCATTCCTCTCTAGCTGGTACCGACTATTGCCCATGGATTTGATCTCTGCTTCTAGCGAACGTCTCCAGGTGTTCCGTGATCGACCTCTCTTTCGACTCCCTTGAGGATCGATTCCAGGTCAAAGCTTGCCTCGTGATGGAAGAGGAAGCCCTCCGTAAAGTGTGGCCTAGCCATTTCCATTTCCTTCTCCGGATAGCTTCCTTCACTGAAGTTTGTCCAGATCTCTGCCATATTTCGATGTTACTTATTCTATCTGACCGTACCAACTGTAAAATCCTACGCAGGCACTTGTTAATAATCTCCAAGTCTCTAAGCCATAAAGTAGAACATACTTAATGTTGGAATTAAAGAGCTTGAGTTTGGTTCGTGTGGCGATATTCCTTAAGCTCCAGATATTACACACGGCAGCAAATGTGATGTGTACCATTTCTACTTTTGATGTCCGCGTCTGTGCCTCCTAGCTTGTCGATGGTACTACCGAGATAACGAAAAGATTTTACGTCCTCAAGTGCCCCCCCCCCCCCCCCTAAGGGTGACTGGATGTTCAGTTGTTGTCTTCAGCCTCAAGGTCCTAGTCTTGTGCCTGTGGATGTCCAGCCCCAGCTCTGCAGAGTTGCTGTCTACGTCTGATGCTTTCTTTTGCATCTGCCGTTAGTTATGCAAAAAGAGAGCCAAATCATCGGCATAGCCGAAGTCGTTCAACTGTGAATGTCGACAGCGTCCACTGGATTCCTTTTCTTTTGGTTGATGTAGTCTTTCTTGTAATCTAGTCAATAACCAGCAAGAACAGGAATGGCGATAGAAGACATCCCTGCCTGACTCCAGTAAGAACTTAAAATAAAGCTTACTACTTCTTCACACCTAACTATTTAATTTTACCGCATAATTGTTCCTCACCTAGTTATTCAATAGTTAATGCAGCAGTTTTTTTTTATCTTACTATTTGCACTTTAATACAACCTAACTTCTGCTACATTTTCATACGTGGCAAATGCTATTAAATGCCTTTATCAAATTAAGTACTAATCCTAAGACTTGTTATTGTGCGCTGTGCTAATGCCTTGGATGTTCCATTAAGATAATTGCATTGCTTAAGTAGATGCTCCGTGGTTTTTCTTTGATAAGAGAAATCATCCCACAGTTCGAAAATTTTGGCTTGCACGGTGCACATGGCATCCTTTTCAGTTTCAAACAAAGAGAAATAAAAAACAGACTTATCTTGGCTCAAGGCACTTATTAGCCCTCTTTGTTGAGAATCACACAAGTATTAACAATAAAAAGGTCTAATAACAAAGAAATCAGTCAGACTGTTAAACAACTAAGTTTTAAGAGTTGTAAATCGTCTCTTTAGATTACATGCGCCAACAAAAGTAAACATACCAACACTTCTAAATTCCAATTCGATCGGGATTCCGAGGGCCACAGGTTTGTCAGTCGAAGACTGTTACGTGCAACCCTCGTAAAACAAAGTTGATTTATTTATACGCGTGCCATTTATTAACTTTTACTACTACAAACAATAGAAATGGTTTATAATAAGGTTTATAATAAGGAAGCAGGAAACTGCGGGCCACTGTTCAACTGATATTTCTAATAACTAACTTTATGATTTCAAACAATCGATATATGTTTGGTTACGCAAGGTAGGCAATCGAAAAATATCTTAATTTGCTTTTTGTTTGCACGCGCGAGCGAAAGTTATCTTACGTATGGCACTTATATGAATCCTCCTATGTGGGAGGACACTCCCTCCTATGACCACTTTGTTGGATGTACAAAGGTCTGCGAACATTTCTCCATTTTCGTTCATAACGCCAAGTCCGTGACGTTCGATGTATTTTTCATCTTTGCATTAAAGTCCCCAATAAGTATGGTCATGTCCTTTTTTCAACTTATCAAAAAATACTCTGCAGCTTTTTGTAGAACTGATCTTTGGCTTCCTCGTCATGGTCATTCGTGAGAGCATAACACTGAATAATGTTTAGCGCTATTTTCCTCATTTTGGTTCTAAAGGAGGCAGTGATGATTCTTGAGCCAGCTGCCTCCCATGTAATGAGAGTTTTTGTGCTTCTCGCGAGAGCATGAAGCATCTCTACATGATCTGAGTAAAGAACCATTTCTCCTGTTATTAGCCTCATCTGACCTGACTGCGTCCATCTGGTCTCGGACAAACCTAGCACGGCGATGTTATAATTCCTTTATCTCAGAAACCACCTGAGTTGTTTGCCTGCAGCATATAATGTCCTAACATTCCAAGTTCCCATCTTAGAGATCATCCTGGGAGATAGAAAGGGCCTTGGCTCTCAGGTATCCTTGCGGCTTTCACCACATAGCGTCCTATTCCTCCTTGAACTGGTTGCCTTAAGAGATTAGTCGATGCTTCGGTAGCAAATCAGAATTTTTACAGGGTTGCGATGCTGGCCGCACGCTCAACCTCCAACCTGGAGGGCCAGGGTGCTTGTTTTGTCTGACCCCTCTCCCGCAGACCAATTTGGCATGGTTGAACCTGCAAGGAGCGCGAGGCTCCCGCCGGCACAGCTCTGGGGGTCGCAAGGGCACCCAAGCCGCCACGTTAAGGCAAAGCACCGGTGACTGCCAAATGTTTCGTACCGTTGAGCAGAGACTACAATGAAATGGACTGCACCAGCTGATGATGGAGCGAGTCCTATCACAGCATACCAGCATACCGGGTGGCACTGAGATAAAGAATAAGAATGTTACTGACACTAGTACAACAAGTCTGTCTGTTGGAGGTCTTGGACAGAGATACCGAGTACAGTGTGAAGGTGTTTGCTAAGAAGAATAATAATAATAATAATAATAATAATAATAATAATAATAATAATAATAATAATAATAATAAACCTTTATTGAAGTGTCAGGGTCAGTATTTAGCTAACAGGAGCTAATTGGATACACTCTACTACTTAAAAATATATTAAAAATGCAATAGTTTACTATTAAAAATTAGGAGGAATCAGTAAGACTTTAAATTAACCGGTTTCTAAAATTACAAATACAGTATAAAACAAGAATAGTTTAAAAAGGTAAAAACAGGTCTTTTTCTCTTATATTCTTTAAATAGAAGAAATGCTTAAAGAATAGGTACATTTCTAGCGGCTTTCATTAACTGAATGTCCAGCCGAGAGAGCAGCAGCTGCTAACATGACATCCGCTTTACGAACTTTGCTAATTTATGCAGCTGTCACTTTAACTCCATAATTTTACTACAGTGTTTTCCATTGTTACATGTATTGTTTTATTATTTCACAGAGATTGGTGTAACATTGTCAAACAGTTGACTTTGAAAGGACTTTTTTCAAACACAATAGCAAAAAATTAAAGAGTACATGTCGTCTACATGGCGGATCAACAATTAGCCTTTTTTGTGCCCGCGCGGAGGTAAAATAGGAGCAAAATGGTAGCACCAATCATGAGTAATGTGACAATTATGTGCTTGTGAAATTCATTTCTTCCGACTAACAGGACAACCTTTTAACATTGTAATCAATCAGGCATTCCCGAGACACCAGACATTATAAACATGCCTGCGGAGGTACAGAGTGATGAAGTGACCTTAAAATGGACAAAGCCAGTAAGCAATGGAGCGGACATCACACAATACACTGTATATATGCGAAACGTTAGTAGTAACGGTACCGTAGGAGACTGGAGAAAGTTTGAGGTCATTCATGATGTCTCTGTTCGTGAATACGTCGTCACACTTAAAAAGGGTCGGCGGTATGAGTTTGTTGTGACTGCAACCAACAAATATGGAGAGAGTTTGAAAGAAGAGCAAAACATAAAGAGAATCAAAGTTTTAGGAGGTAAAGTTATGGAAATGTCACACTTCTTGTTGCAGATTATCTGAATGACATGAATAGATAACAAACTTTATTTAGGCACAGTAAAAACATCAGTAAAAAAATGACTAACTGATCTATTGTAGTTTTTGCAACTTATCACTCAAAGTTTGGCTGACAGATCTGTGCAGTTCAGTGAGTGTGTGTATTTTTTAACTAGTTTCTTTTTTGCTGATATTCCTGTTTGACGTAAAAAGAAATAGGCGAGATGCTACTGAATTCTGCTAATGTAATGCCTTTATCTTTGATACTGTTCAACTACCTTGTTTACACATTCTTTCAAACTATGTCCGTTTTGGTGTTTTTCAGGGTCTGCTAAATCGACTGCAAATCAGAAT